>NC_064877.1:67078146-67128146 GCF_943734665.1 Anopheles aquasalis | reverse complement strand
AAATCCTTTCATGGCATCGAGATCGAGATACTACACTGCAACTACATCGTTTACAGAGGCACCGAGCAAACACCGAATGAGTTTGAGGAAAACAGTTTGCCAAAGAGTCGCGGAAACTTAATTGATTTCCATCTCGTCACCCCGCGTCAACCAGCAACAAGCACCCATTACACGCGGTTGACGAGGCTGGTTTAGGCTGGTTCGCTCGCGTGAAACTTTACAATCTAACACACGGCGTAAGCTGAGCTACGAGCTACGTTGAGAGTGGGGACCATCTGGCAAGTGATTGAAGCGCTCGCCTGTAAAGCAAGCTCCTTGGGCTGCTGGTGGCCTTCACGAACGGCGAGTGGTATTAGACGGAATAAGTTGTATTGCATGCATCCCTTCCATCTTAATCCATCCAGCGAAAACAGTCGAACAGTGGTGGTGCGGCTCATGTATGCATAATGCTTCACGTTGAATAGGACTCGCTTGCCACTCCTCCGTGAAGCAGAGATCCGAGTGTGCCGAGATTGAAAAACTTGGCCAATGCGCCAATGTACCGACTAGGTCCTCCCGGTCTGGTGACTGACTTGCTGATTGCTTGCATATGGTGGTTGCGCTGCGATGACATAAATCAGGCGGCAGCCAGTCGTCTGAAAGGCCTCTCCTTCGTGGTATCCCCTGTCCGGTGTCCTGGGAGGGAAAGGAACGAGCAAAAACGGGGCAAGGGAGAGCTGTCGAGAGCAGAAATTATACCCGAAACATGCGAAACAACCGGAATCCTTTCACCGGATGGTACACCACCCCCCCGGGGCGCTCCTGGTGCCAACTTTTGGGACCAACCCCCTCTACCCTGAGACCAAGCGCACCCTGAGATGCACGCGAGGAACGATCCCATTCAGCACGTGTAGCGAGGATCCGGGGTCCGACATCACGATCCGGCACGACATTTCCCCCCCATGCTACCGAGTGGTCTCCTCTTACTACGCCCTGACGGAGCGCAGATTCGTGCGGTGCCAATATGTCAGAAATAACTTAAAATTACTGTCACACTCACGGTGGCGGCCATAAATTTTAAGCACTTCTTCCTAGCGCTACGTGTGGCAGGACGGAACCGACCGACCGAGGGCCAGCACGGTGCCTTTCTTTAGCTGGCTATACCGGTGGGATCTCTGCGCTGGCGCTCGCTCCCGTTCGCTTGCCGCTAACACCTCCGGGATCTAATCTGGACACCCCTTTGGGGAATGGTGAGTCCATTTAGGGGTGAGAGCTTGATGGTCTCAATTCACAGCAGCCAGCATCCAGTGGAGCATTGAAGGCAAATGCAGACAGAACACCGGAGTATATGTCGCTTGAAAAGTGTTGAAAAACGACTGGTCGAATGGTTTGCTGAATTATCTGGCCGAAAAAAACAGAAATAAAGAAAAGGCCCTCGCATTGCCCATCGATAATGAACGAATCGGTGACGAGTAAGCTGATGATCTGATTCCTAGTGCATTGTCCTCCCAGTGAAGTGTTTCCTTTTCTATTAATCAACATCTCGGAAGCGACGAATTTCGCGCACGGTTATAACCGAATTCATTCCTGCTCTTATGCCTGTGTTCAGAGCAGAGCAATTATTCATCACCCTGGTACCGGAAGGTGGTGGTCCCGTGGTGGGTAGAACAGTGTCCTCGCAGGTGTTCACGTCGTCACTCTGTTGTCCTCCCTTACCTCCCCGTTAGGTTAAGCTTTTAAGAAGCCTTTCGAACGAAGGTGCATACGCCTTTTTGGATTCAGAAACTGGACAACTTAGTGGGCAAACTGGGCGCGATGAATTTTGCAACGATTCCGTGTTCCAGAGAAACGTGTCTTCAGCAGCAGCTAGGCAGCCACTTTTTGGCCAGGAGGAGTGAGGATTGCGAGATTTGAACGTGCTGAAATCCCTGGTTGCAACGAGGGTTGCACTGCCAGTTTGTGACACGCTAGATTGACGAGGATTGCGACTTAGAGATGCATCTAGTGGACTGTCTTTACTTCAGCGTTTATTGTAAAAGTTTTACTGCAACCAACTATGTAACTACAACTGTGTGCAACGTATATTTGAGTTTTGAAGCGAGAAGTATTACTTTTACTGGATTCTCTTTGCTGTAAAGTTTATAAGGTGTATTCAGGTGTATCTGAGTATCCGTTATCATTTTTCAAGTAAATAACATATTAATTTATATCTTTTGAAGAATATTTGGTATTGTTTTGAGCAACATTCATTGAAAATTAATCCGTGGAATCAAATTTTGGTAGGCGTGGCGTCGCAAAGGTACTTTTTACGGTGCCCATCGTGGCGATATGATGGGTCATTTGAACTATACAAATCGATATTCGTTAGAAAGATTATAAGTTTATCTAGGTAGCCTCGGAGAGTTTTTGTTGAATTTCTCATTTTTCGATTTTTGCCAGATTTTTTAAGTTCAAAATGTGATGCTTTTTGCGATTCTGCCAAAAAACCGAGCTTTACATAATTGTTAAAAAAAAAAAAGTATCAACAATTTTCATGAAATCTCGATGGAGCTACTTGACGAAGAGTGTACAAACTATGTGTTAAAAAATTCGAATCGATCGGTTCAGTAGTTTTTACGATACGATGGGCACCGACTTTGGAATCGTTGGTTTTGGGAAACGCTTTTCAAAGTAGCGAGCTGCACGGAGCCTTGAATGAATCGCGGATTTTCAAAAATCTGTATCTTTGTCAGTTTTTCCTCAAATGATCCAAAATTTTTACACAATATCAGCTTTCAGGGAAAAATGTGAAAAATATATGTCACAAAAAAAATTAAATACTACAGCCCCCCTTTCAGCCTGTTGGCTCTGCATCATCAGCGGTATCGCCTTCTTATCTACCTTTC
Organism: Anopheles aquasalis; assembly: GCF_943734665.1. Taxonomy (NCBI): domain Eukaryota; kingdom Metazoa; phylum Arthropoda; class Insecta; order Diptera; family Culicidae; genus Anopheles; species Anopheles aquasalis. The sequence goes on along the minus strand of NC_064877.1, from coordinate 67,125,282 downwards.
CTTGAGAAATGCATCTGCATAATGCAGAACTTCCTTTCACTGCTGCCAATTTCCAAGCTCCTGATTCTTTATTATTCTACAACACGCGTTCCATGGATCCCGGAAGCAGGGGGGGCAGGTGTAAATTCGATTACCTTCCATTAACACTCTTCCTTATGGTCTCCATCCGTAAATCTGTACGTGAAAGCGATACACCCGTTCCTCGGGCGCCTGCCACTGTTTGCCACTGTGGCCTCAAGAAGTGGTGCCGCTTGATCCCAAGCATTGCAAGAAACTCAAAGGAACCAGGGAAATAGGGAAGCAAATCGATGAGTTTGGAAACGGATTCGTCATGCCGAAAGGCGATGCCCATCAGGCAGCTCGAACAACGGAGGGGCGCTTAGCGATTAGCTTGGGCCCGGGAGGAGAAGGAATCCAACCAGGAAACAGAGACCACCACCGCCAGGAAGTGTTGACAGAAGATGCGACCGTCCATTCTGGTGCCATCGTTAGCCCGGGTGTAACTACCGGGACCGTCCATAAAAGCATTAAATTCGTGCTCCAAAATTCTGCTCACGATCCCCTGTAAACTGTGCAAACTATCGGCGCTATACGCTGGCGGAGCGCGAAACCGATCGAAAAACCCCACTCCCCCCGGGACCGGATTCCCAGGTTCCAAGTTGGTCCAATCTCGTGAGACACACAAACCCATTCTCGTGCACAAAGGAAGCCCGCAGAGACTTTGCCGTATCATCACCGGCTCGTGTCGTTGTCCAGATTCGCCTTCCGATAGCACGGGAGCTTTAGTGTAAAAGGCAGTGCTTCTGGATCTGTTTGCTCCTTTTATGTGGTCCCCGTTCTCTCTCTCTCTCTCTATCGCTCGCTTGTATGTCTGTGCGCTTTCAATGCTTATCTCGATTCAATTTATGTGAAATGGAAACGGGTTGGAGATGGTGTTCTCCTATCCGTACCGAATCTTGGCGTTCCCGGATTCTACTTCGTTGACACCGCACCGTACCGCACCGGTGTGTATGTGTCTATGGAGAGGTTGGACTGATTGAATGATGGATGTCTTCTGCACATGCCTAGCACGTTGCTCCCACTAATCCGCTCTTCCATCGCGCCGTGTGTCTTGTCACAGTGGGGGGCTGGTGTGCCCTCAGTTCCCTCAGTTACTTCGCCACTCACTGCTACCCCGCGATGTGCAGGAGTAAAAGTTGAAATTAATATTTTCCAACTTCGGTCAGGTCGCGAACTATTCATTCGAGAGCCGGGCGGATACTTGCATCCGGCATGTGAGTCTTCCTTCCTGCCCCTCCTCGCCTTGGTCGGTGTTGATGGAGGCAACCAATTTGATTCCCGGTGGCAAGATAGCAGCAGCGGTACCAAGTTTGTGTTACGATTGTGGCCCGCCGGCCCGCGTCTAAGCGGCAGGCTAAGGGATTATAATCGTTGATTGAATCGAAACCGAATCGCGCGGCCAAGCCAGGCCACCACTCCCTTTCCCGATGGCAAAGCGGATTAAAGGATTTCGCCCTTTCGATGGCGCTCGATGGCCTCGTGTTGTGCGACGGCGGAGGAGCTTCATCCGTTTCATGTTAACCCAATCATGTCGGTGGCGGTTGGCTTTGATGCAATCAGCCATCCGTGCGGGGCGGAGACATCCGATGCTTTCAAACTGTGAAGGACAACCATCCACTACCGGGCACCGTGGCACCGTGGCACCGTGGCTGATTGTAGCGAAGCCGGTGATAAAGTTGTCCTTCGCAAATTAGCCGAAACCGATCGCAGCAGGCGTTTGCTGTTGTGGGTCGTCGTCGTGGAGTTGGCGTCGTTGTCGGGGCCCCGTGGCAGTGTTCATCGAGACAAACTTGCCGAGGCGGTGTGCGGTGTGAGCTTAGTTTTAATTGCAAGAAGCAGCTCTTAATTGAATATAAATTTATCTAATCTTTGATTCAGCCTTCTTCCGAAAGGGCGGTTTGCTGTGAGTGGTGCTGGTGCTGCTGGTTGTAGCTGCGAATGAGGGTCACCATTCGTCGGGATTTGTTCCGGAATAATCAGTTACCGTGGTGTTCTCATGCCTTGCGTGCTGGTGTGCTTTAAAGTTCAGGAGAAACGGACTTTGTTACTTTTCCGTGAGATCGGCTCCAATCGCAACGCATGTAACGCAAGAGCCGGCGGAACGGAGTGCTAGGTAACGCAGAATCATAAAAGGGGATTTTACAGGAATTCACGAGTTGGAGTTTCGAAACTGGCGGCATCATACACGGGATCTATCGCTACCGATGCCATGGTAGCGATCCGGCACTACAGCGCACCAGATGCGGATGCAACGAATCGTAACATTCTTTCTGTAGCCACTGTTCCCAGTACTTTTATCTCCATAGTTTTGTCAATTTCACTCGCATTCCCCTGGCGATGAGAGCACCAGGACAAAGGCACAGACCCTGACGACCTCGTTCTCCACGTTACCTTTCTGCGCTTTTCTCCGAAAGTCGCGTTAGATCGTTCTGGTGCGGGATTTATAGGAGAATTTATTGAGTAACTTTTCAAATCTCATCGTCTGACGGAAGTCGTCTTGCCGTGACTTTCGGACCAAAGGCCACCTTTAGAGCTCCGAACGGGCCACCATCGTATATCATGCGCGGATGAAAAAGCGAAATCGACGCGACCGCTTGCTCCGTGCGACCATTTTCATTCTGTCCACTTCGTTATTTGAATAGATAAATCAGCGCGAAATAGCGCCAGGAATCTCAAGCCAGCGCCGGAGAGCATACTGTCGCACACAGCCACATCCTCGGTGTTTGGGTGTTTAATGTATGTGTCTTTAATGAAGAAGAATGAAGATGGATATGTGGTGGATATGAATGTGTGCGAAAATCTTCAAGAAGAGAACGTGACTATGGCTTTGGGGTAGTTCGTTGCAGTTGCTCTTCTGCTGCATTCAAATGCATCGTGTTCTTGGGAATTAAAAAACTAGAATGCTCCGTTCTTTCCTTTCCATTTCAGTCCCGCCATGCTTCCTTGCTGGCTTGTTGCTGCAGACAAGCAAGGACACCATCGCGTTCACCATCAGCAGCGGCAGCAATCGGCGGTTTAATCAAATCAACATCCAAACTACTAAATATTCGACTCAAACGAACGACTGTTTGTAGAAGAATGTTGATGAACTTTTGCGCGCCATCAGCTCGCGGTCTTTCTCTCTCTCTCTCTCTCTCTCTCTCTCTCTCTCTCTCTCTCTGCCACCATCTATTCCCTCCCTTGGAGACAACTTTCCACGGATCGAATCCGTTTCAATATTCACGCCATAAAGTGTGGCCAAAAGTTTCTCGGTCGCCGGATTCCTGGCTCCTCATCCTCCTCCTACGCTGCGCCCCCCCCCCCCCCCCATCATGCTCCCGCATCATGTAAAATTCGACTCATAACTTGCATTGCTTAATGAAGTTGAAATGTGTTAATTTGGAAAGTTGGTCCAGTCAGTCCAGCCAGTGCCAAGCGCGTGCCACGTTCCAGGACACGTTGGTGCAACGGGCGACCACTCAGTACATCGTGTGGAAGTGTACTGCTCGAGTTCGAGTGACAGGATCGAGATCGCGCTGTGGAGGTGTATTTCGTTGTGCAAATTGTGCGTACCACGGACACTGCTGGGAAGTGGCACCAACGGCGTGCGTTCCAACGAGCATTTTGCTTCGTCCTCTCGGCCGTCATCTCCGTTCGTCCGTCTCCGTCCGTCCGTGTCTGTGATTAGAATTTTCAATTTCCCGTCCCATGCCGTACGTCGCGGTTTCGTCGACGAACAGAAAGAATGCTCATCGGAGGTGGTTTTTGCGATCGCTGTTTTTGTGGCGCCTCCATCACCGGGCGTCTCCATCACCGGGCGCCTCCATCGCCTGGTTCACCTCACCGTCGTGTTTGCCGGTCGGGATGGACAGGTTTTTGGACAGCCAGAAAGTTTTCTCGCAAAACGAAACGTTATCCCATTACGGTGCCATTGAATCCGGTTGCAGTAAGTTTTCGGATTTTATCATCGTTGCTGGATGATACATCGAATTCCGTGCGCGAGTGGTATCCGCGCGTTTTGGTGAACGCTACCAGCGCTAGCGTATCCTAGCGACCAGAGTCTCTCAGTGGCACCAGTACGCGAGCACTCGCGTTTGGATGTTGCGGTATGTGTCTGCAAGATTGCCAACATTCTTTCCCCGTTCGTTTTGTTCCACGATGAGCGGTAAGCGGTTTTCGTCGACTTTTCACGAAATATTTTCATGTTGCCGTCATTCAACCGTCGGTTCTGAGATGAAGTGGGCTTTGTGAAGTGTGTTTGGGTCAAAAAATTGAAGTCAAATAGTTGAATTGCGTGACATAGCACCAGCTGTTACCTTCCCAACGAGCTTTACCAATAGAAATATATGATTCTATTCCTGTAAATGGTTTTAATCTGCTTTAAAAAGCTTTACTTTATAAAAAAAAATTACAAACATAAGATCTTGTAGACTTCAGATCACCTGTAGTGCACGGCGAGCGGAATCAATCTCTTAATAACTCCTAGAAAGCTCAAGTGTTTTCCTCAATTTCCCGTTCCTAGCGAGCCAGAGCAATGGCGCCCTCTCCATATCATGCCATATCGAAGCATATCGAAACATTCGTGCAGACTGTTAAGTGATTGGCATGCCAAACACACACATATACACAGGCGAATGATGCTTCTACTGCTGCTCTTATTGCTGTTGGTTGGTTGGCTACTGCTGCTGCTGCTGCTGCTGCTCATAAAACATAATTGGATTGTAAAACAAATTTGGCTAAGATCCCTGCGAGCCCGTGACGTCGAGGAGGGTCTCGCTTTTTAATTAAAAATCGATAAGTTAATTAAAGCGTCAGCGAAGCGCTGGCGTACGTGCCTAGAGTGGGCGTCGAGAGCAAGCATTTTTTTTTTTAGCGAATACTCAGCAAGCGTGTCGACGACTGTTTCTATGCGACGAACCGAACAGCGCGGGAATGAAAGAACGCCTATAATTCTGTAGATTTTTCGCCACTCAAATCGGCTTCCAGCGGAATAAGAACCAATCCAGAATGCTCGAATTTTCCCACCGAAGGGGGAGGCGGGGATGATCCATGTCCCGTGGCTGGCAAGGTGAGCCAGAACCAGGATTGTGAGCAGGTGAGCATTCGAGTGTTCGATTGCAATGGACGATGGAACTTTCTTCGCTCGAACAACTCGATTCGGTCCGAAGCTAAGGGTCAGGAGTGCACGCTACCCCCGGCTGCTGCTTTCAGGAACGCTCCGGAAGGAACAACCGGAATGATATTAAATTTAATGATCCCTTGTTGGGACTGGTGGCCGCGGTTGTGGTACTGCTGCTCCTGCTAGTAGGTCAGGTGCGCTGGCACGAGATGGTGGACCCCGCTGGCTTAATGATGGTATGCCGTTTGATGGGATTAAAAAGTCGTAAAATTTAATATTCCAATTGAAAGCATCGAAACTATCCGGCAGATGGTGAACGGGCGGGCACGAGAGGCGGGACGGATCCGTCCTTCCGTCCCGTTAGACGCTCCAGTGTAATTTCTCCCGAGGGCCAGCGCTTGGGCGACACTGGTCCACTCCCGCGGGAGAATTATAATTAATCCTCCGGAGATCCAGGGAACGGTTTGGCCAAGGAGACAAGGTTGGCATATTGGGCGGACGCAGCTTCCATCCATTTTTGATTGGCACAAACGATAAGTATTCTTATGCCGATTGACCGATAATAAAGGCAAACGCGCTTGATTGGTCTTTAGTTTCTGTGAACTTTCTCCCCTTTTGCTCCGATTCCTTGTTGGCTGTTCGGTGGAGCGCTGGACGGAGATGGAGCTTGAGCGTCTTGTTTGAATCTCTCGTTTGGAAATGTTATCTCTCTCGCTTCCTGGTCCGATACTAATTACGTTACGCGTAATGAGCATTTCAGAAAATTAATTTCCACGCCATTCTTGCGTTCCTTATGCTCCTAGAATAAGATATCTTTGTCTGATTGTCTGTTGAATATCGTATGACTCGAAAGTTTGTCCGAAAGAAAGTTGTACGACAAGTTTTCCGAGAACAATTAACCATTTCCATAATTATCATTTTTCTGTAATTAATGTTCTACGATTATACGATGATTCGCCGGATAATAATGGAACACAGTATGCCAAGGTCCTAGTAACCCTGGGATTCAAAATTGTCAACCAATCCAATGTGTTTTCTAAAACTCATTTCACTAAGCAACCATTGAGAGCCATTGAGAAATTAATCAAAAAGATGAATACATAATTGTCCCGCACGGAGAAAGGTGTTTTGCGCGACTGGCAAGGTCCTTTTGCTATCTGCTTCACACGGATACGTCCTCCTCATTCATCTTGCAAATTGATTCAGTGCATCAAGACGTCACACACGCCACTCACCATCACCACCATCGAAACGGCTTCTGCTGCTGCTGCTGCTGCTGCTGCTACTGCTGCAAGGAACGATGGAGTTCTTGCTAAGTGAAAAGGATTTCCCCAGAAACTCTCTCCTCGAACTCGGAGCGGAGCTTCGCGTGATGTCGCCTTTTGTCTTCCAACCAACCAGCCAGCCAACCGTTACGAACATGCACGTTCAGGCACATACACCTGGATGCTGCTGCTGCTGCTGTCGGTGAAAGAAGCGCGAGAAGCTGAGATTTATTTCCAAACTTCCGCCCTTTCATGTGAAATGCATTCAAGCGGAAAATTAAACTCAACACGCTAGCAAAACTTAATTCATGGATTTTGAGCGCACGTATGCGTGTGAGAGTGGGCGCTATGATGCTCGTTCGTCGGTCGCATCGCAGCAAGCTCGCTGGCAGCGAATCCACCAACGAAGCACCACGCGCAGCAGCACCACTGGGAGTGTTCCATTATCGTTAGTGCTCGCGATGAAGCAGAGTTCTGGTAAGTTTAAATTGCTTATCATTAATAGAATACAGTCATGGTGGACTGACGGTATGATTGGAACTCCCCCGGGGACTCTCGTCGCCATCGTCACCAACTGTGCAACCATTTGAAGCAAACAACTTAATACCTCGTAATGGCCCTCAAAAGTGCATCACAATTGTAGCGCTTTCGACCGCGGCAGCCACCATAAGAACGGTGAACCAATTGTTGCGCCACGATGTGTGGTTGCGCACTCGGTAGGTCCTTTCCTCGCTCTGCTAGACCGTAGCCTCTTGTCGCGTCCTCCTCTGAGCTGCCTCGAATCCTTTTGTTCATTGCGTCACGCGAGTGAGCTGTGATGGTTCATGTGCGCTCGTGTGAGAGAGTTTGAGAAGGTACCACCCTTTGGTTGCTATGTTTCCTGGTTGCATTATGCGCTCCCGAAGCCCTACTTGATGGAGCAAAAAGTAGAAGACCCACTAGCGGAACAGTAAACAGCGCTGCCAAACAAAAGTTTTGTCCTGGTTACGGCGTCGATCCGGTGTAGTACATCAGGATTCCCACAGCCCACCCCCTCCCTCGGTGGAAAACAGTGCAAAAAACGAGGAAAAATTGAAAATTCCTTTGAGTCAGTGCATCCGGTTAGTGATGCGGATGAGCGTCAGGCGCATACAGTACGGGACAGTGAGCCACAAAAACGGGAACTCACTCCAGCTAATCTTGTTTATGGAGGAACGAGGCGTGAGAACAAGTAGAAGATGAGTAGGAAAGCGAGAGCAGATTCGTCCAGAGAGCATGTGATAGTAGAGCGACATGAATACACTTGGTCCGAAGGTCCGAAGTACTTGATGGGACGTGGCGAGCAGGATTAACTTACGACATCATTCACCGTAACGTGAACAATCATCACGGCATCGGAGGCACCCCGTGGAGGCCAATGAGATGGTAATCCTCGGAACCTGGTTGGTCCTGGTTTGGCTTGGGTTTTGGGCTCCACATCTTCATCGAGCCTGGGTCCGAAGTTTTGGCCTGGCCCGGTATGTGGTCGGTGCTTTCTTTTACAAAACTCCCCATCGGCCTCCTCCTCTCACTGCTTGACCTCCTCCATGGCAAAGTTTTACAAAACTTGAGCTTCGGTCGACTGCAACCTCGACGAGCAAACTTTGCCTTCTTCGCGTTCTTTCACTGTTCACTGCTTTTGTTGTTTTGGTTGTTGTTTTGGGGCCCACCAAACGGTTGTGTTTCTTCTTACGCTTCACGCTCTGTTGGATATATCCTGCACCATCACACCGCGCCCTCTCTCTTTCAAGTGCATCTCGCGTGGAAGCGCATCGCATTGTAGCTTGGCCGGTAAAGGGTGGAGTGTTTCTGAGTTTGCATCATTGTTTTGCAGCACGTACACATGCTGCACGTGACAACTGGAAACACCGCAGTGAAGGCGTGTGTGCGCGCGCGCCCAGATGTCCATAACGATTGTCATCTCCATCGATGGCATGTTCACAGTTTATGATGTTTGTTCCTGAAGGATTGCCACTCTTTTGTGGTTGAATGTCGGACGGACACAAGTTTGCTTTAAGAGGCTTAAACTATTGTTCGAAAAGATGGTCGGGATTTTTGTGTTGAATCGGAAATGATAACACAGCCGGTATGGGATCGGTTTTCATTAAGGAATTCCACAAACCAAGGAACGAAACAGAGGAAGAAGTATCCTTTTATGACAGAAGATGTGAGACGATACCCTGGTGGATTGTTTTTAATGCACAAATGGATGGAGACAGAGACCACATTTGCGAAATGGAGACACAGATTCATAATCCTGTCTGCAGTGCATTCGTATAACTAGTGACCAGTGAGGATTGTGATGTTCTCCTTGATCTAATTGATATGATTTCAATGCACAACTCATCGAGAGGCACAGCTGTTTGCTGGAATGCACTGCTCTAAGTTCTATTTAAACGAAAAATCGAACAAACATCCATCAGCGCAACGGTGATGGCTGAAGGCAACTTCGTTAAACCAATTAGCGAGCACAATGAGCGTTCTTTTGATTTAAACGCGATTCGTGCTACAAATAGCTTTCTGGCTTTCGACTAATCCCAAGGAGATAATCCTTAACGTCTACTAATGACATAACACCTATTCGTTCATCACAATCGAATCCCGCTAGTTTGTAGCTCGTTTAAAATCTAAAAGATGGCAATCCGATGCCGAACACACCGCTCGTCGCAAGACACTCAATATACGCTATTATACCATCGTTTCAGTTTGGAACGGTGTCGGTATCCAACCGATTTCCGATTGCTACCATTGATTTTTATTATCGCTCCCACCGGATCGCAGCCGACTCGGGATGCTGATGCCACGGGCACGGTGGGACCGTAGGAGCAATAAATTCTAATAAACGAACCGAACCGGGCCGGGCGGAACGAATTCCCGCGAGTGGACAATTGAAAATGCCGGCCGGTGGTAACCGTGGCAGCCGTGGTCCTGTAATGGCTCTCGTTGGTTCCCCAGGAATGGCGTCGCTACTCTCGCGCACTCCCCGTCACTCTGTGGCTCTCGTGATGTCAACAAAGTAAGGCCTCAGTGGTGGCCACGATGCTGCTGATGGTGGCTGCTGCACAGAAAAAATGATCAAAAAACATCACACAAAGCAATAAATCAATTTTCCACCACTGCCAGCACCTCCGGTGGTCGTGGTCCAGCGAACGCCCACCATCAGCATCGCTGGACGATAAGACATTGCGAACGGAGCGAAAGCGAGGAAAACGAGTGCGAAAACAACAAGAAAGGAAGAAAAACTGTGGCTCCCAGGAGGAGTAGTACACCCACACCGCTCTTAACATTCCCCTCTCCTCCTGATGCTATCTTCTGCCAGCCGACGCGTCCAGCATTGATGAGGAAGATGAGAAATGGACGACGGTGTCAGATGGCTAGCTGGCCGGGTGGCCGGCTGGCTGACTAGCAGGCGATCAGCGGCGTTTCCGGTTGACTTCTTGCGATCGGTCCGTTGTTTGTGTCGGGTTCCGTGTCCACGTGACTGTGTGGGTGTGTCTGTGTGCATCTCACCTTTGGGTGCAGTAAATTACGGCCACTGGCTGTCATCTTCGGTCGACAGTGATTTCCGTTGGCCAATCGGTGGATGGGCCGCTCTCAGTCCCGATGATGTGTGAGACCCACAGCTAGGGCTAGGGTCCGTCCATCCTCGAGGACCTCCAGGGGAAAGGTGATAAAAAGCCCATCGCACTATATAGTTGCTGCACGAGTTGCCGTGCCCGTGTGCCCGTGGTGTCTGGTTAGTTGGTATGATTTATGGGGTTCTGTCAAGTTAGTTCCCTGCGTGTCGGTCGTATCAGGTGTGTGGGCGCGGCTGTCACGCAATTCAATGAGTCTGCGCCTTAGTGAATCAGTTCGATCCGTTGGCTTTAGGGGGAAGGGGTGTATGGTATTCGTTGGGAGGAAGATTTGCTTCGGGGCAACACTAGTTTAATGTAATTTCTGCCTCCTGCAAACCGGTAACGAGTATATCGCATAGCATGTATCTTATTTCGGAATGTTCAGTAATCTTTTCAGTCGTGCTTTTGTTCTGTTTATCAGAAATACACTTCCAGATGAAACTCCTCTCTATGTAAACTGAAGCAGCTATGATCTGTGGCTCCTGTTTCCAATGGAAAGTCCAGGCGAAACTTTACAACATTTCCTTTAGATGCTTCTACAGACCAACACAAATAGGACACTGAAGGTACCGGGTGCGCTATCATGCGGTACCCTATTTTAAAGTTGAATATCTCTGTCATTTTTCAGCCGATTTTAGAAAATAAACCAGTTTCATTTAGGTTATTCTATGCCATTTATTGTGCCATACTCAAAATATGATATCGTTCCGCCTTCGGTCAGCATACAAAAATCGGCCCTTTTTCGGGCATTTTGCAATGTAAATTGACAACATTTAGGAAGTTATTCTGACAATTTCAGCTGCAATATTTGCTCTAAGTTGTTTCGTAGCCTTCAATTTGTTTGCCAAAAGCTTATTTTTCAAACAGACCCACAGAAAAAAAAAATTCAACGCCTTCATATGCGGCAAAGGAGGAAACCACCATTTATTCATCATCCATCGTACGATCGCAGTTTCCACTATTGACCGATTGTTTTCAATGTAAAGTGTGACAATTTCAGTCCGCTCTTTTAACGCGAAGTAATCCATTACTAAAATGGCATAGACTGACGCTTCAGAAACTGGCCTATTTGCCCAAAATCCGTTTAAAATAGGGCACCGCCTGATGGCGCACCCTGTAGATTCTGCGAGGGCATTGCCTTTGTCCTCGACTTTCCTGGAAGCGAAACATAAAGGTAAACACCGGTCCGATTGCATGCCCGGAAGTTTCTCCAATTCATTTACAAGTTGTGAAGCAATTTACGGAAGGAATGTACAATTCACCTCCCTCTGCCTGCTTCACAATCGGTTAGTCCACAGTTCTCGCTACACCATGCTGCTGTGTTCAGCTTGTTGGTGGCCACCAGAAAAAGGTCGATGAGAACATGAAAATTAACTCTACATTTTACATTGGATTCTAGCATCCTGCAACCAAGCGTCCTGCATCGGAAGGGAATCAATCATTGCAAACTGCAATTCGCGAACCGTATTTTCACGATTTGACCGGGCCGGGCTAGCCACGGTACGCGGTTGGTGGTGGTCAGATTTTTGCCAGATTGGAAATTAGTTACGGTTCAATAAATACGTTGGTTCTCCCTGTTCCGGGGGTGCAAGTCGCATGGTCCGGCGAGCTACGGTTTAACTAACGAAAACACCGGAAGGTCTGACCAACGATGGCAGGTTTTTGATTTTTAATTCCTTGACACACACCGACTGGATTGAATCCCGGTCCGGTCGTCGTCGAAACTTGCCTGGATGGGATAACCGCTTAGCTTCGCTTGGCTTCGAGGTCAACCCGTAACCGGGAAATATCGAAAATAGCTCCATCGATGGTGACTGATTTTCGGTTGGGGGTTGATTTACATTAACCTGGTGCTGGTGGTCGTTGGTTTTTGGGATGCGATGCCACCATTTGATCAGATTGACCGACCAACTAACCACCCAGTGTGGCTCTCGCATGCGGCACAGTGTTTGGATTGGCTCGGGAGCGAACACATCGCGTAATCCGCTGGCTCCGATCCGGTGACCGAACGCAACATCCCGCTTTTGTGACCGGGATGCTGGAATTGAATTTCCTTTCCTCTCCCGCTGTCCCACTGGCGGTGGTTAGCCGTCGCACCACGATCGATTCACCAAAAATAGAACCGTCGAGTTTGTTTGGCCGGCCCGGAGCGGGACCAATCTTGAGCGCATTGGCGGTTCAGACGCGGATTTACGCAAATAACGAAACAACGGTCATTATCGACAAACGAATCCGACTGCAAGGCAGCCCTTTTACAAGCCCGTTTGGCGTTGTAGGCTGACCAATACGCATCGAATCAAAGGCACAGGCAATCGACGCAAAAAGCCGAAATGCTTAACAAAACTATTCCAAATAACTCCACCAAATCCGTTGGAAAACCGTAACAAGCGGCCCTACAACACGCACAGTCACAGTGTCCCAGGCGAATGCGCTATATTCCAGGGTACGCGCGGCATTCCAGGAACAAATTTCAGTTCAATCCACGCCACGCCCCGGTGGTGGTTCAGCGCGATCGTGGCGACTTAATCGTTGACCAGATCTCATAATATTTGGTAATCCTGCCGTGAAATGGAAATTTGTCGGGAAGGGCTTTTAGCAATCCGCCATCGCCGCTGCATTGCCCACTTTCCAGCTGCGCTAGTTGGCTGCCAGCCCAATCCAACCGTCCGGCGGCGATGCACCGGACCACCGGGGGAGTGCAACGTGGTTCCGGTTCGGCCACAATCACAATTATGCCAGCCAGCAGTGCATGTGTGCGAGTGTATCTGTAGGTCCGATAGTAGTTATAAGCTTAGCAGGGACACAGTAATGCGCATCGAGACCGGGGTTGAGTAACCAAGAGATTAAATGTTGGTCGATAGCTGGCGTATCGTTGTCGATTTTGGATGCAAAAGCTCGTAGGTTTTTATTGATATTTGAGATCGGCCTGGGCAACGAATGCAACGGTAAGTTGCTCCAGGCTCGATGATCTTGAAGGAGTTTTCTCATTTACTCGTGACGATGCCACAGAACCGGCGGCCCTCAATTGGAACAAGCTCAACACAGATGTCAAAAGTTTCTGGCACGATCAAAAACTTACTCTTTCACTTCTGCGTCCGTATATTGCTATTGGTCAACTCAACTAGAGAGCTTTCGAAACAGCAAACCGATCCAAAGCATAAACCACCTCCTCTCCCCGTCGCCGTCATCGTCCAGTATCCTCGATTCAGCCAACACATCGATGGCGAATGCATGCACCTCGCATATCGCATGCACCGTACCGAATGACCGTAAGCATGGAATGCCGGTGACACTCAAGCTCAATAACGATTAACATATATGGATATTGGTGCTACCGGATGGACGGAAATTGGAACATTGCCGGGAATTTTAGCGTTAAATTAAGTTATAGTTTATTGCACGAATTATGCTAATTTCAATAACAATAACGATTGATACTGGATGCGGTCTCGCCCCCCGGGGTGGAGAGGAAGGGAGGTCACAGCAGAGAGATGATGACGTTTGTGGGTACCCTCTATCCTCTCGCTGCTCCAGTTTGGCCATTTATGAATAACGATTTTAATGAGTGGCCATATTTGCACTAAGCGGTTAGCACCGGAAGCTGAGATGCATTTTAGGGAAAAGGGGAACCGGAAAGTGGGCAAACAGCAAGGGGTTAATTGACCACAAGCAAGGTAGCCGGGGAAGCCCGGGCAGCGCAGTGGCGCAGTACAGCAGCACCGAAATGTGCAGCAGCAGTTGAAGTGAAGTGTTTGTGCATATGATGGTCGGTTACACTTTCTGTTCAGTGTACTCAGCATAACTGGCACTCTGGGGGCAACATATGCGTATCTGTGTCTCCATCGCACAATGATAGGCACCAAATCATTGATTGGAGCGGCAGGATACCATAGTGTTCACTGAAATTGTTTGGAATTTTAGACAGAATAGGTCATTTTGTGGGATGTGAGCGTTTCGGTTGATATTGCAATTTTGGGAGAATTGATTGATCAGGAAGAAATGTGGGGTGTATGTTCATCAGATACCAGTTAGTGGTTTTGTAGCTGGAACAAAACACTCTGCTGCGGCCGAGCTGAGCCATAAAGGTGTTATAACTTTTCGGGGAAAAAGCGACAGACGTAATGTTTCAAACAGTACCTCACTGGCCAATTTATACGGTTTTTTGAATCGAATTGTATGTAATTCGACCGCAAACCTTACGATTATTATTTTGTGGAATTTATTTGAAACCACCGTAACAGTGTCAACAAGCGTGTTTCTCAAAACCAACGTTTTCAAAGTCGGTGCCTTCCGTAGTATAAAAGCTACAGGACCGATCGATTTGAATTTTTAAATACGTAATTTCTAAACTATTTTCCTGGTAGCCCCATTGAGTTTTCATAAAAAATAATGAGGCGTTTTTTTTAATTATTATGTAAAACTTGTGTTTTGGCTAGAATTTTATAAAAACATCGCCTTTTCAACTTGTAAAATCTGCCAAAAATCGAAAAATTGGAAATTCAAATAACTTTCCACGGAGCTACCTACATAAACATAATCTGTGAAAAGAATTTTGATTTGTATATTTATGACGAGCCTTCACGCAGCTACGATGAGCATCGGTTTTGGTCCGAATCAAAAGACTTGCCCGATCAAGCGACGAACTCGGTATGATAATTGATCAGTCCGTTTGCAAACACGCCTTTCTAAAATGGATGCCATGTATGAAGTTTTTCACAAATCTTTCCCAAACTGCAACCAAATATTCTTGAGAACTTGTAATTTAATATAACATTCACTTGAAAAGATAAAATTCAATGGTTATTTCTCAAAAATAATCCATTTTTTACCCGAATGCCGAGCGATGCTTTGAAAATAATTCCATGCTACTCAATCGCTACTAAATGTATGACAAACAAATCGTCCGAAGTTTCCGATCACCGTACAAAGCGCTCCTAGTTCTACACTCATTAAAAGGTGTCAGAACGGAAAATTAAGTTGCTTCCGTGGGGCTGCTTCGTGCCGTTCAGGCACCACACTTCAAGCCTCTGTCACTGTGGATCTTGATGCGAGCTACTCGAACAGTTCCACGGCACGGCGTTTACGCCGACCATCTGCCCCGATAGCCCGATGTTTAATTATGCTACGCGGCAGGAAATTAGGTCCGGCGTAACTTCCGTTTGAAGTTTGATCGGTCTGCCCTCATCTCCTCGACAGCGACTGGCAAGTGTATTGAAAGAAGTGGCCGCTACTGCTGCTGATGAGATTGTTGCGATAAGGTCGATCATTTTTTCACTTCATCCGCAGGAGATGGCGAGCAGCGCGATAAGCGTGGAGGAAGCGAAACCGGAGCCGAGAAGAAGGGGAAAACTTTCTGCCCCACCACCCCCCCGGGAGAAAACTCGTCACACTCAAGACCACCGAGAGACCGCGGGTGCGATGCGTGCCGACCGTAATTAGCACTTGGCGTAATGAATTGTGGACTCCTGCCAGCGAGCCACTGGCACACGGCCACTGCGTAAAACAATCTGCGTTCCAATGTTTCGGCGAGGTACATGAACTTGAAAAAGTAAATAATTTTTGCGCCATGACCAGGGTGGCCGCCAGACGACTCAGACCGTTGTTCACGGCTGCCGGTGGTCGTGAACTGCTCTCGTCACGGGTACAGGAGCACTCTGTATGCCATTTGTTTCTTTGCTTTAAACGGCGCGATGATCGTTGAAAACGAGAGTTGTTGTGCAGAGCGAAAACAGCAAACAGAAAATGTTTAGCAAAACGCGATCAATGGAACAACACCGTGTGGCACTTCCGTCGCTATTCAAAATGAAAAGTGATACCCCAGCTCACGGTGGTGGTGGTGGTGGTGGAAGTGGCTTCCGTTTATTCAAGAAAACCTCCTTTGGTACAACAATCCAACATGGATGATAGATAGTTTTGAACGTCGGAATGCCTTCCGATCGGCATTCCTATAAGGGCGCAACTCTCCCCTAGATTCTCATCCGCTGCACCATCGACAACTTGCCGGGACTTTTCTTCACTCGCTGGCCAGCGTCGGGCTGTGGACGTTGCTTCATGTACACTGGCTTCTTGATGAAGACCGGATATGGTTTGGGAATGTGCACCGGATAGGGTTTTGGCACTTCGACGGCCACTTTGTGGAAGACTGGGACCTCAATCGGTAGTGCGTACGGGACAGGCCGATCCACCTGCACAGGGAACGGTTTCTCGACATACACCGGCACCTTTCGTTCGACCAGAATGGGGATCTTGTTGTGGATTGCGATCGGTACCGGTATCCGGACTGGGATGGCCACATGGCGCTCGTACTTGATTGGAACGGGGACGGGCACGTTCTTGGTGATCGTTACCTCCTTGTACTGCTTGTTGCCCCAATGGTCCGGGTTTTTCGTATCGAACGTGTGCGATGACGTGACATGTTCGGACGCACCATGCGGTACATTGTGCTTGATGCTGTAACTGTTGTGCACCGTGATGCAGTGTACCTCGTGGAACATCATCGCCATCATCACCACCAGCAGCAGGGGGAGTATATTGTTCTTCTGAAAAATAGAACAAAAGTAGCCGTCAACGAAACAATCTCCGCCTTCACAGTACGAGCAACCACTGTAAGCCGCTTCACTTACCATCGTACTAATCGTTGTTACACTTCCGAAGGACTACAATGAAATGTTGGCTTGGCTAGCGTATGCCCGTTGCATTTATAGCTCGGTACAGTGCGTTCGCTACAAGGGGGTGCACCGGAGACCACACCTGAGCCCTTCTGAAGAGCCGCCGTAGTTGTACATGACTGCACTTCCAGTTCAACCGTGGGCCAGCTCATCGGCTGGTTACTTGGAATCGGACCACCTCGGCGGCGCGTTGCTCATTAGTCGGTCAAACGCGGTGGCAACGTTGTTAGCAGCGCGAAGACGGCTGAACGGAACAACGGCCTAGTGCGTGCGCGACGCACAAACGTTTTGCATCTTCGTTCCAATAATTGCTCCCTAGAGCGGCTTTACATCATCGTGGTTTGAGGGAAACGAAAGCAAAAGTGTAGCGCGCTTTGCTCTGAGGGTGGCCGTCCGGCAACAGAACTCTTTTTCATCAATCGATATAGTTGTAGAACTCGCCCAGAGTCTTCTTCAGCAGTACTCTTAGTCTCGGTTGACTGCGATGTCGTCGCTTATTTTTATGAAATATTTTCAGGCCTTTATGCGCTAGGGACAGTTCAGTTCTATTAAAAATAATCCGCAATTTGTGGTCTACATCTGGTATACAGGGTGCGCCATCAGGTGGTCCTCTATTTTAAAATTGAATAACTCTCTCATTTTTCAACGAATTAGACAAATAGGCCAGTTTCTGGAGCGTCAGTCTGTGCCATTTTAGTAATGGATCACTACACGTTAAAAGAGCTGAACTGAAATTGTCACACTTTATATTGAAAATAATCCTTCACTTGTGAAAACTACACAATAAAACTGGCACAATAAATAGCATAGAATAACATAAATAAAACTTGTTAATATTCTAAAATCGGCTGAAAAATGACAGAGTTATTCATCTTTAAAACAGGGGACCACCTGATAGCGCACCTTGTACAATCAGTAGCGCAAATTGTGCCGTAGAAGTCCCGTTTTTCTGTTACAAATGCAATTGCATAGAGTTTTGTTTCACTTCACCTTCAAGAATCTCAATTCTCACAACTCTAAGAGTTTGGTGTTTAATATATTTTAATATTTCAGATGCTTCCTTTACTCGATCTAAGGCCTAAGTATTAGATAACGTTTTCACTGCACCGTGGGCCAACCTTAAGTGCCATCGCTTCAATCGTCTGCGTTTATAAGTTACGATTTCCGATGGTCCATTATTTGCATCCCGACTGGGAGCGGTGCTAGAAGCATGCACCCGTCCAGTAACATCCATTCAATCGATCCCGCGTGTAGCGGTTATCAGGCTGTATCACGGAATGCAACGATTAATTCGCTGTGCATAGCAAAATTTATTATCCACCTCGGTGGCCTTCTCGATACTTCGCGAGTTCGTTAGGACGCCGGGCGAATATGATTACGCGGCTAGGGACCATACTGTAACCCCATAGAGTTTCTGTCTTTGTCCTTCGGGATGGGTCTTCGGTAAACAAACTCACGTCCCCGATGGTGCTGCTGTCTCATCGATGCAATGGTAACGTGGTGGCCACCAGCGGCCCTCGCTATCGCTGTCCATGAGCGAGAAGACGTTGGGCGCCCTCTAATTCATTACGTCCTAATTGGAGGCTAGCCCGTGTGCCGGGAGAGCACCGTTGGTCGGACCGTCGGTGTCGTACCGGAGTGTCTTGTGAGAACGACGTCAGTTGGGTCAGCGGTTGGATCGTATTGCATCGGCATCGGCATCGGCATGGCCGTTCGCCCTGGCGCCGCGGAAGGAGTTGCATCGCAATCAATGAAGTCATTGTTTCGGAAACTTTCCTCGATGCCTGCCTGTCCCTTCACGTCCTCGCGGTCATACTTAGTTCAGTCAAGGGGCCCGCCAAGCTGCATCGCGTCGCCGCGACGTGTCCATTGAAGGGTGGAGTGGGTTTGGATCGGAAACCGATACTCCTGGAATTCCTAATCAAATCCCCTCGGGCCCTTTTAGGACCTTCCTCCTCCCTCTCCCGGGTTCACCATTGTTTTATGTTAGCATCGAGGCGGACAAATTGGGGCTCGTGCGGCGCGTGCACCGGGCACACAATGGAAATTAATAATCCAACAACCAGCTCTCAGACGAGAAGCTCCGGTCCTGGTCGTCGTCGTCGTCATCATCGTCGTCGCACGGTGTTGCTGGTAGTCTGGTTCAGTGCAAGGCAATGGCCAAGAACAAGACACCATCGGTGGTGGGCACCAGGGAGGAGGACCACACCGAGCGCCAGCCAAACACCGTCAACTAATGGCCCTGTACTTACATCGAAGGAGGCGTCTAATCGGCTGCCAAGGCACTCTCTGGTTAGCACGACCAGCCCGTAAGTCATCGTGGCGAGGAAAATGAGCTTATTTCGCCCGGGAACCCACCGGGCGGGTACGAAACAATGAATTAAAATAACGAGCTGCATGAAAGCGGGATCGAAAGCACTATTTCAAACGCTTTATCTGATGGCGATATGCTAATGCTTTATTCGAACCCCGACCCTCCAGCCACGGTTCCTGGGCCACGCCACGCGCTGTCGGTCGGGCACATCTTCGATCCGAGATACTTTACATTATGGGACGTGTTTAAGCGTCGGTTTACGCGATTTCACCAACATCGGAACATCGGTCTCACCTTCCTCGCCAGGACGATGTATCCTTGTGGGAAGGAGTGGCTGTATCATGCTGTTCCTGGCCCTGGCACGGCAAGAAGTGTGCTCGTGAAATACGTGATTTTGGCATGGAAATGAATGCACTGTGGGTTTTACTGGCGTGTGCACCGAGGGGGATGTTCGGTGTATTAACGTATCCGCCACCTTATCTAAATCGATCTCCAATCAGTCACTGTAATGCGTGCTTTGTCGGTTTGGAAGCTTTGCAGAAGCGAGCAGAGTAATCGCGAATGGGTGGCGAAGGGTGGGGGCCAATTGGTTGCGATTGTAATTGATGAGAAGGGTGTTTTCGGAACTATTCGCTCTTAGATACTGTTCGAAAGACGGGAATCGTTGCCGGTGCTCTGTTTTGTTGCAGTTTTTAGAATGGTAAGAGCATTCTTAATGGTAATGGTTTCTTAGAATGGTAAGACACTTCTTAAAAATCAGTGTTGACAGTTGACGATATTCGTTGCTGCGTTACATTACTTTTTTAGTATTTAATAGCGTAAGAGAGTGATGAACAGAAGCTACCAAAGAAGATGAGAAATGCAGAGTAAATGTAAATTAAACAAAAATACAATAATAAAATGAATTGTTCTGAGTTGAAAGAAAGTCCCAGTGACGAAGAAAATTAATATTAAATGGAGAAAAAATGTTTGATTACACATTCAAATAAAAATTATCAGGAAACCTTATTAGTAAAATTTCCATGGATAGATTTAAAAAAGGAACAGAAACTGCATTCAGTCAGTAACTATCCACTCGGTTAGCTCCAATTACAATTTCACAATACAAAATATGCATCTTGACAAAGTATCACCACCGATTCCAGTCATTGTACATTATCCTTGCACAACGACGAAAATTCCTTTTCCACCTGCTTCTCACCATACGAAAACTACACGAATAAGGATGCTAAAGTGTCGCTTGCCAGGCGATCGTATACAACGCGCTCACCGTGTACCACACGTCCCTATCTTCCCCTTCTGCTACCGAGGAAACCTCGAGCGAGTGGTAATTTATCCATAAACATCATCTACCTTCCTGCATAAACGAACCCATTACCACCATCTGCCACCCGCACACTGAATGGCCAAGCAAAGAGTAACAAAAACGTAAACGGAGGACACGGATGAGCACGGAACCGGACACTCTTGGTGCTTCTGCTTCATACAGGTGCTCTCGCAGACCGGCTCACGGCCAAATATATGCACACCAAAGGATACCAGACCAGCAGACAGTTCGCAGTTCCATAAATAATAACAGTTCGGCAGGATTCGGCAGGTGAAAATGACGGTAGCAAGAGGAAGCGCAGCTGCAACCTCTCCCCAGATCGATCGACGGCCTCCACCCGAAAAAAAAGAGAAACGATCAAACGATGAAGTGCAATTGCAGCTCAGGGGAGGAAGCAAAAAATATCGTCCAAATGGAATTAAATTCAAGTGACACACTCCGGCCACTCCGCCAGCGATTGCAGTAGTGGCCGTTGTTGAGGCCGTTTGCAGGTGCCGAATGCATGATGGCCGAAAAATGGTTTTCGCTTGGACGTTCGTCGGTGAATCTTCGTGCTTCGTGCCACCAGGTTGTGCGAGGCTTGAATCTTGAGATAGGAAACCCTATTCCAACCATCCGTTTGTCACTGTAATCCAAGGGTCGAAGAGGTCGAGGGATATTCCGGGAAGAAGATTCGGTATCTCGGAAGCAGAGCGACCGTGTCATTCCATTTCATAGCCGGGACAACCGGGATGCACCGGACGGGTTTAGAATGATTTTGAAAAAAAAGGAGCAAAACCTAGACTGAACTGCAAAAGACCCAACTGCAAATCGGTCCCTTTTTTTCGGAGGATATTCAGTAGCAGTCGAGACTGAGAGGAACTATCTCTTTGGTACCCAGTACCCAGGCTAAGCGACGACACATAAACACGCTTCTGCTGGGGAAAAACAAAATGAACGCTTACCGAAAACGTTGCTCGTTATTCGGATAACGTGGACAACTCCTGCACATGGTCGCTTGATTGAAATAACAGCTTTGCCGGAACTGACTGGATCCATATCCGATATCCTCTCGCTAGCTTAAGCGCCCCAGATTGCCCTACACTCGGTTAGGTATAGATTGCGTTTGCCACATTTTTCGCGCTCCACGAGCGCTCTGATACTTCCAGATTGAGCTTCTTGTTTCCACCGTTCCCAGCTACGACTGCCCGCGTCTGTACGAAAGTGGCGGCACTGGTGGCGTTGCAAAATGGATTGGCCAGCCACGAACGGATGTAAGGAGCGTCACCTGGTGATAATTTATTTATTGGCTCCATCCGGGAATCCCGGGAAAAACCAATCGCACAATGATCTCATTCGATTCAGCCCGGTGAACGTTAAGTGACCGGTAGTAGGAGGTTTGTCAGGAGAAAAGTAGAGAGAGCTTACTCTTACTTACTGGCACGTTCATGGTACAGATTTCGCACGAGACACCAGTCGAGTGTTGCGGCAGAGAATTTCACGAGAAACGGTAAAGCACTTAAGCTGATTCTCGAGTTATGCTTTGCACCAAACATGCGTCGAATTTGTCACGAAAGGGAAACGCTGTGAGCGGAGTGCAATGGTAACGTTCGAACCCGGGATGATTGTCAAACGCCTTTGCATCGTTGTAATGCTGTAACGTTCTGTATTTCTATTTTGAAGCCATCCTGCAAGGCGGCTAAAGGAAGAGTAGCACTTAAGTAATGATTTGTCCAATCATTTCAACCATTCTATCGATTTTTATAAAAGAGTCATCATCAATAGCGTTCCGTTTAAATAGAAAATTCTCTGAAGCTATTCACTAAACAATTCTGTCCTTTCTCGTCCTCGAGCATCCGGCAAAAGATGCTACGGTCACTAATTCAACAAAAACCATGGCATCGGATCAGCCTCTTTAATTAAACTTTCACAGCTTCCTTGTCAACAGGAGCAATTATCATCCTCCCGGCCCAGGGATGAACCTTAATACGAGGTGCCAGACCGACGGTTTGATGAATGTACCGAACCGAAGTAGTTTGATTAAAATGTCCTCAATTTTGCCAGCCCATTCGGCGTTGATTCGGCCGCCTGTCCCCCTAATTGATGGTCGCCGAACTCCGGGATTTTCCCCTTTTTTCCTCTCTTCATCCCAGCAGCCATCGTGTTGTGAAGTCCCAATTTGACGGCTCAATCCACGCAATACCCACGGTACCTCAATCATTTCGTGCGCAATCGTGTCGCAGTCGTAGGCCGTGATTGCTATGGCAAATCGGCATCGAGTAGCAGCAGCAGCAGCAGCAAACATGAAAGGCGAAAAGTGCAGCAGTGCAGCAGTGGGTGGTTCCACCGGTGGGGCTGGTACAGGGATGCAGTTGAATTACGCACAAAATTGCTATTTTGGCCCCGCCAGTGCGAGGGACCCGAAGGTGCCACACTCGTGGCTGATTTTAATTACAAACGCATTCACATGAAATCACTCTCGAGCAATAAATGACGGATGCCCTGTGACATCGATGCCTTCCGGTCGTTGGTTTTTTTCTTCCAAATTTATCCAATATATTTGCGTTTGCGTTTGGAGGGGGGGACAGGAGCACTGGAAACAATATTCCCGCTCTGTGCGTATCACCTCGCCAGTTCCATGAAAATAGTTGATAGGATTAGGCTGGTTCGTGGTCGGTTTTTGGAGCGTTCCACCCACCGACCGACTCCACTTCGATGCTCCGATGATTAATACCGAGGGCACCAATTTGACGGTGCCACCAAATGTGCATCCTGCTGTATGTTTTTGATGGTATTACGCGATGCCGCATCAGCACTCGAAGAGGTTTAAATTATTATTATTCACATTTCTGCGCCGGTGGCCCGAGCATACGGGGAAATTGGGGAAAATCAGTTTTTGGCAGTGCTGGTCGAAAATTAGCGAATTCATTCAATATGGTTCCGCCCTGCATGCAGCATGCTCAATTCAATTACGTCCTGTTAGTTATTTGGGAAATAAGGAGAAGAGGGAGGGACTTTACCCTCTTTGATGATGAATGTTGCTGATAGCCAAGTGCTGATTCGACAGTGAAACGTCGCGATCGCGATCGATGCTGATGGAATTGCGCTGTTCGAACAGTTCACCCGGAGCCGGAGCTTGTTGGCAGCGGTTCGTGTGGAGGGGTGTGCTTGATGCAATTACATTGTATCTACCGGAAAACATATCATTTTCGTTTCTCCAGGCAGTTCAACAATATGGGACAGATTTGATGGATTAAGGAGGTAACATCAGGTAGGATGGAGCTTGTTATACAAGACGATAATTTCTAGTGAATTCAGGATTTGTTTTAAATGATAATTTTCTTGTTTATGCATCGGAAGTGGTTGGTTATGAATTCGATTAATAAGAATCAGATTCGAGCTCATGTTTCATTGCATACATTTATGAAATGGATTTGCAATTTAAACGAAAATAAAGAAATGCATAAACATTACACTGTTTTGTGACTGTTTTATATTTTACGGTATATTGCGAAGATTTCTCATTTCATAATCGCTTAATGACTACTGTGAAGAGTGAGTTACAGAGTAACAGAAGCGATTCAATATTAACAATTTAACAATCATTCAACATTCTATGTTATGATAAAAAGATCTACTAACATTTTTCACACAAGATTGTTTGGACAATTTTGATACAAAATTTCAACAGATTTTGCTAGTCATAACTCTGAGTGCTACTCCAGTTCCATTTATTTGAAAAACAAATTTTGGAAATTAATTTTATTATAATTAAATTTATCATGTATAGCTTTATATTCTCGGTACTTCTGCCACTTTATGCTACAGCATTAGACTTAGTTATTAATGATCCATTTTGTAATTAATAATACATTAATCATGCATACATTTTTGAGACAAGAAATTTAATATAATGTTCAATAGAAATTCAATGATGCATTCATTCCAAAGCCACCCATTCCTGTCAGATAAATTATATGTTTCGAATCGGAATTGTTTGTTTGATCTGTTCTATAAAATTTATCCACAAGCTGGCCTCCGGTGTCTTCGGTTCGCTCGGCTTTGTGTCAAATTTCTAAACCGAACGAGATGCCCACGAGCAGCCACTCATCAGCAACATTTATTGTACCCCCAACCCTTTGCTTCCTGCCTCTCTCTCATGTGGAAGTAGCTTCATCCGGAATTCCTCCGCTCTCGTGCGAATAATCGATTCCATTAATGCTAGCGTTCAAGCACCAGGTTAACCCCATGGTCTACCCTAGCCAATGGCCAGCGAAAATAACCATAATAATGTTACCCTCGGAGCGTGCATAAGCATAAGCACGCTCCGTGAGGCGACCTCTTTGTCTGTCATTTGGACAAAAGTGGACCCCGGGACCCCCCGGGCGGGTGATGTAATGTGTGATGCGCATCCAGCACAGACGACGACGACGACGATGCTCACGCGTCCGTCAAATAAAATGCGGGAAAGTTCAAGACGATACCGGCGGCCAACCACGGCGGCTTTATGCTCTGTTCGTATGAACCGCGGCCTGCAAGATTGATCATGCGGATGAAAGGTGTGAGATGCAGATGAGATCGACGTCTCTCGGCGTGCGTGCGTTCGTTCGTTCGTTCGGCCAGACACACCTGCCCAGCGAGGTTATAAAAGCATCTGCGGTGAAGATCCGCTCGGCTAGTGGCTTATGGACAGTTCCGGTGTTTGGACCTCCCCTGTTGCTCCTCCGGTGTTTTACCTCCTCCGGTGAAGGCTGTCGATCATGGCAGTAAGTGATTGAGCTCGGTTTTGGAAGATCCATTCACGGTTCATCGCTTCAATTCATTCCCTTCTTTCGTACCGTGCAGCACGTGCCACCCCTAGGCTTGTGGCGCCTTTGCCTCCTCTCGGTGATCATCTGGCAGTTGGTGGACGCTCGAGCAGCCCGTTCCCGGTGGAGAAAACCTATCGGCAGAGCGTTGGTGCACAAGTCCGACGAAGGCAGCTACTACGAAGCGGACTCGGACTCGGACTCGGACTCGGAGGATGCTGAGCACGTGGATGACTCCAGCGTTCCACTCGGACCGTACGGCAAGGACACCAGCTCGGTAGAAATTGAGTTCGATAGTGACGAGCACCAGGAACAGCAGCATCACCTGGAACACTCACTTCCTGCTGGATTCAGTCCATCCGAAGACGAATCCGGAGAGGAGGAAGATGATCAGGCGAACCTTATCGCCCAGCTAACTGCTCACGGTCTGTCCCATGGTACGGGCAAGGTGAAGAAACACAAGGGCCGCAGTGCATCACCACCGCCAGTGACGATCGCCGTCCCTTATCCGGTTCACGTCGAGCGTAAGGTTCCGGTGTTCATCGAAACCAAGGTGCCGGTTTACGTGGAGAAAAAGGTCGAAGTGCCGGTCGATCGGCCGTACCAGGTGCCCGTCTACCATCGCGAGGTGGTCCACGTTCCAAAGCCCGTGATCCTCAACGTCGATCGACCGTATCCGGTGTATGTGCCACGTACCATCGTCAAGTACGGTCCGGTGAGGGTACGGATCAACTCGCGGTCCCGCTATTAGTTTACTTGTGGCTCCAAACCATTGCCGGTTGCCAATTTTCGGCCCAAGAAGTGTCGATATTCGCGGAGAAGAGGATACAACGAAGGAAACGAAGTAGGCCTGGCCCACCTTGCCGCAGCTTAGGTAACTGGGGGTGGGTTTTGGGAGAGTGAGTGAAGTGGAGTCGGGGGTCTCAGTGGTTCCGCCTCGCTGTACCGTGCACTCTTTCCATTTCAGTGCCGTTCGCAATGGCACGGAATCACGTAACGCGCCGCGCCATTGCTGATTGCTGAAGTGAACCGAAGAGAGTGAGACGGGGAAAGCACCACAGCAGTGACCACAACACCTCCGGAGCATTAGAAAGGCCCGTTGCTCGAGTGGCGTGAGGCGTGAGATCTGGCGGCGGGTGGTGTTGGAGGATGTTGATTTTTTTTTGTCTATTTTGGCGACCCTTACTTGTAGGTTTTTAGGTATAGCGACGAACACAGACCATGTTGGAAACAACAGGCGAATTGTGCTTGAATTCAGAAAACGAAAACGCTTACGGAAGTCCTTCAGTTAGTGTATTCAATTGTAGTGGTTAGTGGTAAGTGGATTTGGGTCAACGGCCACTAGCATCGCGATGTGATGATGCTGATGAATGCAGGAGAAATGGCTCAAATCCGGTGGCAGAGATTAGCGTAGTGGTACTGCTTCATCCTACAAGGGACGGGGGGCACGCAATACAAGATTCAAACGCATCTCCAAATCCTCTTATCAAACTCCACACAATACCGCGCGCGCACCATGAATAAAGCAGAATGCATGGAATAGTAAATGAACGTTTCCAGGAAAGTGCACTAAACCCCGTTGGACCCGTTGTACTCCATCCGGACATCGTTATCGCCGCTTCGGAAGGGGGAACGACGTCGTCCAATATTCAACAGAAGCATTTTAAACGGCTCTGTCACACTGCAGTAATGAAGTCTCGTCAAGCCGTACGAACCGTAACGAATCCCGGTGGCAGAGATTCTTTACAAGTTTCTCCAGCGCCGGCGAAGGAAGAGATCCTACTAGGCCAGTAAATTGCCTACATCGACGAGTGCACAAAGCGTGCTTCGTAATAGATTGTGGTTCATATTTCTAGTTCCGGTCAGCTGAGCAGTACCGTCCGTGCATTGTAACCATGGAGAGAAAGAGAAAGAGACAGATAGAGAGAGCGGGTCCTTTTTTTACGCAATCACTTGTTCCATTGTCCGTGGCAGAAGAAACGTGTGGCAAGGATGACGTTGCCAAGGATACGATGGCTCTGTCGGTGCGTTTCTCTGTCTAAACTGTTATGATTTGTACAGCCTGTTCTTGAAGCACCGCTGCGTCCACCATCGTGCACAGGCATTACTTAGAGTGCCCTTCATCGAATGGCACAGAACGATGCACCGGACGATGCGCCCTGACGGTAACGAACATGCAATTTGTAGATGAATCCATGAAAGAGTCACTCGCACAAAAACGAAGGAAAGAAAAGTGGAAAAAGGGGAAACGAGCGCTGACGGTACGCGCGTCAGTATTGTATGCGGGCGTAAAGGGAGCATCTTCTTGGCGCAAACGTTCCCGGGCCGCCCCCGGGGGGATGCCACGAGAGGTGGCACCTCTCGAGCGTATCATCAAAAACGAAAAACTGAGCAAAGACCAGACCAGAGCACAAATCTCTTCGGCAAAACCGTTTGTTGACGATATATTATCGCTTGGGTGGACGGGGAGGCTGGGAAAGGGCGACACGGAGCTTGATGGGTATCACTCTGACCGCCGGAGGTCCTTAACGACGCTTCCTGCCAGTGCTGCTGCTGGTGCTCCAGTGTGGACCGCAAGGGACACCGGAAATGGAGCGCATCCTGCCGGCGGCTAGCACTCTCTGCATCGATGAGGACGTCGACGTCCACCAGACTGCTACGGCTGCTACGGCTGCTGTTGGTCAACGACAAAGACCTGTTCACGGTGATGCAATCTGCACACATGGTATCTATAAACATGGAACTATGATGAGTTTATGATTTGCCCCCGGGAAACGAGCGGGAAACGAGGGAACGACTACGAGGAAGTGCTGCCATGGCAAGAATGTAATGTTCAACCGATTCGTCCGAGCATCGGGAGTGGCTGCCCCTGGCGTGGTGGAGGGATCATACAGGAATTGGTTTCGTCCTTTTTTCGCTTTGATTTCACAAGAATGGACGATGGAGGTCTGAAGCAGGACGAGCCCGCCCGATTCTAGTGGCAATCGTGGATGGAAAGGGTTTTCAAATCGATGCCACTCCGCGCTATGCGTTTGTCGTTTGTCGGTGAGGGAAGCGCACTTCGCGCAGGAGTAAAGATATGGAAACGATTGTTGCAGGGATGGTTGCAACATTGTGTGTGCGAGATTACTTTCATTGGATAGCATGAGGGACTCGAGTTACCGCATAAGGCGAAAGCACAACAATGCTTGATTCCGTCGCCCTTTCTTCCGGGAGTGCTCTGTGCTCTTCCTCTTCGAAGTGGTCCCGTGAAATGGTTCCCCCTTTTTCTGTGACACTAGCTGTCACATCCTAGTACACCATGAGCATCAATTGTGATGATGGCGGTCAATGTTTGACAGCTGGACAAGCACTACAATGTCACTTTTCATAACGCTCGCTCATGCTAGCAGAGGGTATTAACTGACGAGCAACATAATGTCCAGTGTGGTCCCATCAATGGGTTAATGCTCCATCATGAGCCAGGGGATTGCTCACGAGGGGATCCTTCAATCAAAAACCATCGCACGCGGATCACTTTACATCCCTGGTTATCCTGCTTGCTTGCTCACGGCTTCAATGGTTGCGGGAGAATAGTTTTATTTCAACGACGAACGATGACGATAAGACCAATAATGCTGTCACTGAACTAGGGCACACATACACACGCACTCACGCTCAATGACTTGTCGATGAGTTAGTGTAGGAGGGACTGTGTCCACTATCTCCACGTTCTCTCGATTACAAAAGCAAGGATGGCAAGATGGTGTCCAATAAAAAAAGAGATGTTTCCCCTTTATCCGTGTGCTCTAGGGTGTAGGGCACAAAAAGGGGGGGGGCTAGTGGTGCAAAAGAATGGACAATGGCACCACCGGAACCATTGTTGTACGACATGCAATATGGCTTTCAATCCGAAAGAACCGTTTTAGGGGAAACTTGTAGTGCAAGAGGAAAGCTCCCTCTAACCGTACAGAGATCCAGTCCACAGCCGTCACTAGCCACATCTCACGCTGTGCTATACTGTTGGACTACACAGAGAGTAACGAAGGAAAAAAAATGATGGCGCATAAAGGATTTACTCGGATCGCCGGTAACTGCGGTGGGCGCCAGGGTAAGTGGAGCACCTAGCTGCAGTAGCAGCAAAAGTGACTTATCTTAATGAAGTGCTCGGTGAGTTCTACCAGCGGCAAACCTACCGACTGTTGATTCGAATCCATCTCCGCCTCCTCCGTCCTCTCCCAAACCGGCTTCCTTCGTTGGCGTTTTGATGAGATGAGGTCTCCACGATCGTGATGGAGAGGAGATATGTTTGCATTATTCAATTGCCCATCATCATTACGATGATAGAATAGAGGCCAACCCTGCCAGCGGAGAGCCTTTATGGCGTAGGCATCCATGGTGCTCTTGGCCCCCTCCTTACCTTCTTTCCCGTCCTGCAACCGATTGTTCTGCCGGTACACAGTATCTGATTGCGCAAACATCTTCAGCATCTCCCAACCATTCGCCGGTTTGGATGGGAAAGCATTTCATCTCACCGGGAAAGGTCCGGTTTCTGCAAAATATTATAAATGAAGACCAAATGACTGCAAGATGTACGCTTCCGGTTCCACACGGAGATTCGGGCCGAATAAAAGTCGAATCCCATCAGCATGATTGATCGATGGACGACTTTATGACTTTGACGAGCGACCACTGCTGTGCCTTCACCTCATCCTTCTCCAGTACAGCTCACTGCGGTGGGCCCAATTGCGGTGACCACTGACAGCGAGGGTGGGAGCGGGTTTTTTGAGCTATTAAACATTCCATTTCCGGACCGGGCTTTCGATGTTTCGAGAATGGTCCCTATCGGGTTACTCTCCAACTTTTCCCAGAAGAATTGCCCATTTGGCAGCAGTACGTCCACGTGGCCACGTTACACAAACAACAGAGAACAGAGCAGTGTAGAGCAGAGCTCGGTCAACGTTCTTTGATGTTCCGAGTGCACTGGAATGGCGCATTTGGTGCAGAGGTCTGACGCCCGCATGGAGTTGACGGTGATGTCGAACGGCTCTAGAGCGATGTTTATGATGCTAAACTGACTTTGGCCAAATTCGGGGAGAGGTGGAGTCGGCAGAGGCTGTAAAATGAAAACCAAGCCTGGAAGGGACGGGAAGTCGGGATTTTTGGGGTGGTTTCCGTGTGCTAATAGAGTGCAGCATAGCGGATGTGTACTGAATCACTGCCACATAGGATCAACCCTGGCCGAAATGGTTTTTCCTACGATTCTTTTTACTGTTTTCCATTGGTTCATAGACCGCACTATTTGGTAATTGATTTTGCAACGATTGGAGGCCGCTTTTTTGCTCTTATGGGTTTGGGGATCGATCCGCAAACTGTATTAAGAATATCTGAATGATTTTTTTTCGGACATTTTCATATTTTATGCCCAACGCAATCTAACAATGTTCTGCAGCCGTTGTTCACTTCCATTGGAATATATTGAATAAAATCGAGGAGAACAGTTTGCGAAAGTTTTGTTTCTCATGTTTGGTCCAAACGAATTGAAGTTTAATGAAATTAATCATTAGCACAAATTTAAGGCCATAAAGAAATACGAATTGATTTTTAGGGTTCCAATCGAGGCAAATCTGGTTTGAAAAATAACTGTTTCAAATTTATAGACTCTATTTTATTATGGGAAACTCCTTTCTATTCTTCTACAAGCACAAATAAATGATAAGCTTGGCGGATGTGTGCCTTGTTCGTAGCCTTTCCTAGGGTCCTTATATATTTATTTAAAAACTTCTTACCAATCACTTTTGCCTGATCTTCCTTTAGTTACTTCAATTCAATTTTAGGGGCGGCTTCGGTATTTTCGGGCCAAAAAAAGGCCCGTTTTTAGCGATTTTTGTGACGTAACCATTCAACTGTATTTTTTCAAGCAAATGACATAATAATCTACAACTTTTGAAGAATATTTGGTATTGTTTTGAGCAACATTCATTGAAAAATTAATCTATGCCATCAAATTTACGCAGTCGTGTCTTCGAAAAGACACTTTTTCTGGTGCCCATCGTAGCTGGGTGATGGGTCATCAGAAAAATACAAATCGATATCCGTTAGAATGATTATAAATTTATCTAGGTAGCCCAGGAGAGTTTTTGTTGATATTCCTATTTTTCGATTTTTGGCACATTTTTGAAGTTGAAAAAGTGATGCTTTTTGCGATTCTGCCATAAAAAACGAACTTTACAGATTTGTTTAACAAAAAGTATAAACAATTTTAATAAAATCTTGACGGGGTTACCTGGCAAAAAGTGTACAAATTATGTGTAAAAAATTTCAAAACGATCGGTTCAGTAGTTTTGACGGTACGATGGGCACCGACTTTGAAAACGTTGGTTTTTGGGAAACGCTCTTCAAAGTAGCGAGCTGCATGGAGGCTTGAATGAATCGCGGATTTTCAAAAATCTGTATCTTTTTCAGTTTTTCCTCGATTGATCCAAAACTTTTGCGCAATACTCTTGAACGGATCAGCTTTCAAGGAAAAATGTTCAAAACGTGTGTCACCAAAAAATATTAAATACCGAAGCCCCCTTAAGTTAATTTACTTTAGAATATTCAATAATGATATAACATACCGATTACAACATACCATTACATAACAGAAAAACCCTGTTAATGTAAACAAAACGCTTATTAAACTGTTTAATCATTTCATAAAGCTTGGTCAATGAAAAACCACTTTTAAATATTCATACCGCACCACCAATAGTCACTCACTCACTGTCACTATCATTACAAACGAGCTATGAAAATGCACCACCTTCTCCTTCTCTCCCTTCCATCTCACCTACCTCCACCTACGCATCGTTAGGTAAGTAGATCTGATCCTATTTACAATCCCCCTCACCCATCACCCACCGCCCCACCAGACGTGCACAACGATGCGATGCTCTCGCTGCCGGTGACCACACACCAGTCGCTAATTAGATTTAATCATAACCTCACCAACTGACACATACACCCACAGCCAGTCGTTAACGAACCATCGTAATTGGCCACCCACACAAGGGTGGGTGTAGGGGGTTGGAAAATTCGGATTGTTTTTTTGTCGTTGGCGAAAAACCCACCAGACGCGCGGATTGATTTTACACAAGCGAACGATTCACTCTGTACCGCTCGTCATTACTTTTTTTTTCTTTATTTCATTTTCTGTTCCACCCCCAACGCCCTCCCCTGGTGATACTGCTAATGATACTTGCGGTAGACCTCGGTATGCGAGTGCGACACGATGGTACTGGCCGGAGCAGGGACAGCATGTACCAGTACCGCCGGAGTAGCAATCAGCTGGCGTGCCCCGGAATGGTGCTTCTCCTGGTGCCGAATGTCAACGCGGGTATGTAGCCGATCGAGTGCTACCGCCGCCACCGGCCGCCGAGTAGGGAATTGAGGGGCTGGCGATTGAACGGTGGTCGCTGGTCGATTCGGTATCGCTCCATAAAGCAGATGAAGATGGGTCTGACCGGGAACCACGGGACGGAGAACGATTGGGGCCGGTTTTACGATGGCAACCGGTGCGATCCGATCGGTGCGATACTGATAGGCATAAGCGACGCCCGGTTGGTAGCGTAATTCCGCCCGGGACACAACCGTTACCACCAGCAGCAGAAATCCAACTCCAAAACCCTACAGTTCAAAGAGGAGTTCAAAAAGGGATGCGAAATGACCCGCCAGCGGTTCATACCTTCATGACGAATGTATCCGGATGATGTGTGGCGAAGAAATGGTACAGCTTCTAGGGGTCCGTACTAGTTTTTATACTTTGACCAGACTTGCTTCGGCTGACCTACCGACCACCGGTGCAATCTTCCGATCGACCCAAAAGAGGTCTCGCAGTTTATTAGTCGCACAAGTCGCATACCAGCGCCTGGGTTTGCTTGGATCTTTGGCGATCGCGTTGGTTTTATGGTTGCGCGTCGCGTTAGGAAACATCCTTCCACACGTCATCGTTCGTGGCCTGTGCGGTGCAATTTACGATCGGTGATCGATCGATCTTTCGTGATGCCGCACGTTCGGTTGTGTTTTTTTGCACAATACCGTCTGCTGCTGCCGTGAAGCCTTGAGCTAGGTCTAATTACGATTGCCTCACT
This sequence comes from Anopheles aquasalis, assembly GCF_943734665.1. Classification (NCBI taxonomy): domain Eukaryota; kingdom Metazoa; phylum Arthropoda; class Insecta; order Diptera; family Culicidae; genus Anopheles; species Anopheles aquasalis. The sequence continues at coordinate 67,092,017 of NC_064877.1, read as the reverse complement.
CAATCCTCACGTGTCGCAGCACGATGGAGATGGACAGATGGGGGAGATAGGAGACCAAGTTGTTGGAAGAAGAGTTTGTGAGGATTTTAACCAACTGCCTAGAAGTCCATAGGTGCAGAGAAATACTTTGCATAAAAAGGATATTCTAATCAATTTTTCACAACGAAATTCATTAATGAGATCCATCCTAGTAGACATCACGTTGCTTTACAAACGTTGCTGAGCCAGTTTACAAAAAAAACCCAAAAACTTTAACCCTAAAAGTTTTGAAAACTATTGGAAAAATAATTCTGCAAAATTCTTATACATCATGGAAGTCCTCGAAGGATCACTGCGGCCTCCCTAGAGCATTCTTTCACCGTGCAGGAACTTTGCCGCCTTAGCAGCTACCTCGAAGATCCATGTTCATGACCGAAATCATAAAACAATATTAAGCAACTCGACCACATACCCTACACATTCCGACGGCTTACCGTTAATCACAGCCGATCGAGCGAATCCCTGTTCACACTCCGGCGAAAACCTCGACAAAGTCGTTCCCAAGCGCAAAGAGAGAGTGTGGCGCGAGCGTACCTTTGCCTTCCAATAAATAATGGGATCGCCTTCTGCTGCTGCTCCATATTTTGGGCCACCGTATTTCATCGGCTAACACACCTTGCTTGCACTAGAGGAGGTCCTATTGCCTTGATCGAGCAAGTGGCGACGTCGACGAGAGCTTCAAGAACAGCGAACAGTCGTTGAACACTCCGACCGTCCACCAGGAGTTGCGGTGCGCTGTAAATTGTGATATCAAGACGTATAAATTTCGGATGTTTTGTAATTATTTAATGTGGTTTTCGGCCACCTACCATCCTCCCTTTGCCCCCCTGGGTTCGGTGTATTCTATCGCGCCCATATCCTAATTTATGTTGCATATTAACTTTAATTGGTGTCTCTCTCTGTCTCTCTCGCAGCATCCACGGCACGGCACGGACGGCGTGATCATAATGGATGTGCTGCTAATGTTTCGCCTCTTTTTCCTTCCTTCTCTCTCTCTCGCTCTCTCTCTCGATCTCCCTCTCTCTGTGCACTTATGTTGCGGCATCGCTTCTGATGCTCGTTCAGGCCATGCGCTTCTCGATGCTGGCGGGATGCTTGTTTACAGTCGCCGGTTGTTGCTGTTTGTGGCGCCACAATTGTGGACCACAGTTGTGCAGTGCAGGTGAACCGTTGAAATTGGTGTCCATTGGTGGCATTCTTTGGTGGGGATGGGAGTGGAGTCAGGGTTGGGTGGTTAGTTCTGCCATACCCGCTGGTTTTCCCCCTTCGCCTATCCTTCTTTTTTGCCCTCCGGATGTGTTTTATCTTTTCCTACCATAACCTCACCCGGTGTGGGGCATTGTCTCCGGTGTTGTCGCAGCCACTAGCTCCCTTCGAAATGCGCCTCCCTTTAACTCTCCCTCCTTGCCTTCCTTGCCATCGAATTGCGCTACACATTCCGTGGGCTCAACACCGTGTTCTTTCCAGTTGAATGGCGTTCTTCCCGGAGGAAAGCACTGCGGGAAGTGAGGGAAAGGACTCGAGTGCTAGAATGCTTGGTTGTGCACCTGTGCAGGGTGCTGGACACCGGTCATAGATGACCCGGGTGTTAAAGCTACTACGCCCCGGGCCACTAAGCAACTTCATTGCTCGTGTTCACAATCGATACACGATTCGTAAGTCGTGTTGTGGTAACATGGTTTCCAGGAGGGGAGGGGGGGGGGATGTTTCTGCCTACCGAAACACCCGGCCGTATGCCCATTTGTTGCCGTATCCTTAGACACTTTGCTGCAGCAGCATTCCTTCTTTCCGATGCTCGGCGGAGGAAATAAATTTTCCCTCGAGGTAGCTAGCGCCAGCCAGCAGTTCCAGCATGGTGTATTGTTCCTTTTTAAAGTAGCATGGCACATGAGCGCTAAAGTACTTTCACATTTCGACCTGGCAACAACAACCACAGAAAGCACGCTGAACACAGGAGTGCGCTACACAACAGCGTCCATGTTCGAGCAGCATGTAACAACTTGTACACGAAAGGAATTCTAGTCCCGGAAGTTTCCCTGCCATCTATTGTTCCTATCAAACTACAACAGACCCTGCAGTATCTCGTGGAATCGCAGGATTCGAAATCTAATATGTTTCAGTTTACGATTTCTCCTGTCAGCCCGCGGCATCAATTAAGAACCGGCAACTGGCGCGTATGTAACAACGCAACAACGAGCTTGTTTGCTGGACAGGTTGCACACCATCCAAGGTTGAAGGCGGCATGGAACCATTTGTCCTGTTCCCTTTATCATACCTCCATGATTGCGCTGCTAGCTGGTCATAAACATTGCCGCAAAATGAACGGAAAAGAACGACAAACAGTTTTATAGAGAGAGAGGGAGAAAAAAAGATGGAGTAAAAACATCGTCCAGTTGCATCGCCGTACACACGATCGGGCACACAATTAAACTGTTCAACCGCGTAACCGGAGAACGAGGGAACGAGCGCTATGCAGCTCCTATAATCCTCCGCATCAGGTCCGGTGGAATGGGATCGCATCTGGTTTGCTTCATGCAAAGCGAAGGGAACAACTCATCGGAGATAGTATTCCATTCCAGTACCGTAGCGGAGAAGCTCTGTTTCCTCGGTAACGACGCTATCAAGGCACTGGCCTGGGCTACACTGTGCTAAGTATTTGTTTTTGTTCCATGTTTTCTTTTTTTTTTCGAAATAAAAGAACGCGTGGACGGATGAACAAGCATTCAGAGCGTACAAGCAGGCGCCCAAGATCGACAAACTGGACAGGGCGTGGTGGTGCGGTCCATCCATAACCGTCGCTCGCCTTGGCTGGACATTTAACTGGCGAATGCAGCGCGAATGCTACGCAACCATGGTAACCATTTGACGGCAACCGATGGCAAATGGTGAAAGCATTAGCGTCGACATGCAAAGACGCGACCAGCGATCGAATTAGACCGGAAGACATAAATGCATAGAATGGAACGGTACAGCATAGGAAGGAACCTTTCATCCCGGTCCATCCGACCGCACGGTCCGGCCAGCGAGTGAGCGATAAGAAACTCTCGCAAACACACCGCTAACCGGTGGACCGTGGGCCAGACCAGAGCGACGATATTGTGAAAATGCGGAAAACACTCCGCACAACCAGCAGCAGCATGGCCACGGCGCTGTATGCAAAAGGACAACGCGGCGAAACCGACCAGCATCAATTTCGTGTTGTAATAAATTCATGAGAAAATTGGAAAAACTGCATGAAAAATGGAGTAATAATAATTGCCAGCTTCGCTTTCCATTCGCTGCGCCGCTGGCTGGAGGACGCTGGACGCGACGCCCAACAAACACTCGTTCGGCCAGCCTGTGGACATGGAAATATAGAATGAAGGCAATCCTTTGGTGGACCGGAAGGGAGCAAAAAAAAGAAAAAACGATCCACCATCCCACGGAACAATCCCGCCACACAAACACTGCAACTGGATCTGCAATTGTTAAAGGGAAGCGAGGAGGAAGTGGGACTCATGAATTGTGGTCAGACACACAGTCGCACAGTGGACGACGCGGTGGAAAAAGTGTAATAATAGCAACCAGCATCGGGAGTGTGAGGCTGGCGGGGTCGAGGGGATGCTGAGGCGTTTCGGCGTTGGCTGCGGACACCATTAGATGCACTTGCGATCGACCGAAAAGTCCGCTGTACCGCTGTCGGTGGCTGAAACCGGCGCACCAGCTTGTAGCAACGGAGCCGAGATTTGCGGTCAGCCAGAGATGTCGAAACCTCCGAACGGGCCGGTGTGTCGATCGGTGTGGCCAAACCCGGTAGTGGAGAGCCTGGCAAGGGGGGCTCAGCTAGGAGAAGGATGGCAGGACTTTCAGGGGTTGTAACGTGGAGTGGATGGCGGTTACAGCGGTTACCGAAAAGGTAATGTCCGCGCAGTGGTCAAAGATATTTTTACGTACCTCTAGCATGCTTTTTGGCACTGGTCTGGTTTGTCGAAATGGCTTATTTGCCTTGCAGTAAACGTTAAATTAAGGAAAGAGTTGTTTATTTTTGATCAAAGTTTTCAAAAGCACTCAACTTCAAACTAGAATGCTTCTAGTTTTTAAGAAATATAAAATTTAATAAACAAAGGTCCGCAATTTGGCAGAACATGAAAATTCTCACTTATATCTTTTGATCGATCGGCTCCTTTTGAATAGATTACATTTCGGAGACATTCCCATTTGATACTGATTGGTATGTTGGTCATCATGATCAACGGCCCCACTCGTAAGATATCAGCAAAAAAGCATCACTAAACAGTTATTCATTCGACAGTGAAGCATATAGCCAGCCGCAGAGCGTATTTTGATAACGTTAGTTATACCAACCGTAACAAATATTTATATAATTTCGACCTAAAACTTTCGACAACATCTGTATTGAAACCCTTCCGAGTAGTCAAAATGAAATTTATGGAAATTCAATTTCATTACTTCCTACGGAGAACCAGTCATCGCTTTTTAAAAACTTACTTACTAATTACTCGCTGTCATTTTGTCAAACTCCAAAATGCTCCTCCAACATCATCACCGAACGAAAAACCTCGCTCTGATGCCCACGAATGGCGTGACCTAAGCATCTCCAAAGAACGCAGGAACCCAGGCGAACCCCAATGGCAATCCCTTGCCGCATTCGCATAAAGTAATAAAACGCGCGTTTCGCTATGAATCAAACCCGTTTCTATTGGATGGCATGCGACCCATTGATGTCAGGCGGTGCGATGCGAACAACTTTCGCCCATTGGTGGCCGCTAGGGAACCTGGCATACTCCCGGTATTATTCCTTCCCACCAGGAGTCACCCCCTTTTCTGCCCTTTCTCTATCTCCTCTCTACGCGTCGTCGCTCTTTGGGCTATGATTTGCGATTCTCGCGACGATCGCGGAGCTATTGCTAGCAACCATGGCCGGAACCAGGCTGCCCCTAGAGCTGGGTGACAGGATTTGTGAGCTGTAAAGCTGCGCTGGTTCGGGATGCTCTTTCCACTTTGTCATTCTCCTCCACCATCGTGAGGGCTTGGCTTGCATGTGTAATGTTGGAAAAAGTGTTGCAAGATGGCGTAGCGTTAGTGCCTTCAATTGGCAACCCTTACCGAATTGTGTCTATATGCGTCGGTGTCTGTGTGGGTGCTTTGCATTGTTTTGCAACACGAGCTCCTCTTCCTTCTCCTCCTCTTCTTTCAACTGGGAAAAAGGACAATCTTCTGTGAGAAAGCTGCCTTTATGTCTGTCGCCAGCTTATGGGTGTTGGACCTCGGCCGCTCGCTCGCTCGCTCGCACGCTTGCTTTGTTTAGTGGTTACGTTATTAGATTTTGCTTCACGGTGATTTTAATTCGAAACTCCGAAAGCCCTATCGTGAGGGCTGTGCTGCGGTAGTGCCTGGCCGGGACCCCACGAGGCAACGATAGCTAACGATTGTTGGCTAGCCTTTTCTGTGGCAAAGTGGCCGTTGTTGTTGTTGTTGTTGTTGGAGGGGCTTCCCAAGCATGAGGTTAGTTTGCATCACACCCACACTCCCTCCACAAAAGAGGATCTTTTTGAATTTCTTATAAATTATGGATTCATTGTTCTCGTGCGAAAACTGTAAAAGCAAAATATTTCTCCCGGCTTCAGCCAGTCCGTCCGTGGAAGTATGAGTGGCGCGAAGCCATTGAGGAAAACGCAGTGCGGGGTGAGAAAGAGGGAAAAATATGGTCGCAAATTATTTAGAAAAAAAAGTCTCTTAAAGTAAGGGGCCAGAACAACGCTCGAAAAGGATTCATTTCGAGGCGAAAGCGCACCAACACGAAACCGACGTGCCCGCAGAGCGTCCGGGGAAGAAGCGATCCTCTGCCTTCGGTGGAAAAACCAAACCCTGTCCCTCAGTTTTGCCGAGATTTTTATTGTTTTCCCCGGTACAATGCAAAAAAAACCGACGGCGACGGCCATGCAATAAGCGACGATTCTGGGCGGAGGAACGGAGGAGTGGAGCTGCAGCATCAGCTGCACTTTGGTCCCCGGGCCGGGCGTAGCGATCCTGGCGCAAGGACAGCACCAACACACCCAGTGGCCCCGGGTCCACACCAGGACCTAGATAAGGTGGAAATGTATCACAACAAAAACCCCCGTGAACCCGAAACAACGATGACGTCCGGTGTTCGCTGCATGGCATGGTCCCTTTCTCCTTCCCTTTCTCCTCTCCCTCTCTCACACACGGTCGGTCTCGGTGAAGCATGATTTGAAATTTGAATTTATGAAACGCGAACCGTGCACGCGATGCATTCGCATGATGCAAAAGGGAACCGGCGACGAGGTCTTCTCGTGCTGTGTGCGTCTTAATTTTTGCCAACGTGGCCCACTAGCATTCCTCCATCCCTTCTGCATTCTCGGCCGGCGTTTTTACTGTCACACGCTGCAAGTTTCGTGCAGAGTTTTGACGTTGTGGGACAAAAAACAAACGGGAACAAAATTCCTAGTGTAAGAGAGAAAAAACAGAGAACGGGAGGGAGCGAAAAGGGCAAAAAATGATTTCTTTCAATTTAATAAAACCAAATGCATCCATTGGTGGGGCGCACCGTGCAAAGAACAAAGCAACAAACAACCGGGGAACCGGGAACCGGGTAAGGGGTGAACAGGTGCAACAAGAGGTAAGACACCTGAATGGTTCGCATACACCTTTTTTTTTGGGGGGGGGGCACATTTGAACCCACACCGTAGCCGTGACAGCGATGCCGAGCGCAATAAATTATTATTTCATTTATAAAAGAATTCTCTCTCATCAGCAGTAACGTTCCCGGTGGTGCACGCCATGGAGACGCCCGGAATTTAAGGATTTGCAGTCACTGCAAAGGGAACCAAAATGGCTTCCAAATGGTTGCTGCAGCAGTGAAACTACATTTTCTACGTTCCGGGCTACTTAGTTTCCATTCGAGATGACAGTGCTGGCAGTAAGTGACAGTTTTAATGTTGATGGGGAAGGAAATATCCTGGAAATGGAATCGTTTTTTTTTTAACAATCACCGACCATTCCTAATCAATGGACGGTGGTTTAATTTATTCTTCCTTTCACTCCAGTCTTCACCACGACTCCTTCTCTGACTTAGCACCCGAAAACGGTGCACCGGCGGAACGACAATCGTCAGTAGCGCTATCAGTGATCAGTGATGGTGCTTGTGCACTTTCTTGATCTCCACCTTCACCGGAACCGCCTTCTCGACGTACACCGGCTTCTTCACGTACACTGGGTACGGTTTCTCGACATGCACCGGGTATGGCTTCGGGACTTCGACGTATTCCTTGTGGTAAACGGGCACCTCATACGGGACCTTCACCTCAACTGGGACTGGTCGGTCAACGTGGACAGGTACCTTTTTCTCCACGTACACCGGAATCTTCTTTTCGATCACGAACGGAACCTTCTTCTCGACGTGCACCGGGTAAGGGATCTTCACCGGAACTGGAACGTGTTTCTCCACCTCGACCGGATACGGTACCGGGACCTTCTTGGTGATCGTCACCGTCTTCACGTGGTGATGGTGATCCGAGCGCTTCTGCACGTTCTTCGTTTCGCCGTCGTTTGACTCGATCGCGGCACCGGCGACCAGCGCCACCATCACGGACAGCACAATGAACGTCTGCGAATGGAGATTAAAGGCAACGATGAGATGTGGTATAGAAGATCAAAGCATAGATTTCGCGAAATGAAATTTGCAAACCAGGAAAGCGATCGGAGCTGGAGACCGGGAGCACTTTCACTCGAATGCCACGCGTTTGCCTTACCTTCATGCTTTGGGACGTGTAACGTGGAGATGTTGGAACAGGTGCTGCTACGTGCTGCTGACTGCTGGACAGATCGTTGGTAACTGATGTTGGTACCGGAGCACCGACCGTACTTTATATAGTCCGACCGGCACAATGTCTCCGCTCGAGCCAGCCAGTCCACCCGCTCCGTAAGCCCGCCGCAAATCGGCTAATCGACGGCGACCGAATCCAATCCAGCGTCCAGCGGTTCCACCGGTGAAGGCCTCGCTCGTTCAGAGAGCCACAGAGGGCACACACTAATGCACGGCGTTGGCCACCCTACCGGTGTTGGCCATTGTGCGATTATGTCACTTGATGTTTTGTACTTCGGAGACACCTCCGAAAGCTGGCGTTGAAATGGATCCATCTAGTGCCGGTCATTTCTCCGGTCACAGACAGCTGAACGCTCCAGTTCCAGCCACTCCTGAGGTGGCCACTTGGTGTGTGCTTATCGCGCGGACGAACTGGATGTTGCAAGATCCAACAGCAACACGTTTTGCGGTGATAACGAAACGCATCGTCGCATTATGGCTCCCCACCGCCACTGGTCGCGCTGCCACCACATGAAAGCCGTATAAAGCTCCATGACCCCGAGTAGCCTGTCCGGTAAACTCCTTTCGCGAACTCAATGACCGGTGATGAGTAGAAAGGGTGGCAGCATTCACTTACTCCAAAAACCCCCGAGTAGAGGCCCGCCTGATGTCTTCTCACGCATCGTTGCGCCCTCGGAGTGTTTTGGAGGTTTGTTTTTCACGCCGAAAAGTTACAAACCATCTCGGCTACGATGGTTTGCAACATGTTGGGACGATCGTTTGGCGGTGACATGATGCTCATGACATGGTAGTTGGAAAACAGAAGCACAGGAAATGTGCTCACGGTGTCATCCGGCATATCCTCGCGGGCGGCGCGGTTTATGGTTCACGATCTCGCAACGTGTGGGATCCGGTTTCGAGGGGATGGAAAACGGAAACAGAGCGGCTTGCAAAACATGCTTTTCCGGTTAAAAACAAATCGAATTCGGGCTTTGTGTTAATTTTTTACACTTTGTTTATTAACACAAGATATAATTAAATTGGGTAATCTTTAGCAAGGGATCGAGAAACCTTGCTTATCAGTCGTGCTAACCTATCTGATAAAACGTTTTAGCCAGCATATTTTAGAACGTTCAGAAGTGCGTGAAGGTATCATTAATATTAGGTAAGCAGAAGCTTATAACGTAAATAAATTCGACAGCAATGAAAAGCAGACAGGAAATATTGAAATAAATAATAAAACACATAGTCAAAATTATCATTATCCATCTTTATGAACGTTCAAATTCGGTTACAAACATACTCCATCCAATCCTTCCGAATCCGCTATTGTTTTTCAACGTCAAAGCGCGACGATAAAGTATTTCAATCAATTCATTCCTTCCCCAAAAAAACAAAAAAGACCGGCGTCAGTGTCCGGCTTCGGTTAATTGACTCTCGACCCTCGTCACGGGACGCGAATCCGCTTCGGCCTAGTACACCCAACTCGATCTCGATTGACAGGGAAGAGGGCCTTTGGAATCGAGGATTCTACGAGAGGGCCACGTGCCAGCATCACGCGTTGACTGTTGCGAACAATTTGTTCGGTATGTTTGCAGGTTGGGTGTTGGGAGACAAAAGCCTGCACAATTAGCACCTCACACCACAACGGGACGACCTTCTTTACGCCCGAAGAGCCAAAGCGTGTTCTTTAATTCCAACACGTCCATCTCAAGTGTGATAATCTCCCCACCCTTGGAGTGTTCAGAGAGAGAGAGAGAGCTAGCTGATTAGTTCCAATTTGTACGCATAATAAGACTGGCTGGTATTTGCTTTAAAATGAGAAACGAGGTGCCCATCATCAAGGGCTAAGGGCCGTGTTTACGTAACTATTTAATTGCAAGGTAATGAGCTAACATGATTTGCCTCGAAAGAGGTTGCTGAGCGCGGCATCTTAAAGCCTTCGAATGATGCAACGTATCGACATCGGCATTGATTTTTGGAACTGTCTCCAGCGCTCTGGCAGGCATCGGTAGCATACGTTAGCATTAGCATTAGTGGCCCACGCAGGTAATAGTGTGTTGAAGAGCCAGCATATCTGCCAGATGAGAGATGAATGAAGTAAATCGGATTAATACTTACTGTGCTTGAGCTGTGCGGTTCATTTCTGCATTTTTATGCCGCTTCTCGTTGAATTATTCATCAGTGCGGCGTCGGCACATCACAGAGGGTTGGTGCGTGAAAAAGGGTGATAGTAAAATGCAAATGGCTCACCGAACCAGGCCGACACTACAGATCAATGAAGTTTTTTATATTTTCATCTCATCTCACACCTTAATCAATTCGATTTTTTTTCATTCGCTCATCATTATAAATGCATTCAATCAAAATGACTTAAAGTTATGTGTTAACAAAGACAATTTACGCGACATAAATCATATGCTCGTAGCTGCATTGAAGCTTTCCCAGCTGTGATACTAAGGATCTACGCGTGGGAACGATAAACCTTGGTAGAACGTGTTCTCGCATTATCGATGGATATCGTTTGGTGTTTGGAGCTATGTGGACCGGTTGGCAATTGATCGCACAACGAACGAGCAAATGCTCCAAATGCTTGAGAGTTCCACGCGAGTGTTTTGATAAGAATGTTGGTGCACCACAGCCTTGCGTTTTTATTCTTTTGACGTCACTGGTTCTTGTTGAGAAGATCTGATAGAGAATTGTGAAAAGGGAGATGAAACATGCAATCTTCTGCAAGTACTGGTTGCAAGAAATTATTTAGTGAAAAAAAACAGTTGATAAGTAAATCAGCTTAAACATATTTCGTCTTGAGTTTATTCACACATATGGCTTCTTAGCAAGGCAGCTACTATTTACAAATTGCACTGCATCGGTATCGACGAAAATAAATTGTATCTAAATGGCGTGAATGCTCGTTCAAATATTCAAGAGCGCCTGCTTAACGCTTCCCAGCACCCCCTGATACGAACATCTTTCTAGTAATGCGCTTGTAGACGTTGTAAGGAACAAACGAAATGCTCACCCTGTCCTCGTACTCGCTGATAAAATTCCACAGCTGCCTATCGGTCAGTCTGATCACGCTCTTACCGTTTACGATTGTTATCTGCTGATCGTACTGAAGCCCCTCACTGGTGGCCGAGGATCCTTTCGCAATCGATAGAACCCTGCCATTCAAGTACCGGAACCCGTAGTAATTCGGCATATCCTTTTTGCATGATGATGCTACGCTCGTAAGGCCTGCGGGTGCCGAACCGCAAACCAGCAAGATCAGCCGGGCTGCCCCTTTTCCACCTTCCCTACGAACACACCATTATCGATCGCTGGCTTGATCTCTGCATTAAAAAGAACGGGAATTCCTTCGAAATCGCCCTCAACCGTTGAACTCTTATCACAACGGAAACACTTGCCACTATTTTGAGAATGATGAAATAAGTGCCGTAGCACAATAAGGTGGTTTAGGTTGCATCATTCCATAATAGTGTCGCTCTTTGTAAATCGCATGATCTTGCCTTTGCTAATTAATAACCATCTAAATAACAAGTAGCCTAAATTGATGCAAGCGTTTCCGATCCCCTTTGAACTTCATCTTAAAACAATAAGGTGATTTTGACACAAATTCAAAATGAATCAAATGCAAAGATTCCTTCGATGCCATCCTAATAAGCACTAGAAATTCTGGCAATCTTAGAACCGCCACTTACATTCCGTAAACCAGAAGAAACTAGAATGAACTTCACTCGACAAGTTTTGCTCACAAACTGTTGCTAAATGCCGCGTGCCGGTTGAGTTTTAAATCAGCAGCTAATGCTCTCTAGTAAGTGCTGCTGCCACCCACGGGATATCAGCGTAATTTTGGGCGGGATTTCAAGAACAACCGTCACATCGGGGGCCACACGACCGGGGGGCGATGTGATTATCAAAAAACACTCGCGCGCCCCTTAAAGAGCGGACCAAGCGAGATGAATCAGAATTCTGCAGCTGGACGAGTGTCGTCAAGGCGCTCGCTATGGCAGAAACGGTGGAAGCAAGCCACAAGCAGGGTGCAGAGATAGAAGAACCCTTCAAGGAATATCCTGAGATGATATGATGGGAATTCAAAGCGAAAGGCTGTATCAGTACGGCATTCTTAAAGCGACCTTCCTACACTCGCAGTGCTTCTGCTGGCCAAAAATCGACGAGAATTCCCGAGGAAGATGACAGTGGGAACCTCCATTCAACCATCAGCCTTTCGTCGACGCTGTTATCAGCTCGTTAGGAAACATTACCCTTTGACTCTCTGCTGTTTTAATGTGAGTTTTTTCCCCTCATTGTCTTGTGTGACTCTGTGAATATTCTGGAATCGTGATGTTGACACCTTGAGGAGTCAAATAGACAAAATAATCGCATTTGGATTTACCTGTGAATCATGACAGGATTGAACGGAGTAACCAAAATTAAATAAAAAGAATCAAATGCTCGTATCACCCACCATAACCACGGTGCAATACTTAAACATTGATGAATACAGGAGCAGCTGCCTTCGCCGTACTGCCTTCAAGATCATTAAATTTTGCCAACACCTAAGCGAAGTCTGCATCAAACCATGCGATCCACACAACCGGGACCGCATGCAGATGATGCGCAAGAAGGGCAAACCATCCGTTCGTCGATGGTCGATGGCTACTGCGATTATCGCCACCAGTCTCTCGGCAACCCCTCGATGGCGGTAACGCCAGCCAGTCTCCAGCTAGGCGCTGCATCATCGACGACTGTAATAGGATATTGTTTTACGAGCACCATAAATTATCGCTAACGGTTTCAATTATTTCCGCATGTCAGCCTATTGGCCGCTGGCCGGCACAACCCCGCCACTTGGCCAGCCGCTCCTCCGGTCCGATGGTGCCACGGTCTCGTATCGCATCGCAAACGCTATCCGTGCGATACCGACATCGGCATCGGCATCTTATCAGCTGCCAAATGCTGATGCTGACCGTTATCTCGGACCTCGGTTCCGCTTTGCTGCGCTCGTCTGCGATGACCGGGAAAATGGTTTTCCTCGAAAATTTATCGCCAACCGGCTCGGCGTTCCCGGCAAACAGGGCGGTCACGGTGGCGGTAGACACTTTTCAACCACCATCCAGCATAAGATGCGCCGTGGCGTCAGATTGTGTGGCTCGCCGATGCTGCTAATGATTTCCATTCCCTCCCACCGGCAGGGCCAACCGCATTATCGAGCTGGGTCTAATTCGATGGAAAATCGCTTCGTAGGGTGGCGTCTTGGCGTGAAGAAGTGCCGTTCAGGTGGCGCTTCTCAGCGTCAAAGTTATCGCTTTGCCCTACAGGGATGTGATAAAGGAGGACTCCTTTCGTTACGACGATCTGCACACATACACTGATGCGATGGATTGCGGTTTAATTTTCAAACAAAAAAAAAAGAAGAATTATGCTCTTGCCATGTCCCGCGGTGCCGTTGCGACGGCATCATTATGCTAGCGGGGCACTCGTAACCTAAAATCCGTGATCGAAAGGGTCTTTGGAATCAACCGATCAACGTTGGCAGCACCATTCATTGATTGCTGACGTGAGCACGGCGATCGTTTATGGGAGCTAATCTCACGATCGGATCGCACCGCCATGACGACGCATTTCGCGAGTCGGCAATCAGCAAACAGAGTAGGCCACTGGACGATTGTGCCGCTCGCACACTTAACTGTTTTATCAAGCGTTAGGTGATAGGACCGGGGCATTAGAAAATGGTCATAATCGATCGGGTATCGGGGAATGTGAAGAAGCGACGCATCGAGCCGTAGGCCCGGTCACCAGTGGACTGTCGACACCCTGGATGCTGTCGTAACCCCAAAGCTCACACTGCGAGGACGCGCAGACTTTGGTAAATGATGATTGGCTAATCGAGCGATTATTGACCTGATCGATCTTCGTTGCGATCCCCGTGCACTCGCGATAAGCCTTTCCGTTTTACACTGCAAGAGGACAGAGGAGCACATGGTGAAGAAGGAGGAGGATATGG
>NC_064877.1:67058146-67075646 GCF_943734665.1 Anopheles aquasalis | reverse complement strand
AAAACAAACAAACGAAGACGAGCGATTAGCGTGTTTAATGAGGGCACGGGCATATGATGAAAAAGAGTAGCCACGATCCACCGAGCCGAACCGACCGACTGCCGAAACTGTAGTGTAATTGTACGGTGCGGTACTTTTCCTCTCGATACCATCTCACCGGTGCCCGTAGACGGGTGACCCAGATTGCCCATCATGGCCGGGGGGCGATGATACAATCCTACGGTTCGGTTGGATTGGGTTGGGCTTTCATTGCTTAATCGTCTCGAGTCGCGCCTGCCTCCTGAAGCCTCGTTACATGGCTCGTTGCTCTCGCTTAAGCACACGCTGCTCCAAAGCTCCGTGGCGTGGTGCGTGCCATTTCCCTTTCCGTGCGGCATGCTCGCTGCGATGGCTCTCCGGCGCACTTTCGCTGGTTGGACGCTGTCCGGATCAATCAAAACAGCCACCGTTGGCCGTTTGGGCGCGGACAACCGGCACAAACGGTAGATCGTACACGCGGTGCTTCACCCGGTCTCTTCCGTCTTCGCAGACCCGTGGAAGTGGTGCACCGGCAGTGGGTGCTGGCTAATTTCGTCTTGATTCGTCGCACACATTCGAATCGCCGAATGGTGCCTCCCAAGTCTGGCTGACCACCGTATCTCTCTTGAGGTCCAGCAGCAGCAGCAGCGATGGAGTTACGGGCTTTTGTTGTGGAGATCATGACGGTACGTCATCGCCTCCCCGTTTCTTCAAGATCACAGTGGAAGCTGCAGGGAAGACGGTTAAGTAATATGCTTACCGGTGCGGCCCTAGTTCGCAGGAGAAGAGAGAAAATGGAAGGAAAGGCAGGGGAAGAGGAAGAGAAGAAAGAATTAGAGAAAGAAAAAATCAAATCGCAGCTAAAACCGTGACGGGAGTGGCAGATGTATATATGTAACAGCACCATGCGAACAGCGTGGACAGCGGACAGTAACATAATTTGTTCGGGAGCTTTCTGAGCCACTCATGTTTCCGCCCGGTTGGATGGGGGTGTGCTGGATTGCATTTTATGAGGGGGAATTTGAGAAAAGCGGTCTAAACGAACCGGTGATCTGTTTATTAGTGGGTATTATGCTTGTAGTGAGACTGGCTTTACCTATTCGAAATATATTCTAAGTGTTTCGAGTTGATTGTGTTTCAGCATTGGCATAGTTACTACATTTATGGTGTACTACGCCGTTTGGTGGCATTTGAGATATAAACCAGGCTCTCAGTTCTTATCAGAATAGATAATCTACCGTATCCTCCAGAAATCCTTCCCACATGCTCATTTTCAACAGTATCGAATGCGTGTTTCAGTGAGTGACTATGCCTGTGATCCTGCCTGACAAAACATGAGAAGCAGCCTTACAAAAATAACTGAATGTTCCTTTGTGTCTTTTTTTTATCTCATTCAATCGTATGTTACCAGAGCTTCTTAAAAGCGTCCATTATGCTGGGAGTTTTGCAGAATATCACTTTCCAACTAGCACCTAGCGCTGGAAAAACCACGAAACTAAGAGGCACTAACTCAACGAAACGGGATTTATGTTGATGGCAATGGACCTCTCTTATCTTCATAGCATCTCGTCCGTATATAGCGCAATCATAATGAACACTACCTCACTGCAATCACCGATCGGGGAATTTGGCACACATACTCCCGCAACTAGCCTCAGGACCTCTCACCGATAGCCAAATCCACGCAATGGCCCAACGGCAGCGTAAAAATGTGAAACGATTTATCGTTATCGTACTCCGATCGTATCACCAATAGACCACAGTAGAATCAATCGCATGTGCGATACGCATACATTTCCATTTCTCCACAATTTCGTCGGAATGGGAGACTGCGCTGCGGCTTATGGATATTGTTTTCCATCCGACGGTGGTGGACCCTGCGACGTTAGGTCTGAATGTCCGCTATTGCGGTCAGAGTTTGTCCGTAAAAAGAAGTGGAGCCAGCCACTCGCCTCTTTCGTGAGATCGAGGCCAAAAACGAGGCCTACTGCTGCTGCTGCTGCTGCTGCTGCTGCACATGACATGAATCATTTAACAAAGAGTGCATCGTTGCGTCGAGCTTCCGGTTGCGCCGAGGATCGCTGCCATCGACACTGGCTGAGACCGGTCAGATGGCCACTAGGATTGTAGATACAATCGCGTGTCACGGATGTCTTTATGATATTTATTACTTAACAATAGACGCAAAAGAACCCCCCTCCCCCTTTCTTTCCCCTTCCTTTCATCGGAAAAACAAAGAGAAATGGTGCTTTCCACTCTTCGGAGATCGGACCCACGTGAAACGCATGGCCTACATGGCCATTTGGCGACGGCAAAAACGTCGACTAAAACTCGTCATTTATGCCATCGGTTTTCCACCAATTTAACTCTCGCTCTCCCTTGCACGCTCTCTCTCTCCATTTCATTTCATTTCTAGTCTAATAAAGCATTCCACTACAACTCGAAACGAGAGCTAGAAAAAACAGGAGGAAAATAGAAGAAACATCCATCTGGACTGGAAACTATCGGTTGCAGTCCCGGTGACACCCACCACGGCCACCACGGCCATCAGCTGCCGCATCCATTTGGGTGGAAAATGCTGAAAATTGTTTCACCTTTACCGTGCGACCGTCGTACCATCATGCGGCGTGCTAGGTGTGAACAAAAAAACCTCTATTTATTTTGGTCCATTTTCCACCCCACCCACCGCCCTGCGATGTTTTCCACCATTTGCACCGGGATGCGATTTAATGTTGGTTTCGATAAATTCCCTATTAGTTGACCATCCCACCATCACCGCTGGCCCCCCCTTACTTTCCTCCACCCGCATTGACACACTGCAAGCTGCACTACGGGAGGCGTTGATTGTTTTGCGTCGCTGTTTTCCACCATTTTTTTTTAGCTTGTTTTTTTTGTGCTCCTGCAATGATTTTCCGATTATTCTTATGCCAACGTGTGCCACACAAACACACACCAACAGCACGACTTTTGCGCCTCCTGGTGGCTCTTTATCGGCTTCATAACTCGGCACTTTTTTTTTTGGCCACTGCTCTCGATGCCGGCCGATGCACTCTGTTATGCAGCGCGTGCACCGGGCGTAAATGGTTCGCCTGGTTCTGACTATGCGGAGTGCCAATGCGAGAGGTGCAGAGTTGGTGCACGGTGCAGGTCAGGAGGGGCCATTTTATTCGGCTCAATGATTGATTTTTATTTTTCAATTTGATTTATTCTGCATTTATATGGACGCCGTTTTCAGGCGCGAGAGCATTCGTGATTAGTTCGGTGGCTGTGGTGGCAGTGAGGGAGTGAACGAGTGTCTGAATCATATCCTGAAGCCGTCCCACGGGAATGGTGGTGGTTCTAATCGCTCCTCGTGGTGGAGAGGGGGGGTGTGTTCAATCAATCGGAACAGTGCTTTAATGGTATTTTCCTATTTGCATAGTGGTGGTCCCCACGAGGGGTGGGGAGTTCGGAACAGGATTTTTCGCTTTCGCCGTATGGGGAAACCCTCAGGACCATCGGTTCTTTTTTTTTTTTGGTGTTGGTCTAGTTTTGCTCGAGGATTTCAATGCACCCAGCCTGCACTGCTGATGATGATGAACTTTGATGTGTTGAATGATGTGAGGAGAACGGACGAGCAGGCGGGAGCGGGTAGTCTAGTCGGAAGGGCGGCTAGCGGAGACGCGGACCGCGCGCAACACAACAAGCTAAAGCCCGATAGATTGGTCAGCTTGTTTGCTATAGACTGTGTACGATGCGGAGTGGAAGTGGAAGGGTTTAGGAGGTCTCCTGGTCTCCTCAGTGTACACTGGCTAGCATATTGCGGTTGAATGCTGCACTCACGGACCGGGTGGTGCGACTTTGAAGTAGAGCATTCAGCGTCGCATCGTATTGCCTCTCACTACTGGTCCAGCTGCATGCGGGATCCCGTGCTGACCGTTCAATTAGAGGAAGCACATATGTTCGTGCAGCGCCACTCGGGCCACATCCGTGCATCGATCTGTTTGATTTGCTCGGCAACCAATGTGGCCTCAATAATTACATTTACTGAATTTTACTTCTTTTCCCTTTTTTCAGTGGTGGTTGTTTGCGTGAAATTGTATTATGGTGATGGAGGACAAATCGTTTCGCTTAAAAAATAGTGGGAAATAAACTTTCAACGATTTTAAATAATCCTAAATGCTTGAATTAGAATGGATAGCGTTATGGACTGACTATTTAGTATTGCTCAGCTATTTACGAATCATTTACTTACCATTTGATCTACTACTGTGTTGCCTTAAAAAGGATTAGTTATTGACGATCTTGTGCTCATACAACGTTAGTTATGAAACATAAGACCGCAGCAGCATCTTTGGTACAAGAATTATGTAAAAACAATTAACCTAGCTCGTGGCTCAGTGGATCCCCTAAACTTTCATTAAGCATCCTTTCTGTCTAGCTCTTTCTCTATCCTTCTCTCGGACCATTCCTTATCGACTCAATCATCATCTTATCCGCGCAATGAGGGAACAATTTTCGGCCGGATCCAATTTGATGCGAATCTGTCAACAGCCACCATCTTTCCGGGCGGTGCTTAACTCTGCTGCGTGACCCTAAAAATTATCATTAGCCCACCCTTTGCGAGAGACCGTCAACCTGCAGGATAGCGGAATCGAATCCGCCACCAAACGCCAAACATACCGGTAGCCATCAAAAAGTTATCAAATCCATCGTAGCCCACCGGACCGGGGACCCTTTTGAGCAACGGCAGCAACCGAAAAGCGCAAGTAATGGCTGCCTCTCTCTCTCTATTTAGAAGATAAAAAAGGCCGCCCTATCAGCAAACCGAAGCCACGGGCTCCGACAGGGTAGGCATTTTGTTGAAATGTCGTCAAATCGTCGAAACCCCGAACCGCAGACGTTCCCTTGGCTCCGTTTTGCTTACTCAGGCACGCACGGTGCCCGCGGGCAGGGCGCAGTGTGTAAAGAACCGCACTTAACGGTGACCAATTTGCGTGCGGGACACCAATTACCAGTCCTAATTTCCCTGGCCATCGCTTAATTACAATTATGCGAACTCTCTTTCGGATCACCCAGGCTCAATGGTTGGTGGTGGCGGTGGCAAGATGTCGTTGGAAAAGAAAAACAATCCGCCCAACGTTCCGGTTACAAATCTTGCGTCCCCCGGGGAACCTCCCCCTCGGGCGAAGACAGATGGTTTAGAGTTTGCTTAGGACTGAGAAGCCTGCCACCCAGTAACCTCACCTGGGGCTAAACGGTGCACGGGAGTCCACCAATGGAAAGAAGAAGCCGCGTTTTTCGCGCTTCGTAATTTTCAAACGAAATCCCTTTCGGCCTTCCCACGGCCGAGAGAGAAAATAGACGACCGCCAAAAAAAGGCGGATCCGACATTGTCGCCATTCCCGCTCCCTACCCCGGGGGTTTTGGCCATTTCCTGTTCGTGAGTAGCGAAAGTGCGAAAGTGGTCTATTTGCTCGAGCTCGTCAAAGCGGCCACCTCCGCGGTTCCCTGCCGATGATGGGAGGACACGGATGAACGACGAGACTACATACCGGAATAGAATTGAATTAGTATCTGCTTGGCCGCACCGCGCGGACAGAGATAGAGAGAGAAAAAGCACACCAAAGGAACCACGGAGAACTACAATGGAATGATGTGCGGCAAAGAGAGCAGGCACGGTTTCCTCCCTCCCGAGGGACTTGGCACACTTTTAGTCACGATGTCTACATGTTATGTGTCAAGAGGGAAGCAAAAGGGTGCTGAGGACTCTTAAAATCCCCTTCCACCTGGCGCCTACCGGTGCGCATTTATTGAGATTTTGCTCATTTCATCGCATCCTTGTGGGGAGGGAGCAGGGGTAAGATTAAGGACTGCTGCATGATAAAGCGAAGCATTCGGTGACACTGTATTCGGGGCCATGGCAAGAGGGCAGGTGGTTTGCCCTAATAAAGGATTTTAATTGCGTCCCATCACCGAGAGACATCCGTAATAGCGGAGCGGAACCGGACTCTGCTGCTGATGTTTATTGTGACCGTTTTTACCGTTTGGGCTACATTACCGCGGCGCACCGGGTACGGGTTGCGGAGCAAAAACCACAACCGGAAGGAAGTGACAGAGAGAGAGAGAGAGAGAGAGAGAGAAGGTGGTGGCGGTGGCCGTCCGATATGGTCCGGTTAATGATGGAAATGGTGCGTTTTGCTGTTTATCTTCACTTCTCGGGGCGCCGGTGCTGTAGCGGGTCATCCGGAGTAAGCCACGCTTCGGCCTAAATACCCTCGGGTCTTAAACGAAGATTAAGCAACGCATTTCGACGTGCCAGAATGCTCGCCATTTCGCCCGGATCTTCCGTGTGACTTTATGAAGAAGAGCGAGGAAGTGGGGGGAAAGCGTGAGTTATGATGATGGTCGCGAGAAGCCTTTAAAGAAACACTCCGTTGAAGGATTTCATTCCAAGATGGCAAGGAACGTTAACTGGCGTTTCATTTTTCCTTGTAAACGTTCATTTCCCATCATTTTGTGGGGGAATACAGGCGTCACATGAATTCGTTTCCCCCAGAGTCCTTCACGCGATACAACGGGGAAAATGTATCGCATAGATTCGAAGGGGAAATGTCTACCTCTCGCGTAACGATATGTTGCATCACAAAGGACCTCCCCTAGACAGGGATGAAGAATCATGATTCATTTTATATGTAGCATGAATTTAGAGTATCCTTCGCCAAAAGCAACAGTAGAATGTAGCATCAGGATAATGCGAGCATAACGAATGAATTCACGGTAGATGTAGCCGGAAAGAATACGGTTGGTAGAGAGTTTATCCTGTGACTTCATCGCATCGTGGCGCAAACCAGGCTGAAACGATATTGCGGGAATGAATAACTGAATCACATTTTGTATCGCTGAACATCCTGCTGTTGATGTCCTGGGCATCGAGTCGCGGGATGATTGAATGAATGTGCAACGTGCATGTGCAAAACTTATTTAACTGTACGCAGCTAGTTCAGTGGAATTCATTATTCTTTGCTTTTTAATAGAGAATATTTACCCCTACAGGGGTAGTTAAGGGGTTAACTTAACCAGCCCTTTCCAGATGAATTTCTATTGCTTTCAAGGGCCTGAAATGAAGCTAATGTTTCATTCAATCCTGCTCAGTCCTTGCAAGGACTTGCCTCGTTGATGTTTGCTTTCAACATCGATTTGAATGTAGCGTCCAACCTGAGGGAAATCGTAATCAAACTATTCCGCTAGGTGCACCGCAATATTACATGGAAAACAACATTTGTGTTAAGCTTTTGTTCGAGCTGCTTCGGGAGCAAAATATTCTGAAACAATTAGACATCATTGGGCATTAGATGATAAAATGATTCGAGAATCAAACCATCAAAAGTTTTTGCATCAGAAACTTCACATAAGCACCAACCTTGGATTACTCCTCACGCTAATAAATACTTTTTGACGAATTTAAAAAGCTGAAACAAATACTACTCATCGACACCTTGCATTATACATATTTTGTACATAAATGTTGCACAATATAAAAGCCTCAAAAAGGTTGTTTCTTGTAGCTTTTATCGTGGCAGAATGCGGGCTTATATCGTTTCACTGTCGCATAAAATGAAATCAATTTATCAGCTTGATTTTTCATCTATTTCAGTTTCAAATTTATCTTTAAAAATGTTCTTATCTAATTGTTTTAAGCTGATGAGAAAGGAATAAAAGAACGGCCAACTGATTGTGTGCACAAAAAGAAATTCCAACCAACACGCGACACGTGACCGATTTTTGAAAAGTAACGGAATCGGTTCACGAAATGCGCCAACCGAAACCAGTCGTGGTGCATCTCTCCCTTCACTTATCGCATAACGGGGTATTTTTGCCGGGGAAACAGATGAAGTCATCAACACTAGTTCCTGCATATAAAGGACGCAATTTCTATCCAAAATCATTGGAAAACTTTGGAAAAACAGCGGAAAATCGTCGAAAAAAGGCTGCTGGAGCGCGGAACCGGACCAACGGAGTCAAATTGTGCTCCAAGGGTAAGTTCTGCATGGGATTAAAAACCTGCGTGTGTGCCTGTGTTGCATGCGTGCGTGCGTGGGAAAAACCGTGTGTGTGCGGCTCACCTTCTCGCTTTCTCTCTTGCCTCTCTTTTTCTCGTGGTTGGTTCGTCATCGTTTTGGGTGTGTTTATCGCAAAATTTGTCGTGTTTTTCCCGAAATAACTGAGGATATTCCCCCCTCCCTTCCAGGACACCATGGCCAAAAACACCTCCAGCTCTGCGTTCCGCAAGATCGATGTAGATCAGTACAACGAGGACAACTTCAAGGAAGATGAAGCGGATCAGGGCTCGAGCGGGACGATCGTGCCGGATGAGGCCGAAATCAACACCCTGCTGAATCAATATCCTTTTCCAAATGGCCACTTTGCCACAATCCCCCCTAACATCGACATGGACTTCCCGGTACGGTTTCCTTAACTCCTGCAATGTCCCTTTTTGGGGGCGCATTTATTTCCAGCACGGGACGTAACATCGACGCACTCAAAACGGTTCTCCAGAACGCTCCGCTGCTATGCAAGAACCAGCAGGTGAAGGATAACGCACTGAACCTAACGCTGCGAGTGTTGCTGTCCATTAAATCGTCCCAGATTGATGCGGCCATCGAGGCGCTGGACGATCCGGAGCTGTGCGATGTGCTGATGAAGTACATCTACCGCGGGTTCGAGATTCCCTCGGAGGGCTCCAGTGGCCATCTGCTGACCTGGCACGAGAAGGTGTTTGCCAAGGGCGGTGTGGGAAGCATCGTGCGTGTGCTGTCCGACAGTGCCCGGGCATAGGTTGCTGCAGTATTGCCACGGGAGTCATCCGGCTCCTCCCAACCCCACAACCATGAGTCATTCGAGCCCGTTATTTTTATACCCTTCCCTAAGATAGCATTTATTGAGAGAGAAAAAAGTGCAAAGTGTGGTAACCCCTTTCTAGTGCGTTAAAATAAATAGAGGTTTACCTTACAAACGGATTCGATTTGAGTTCAGATTTTTCGGATGAACTAATTTTGGCCAGACACTCGGAAAGCTTTTGTCTTCTCCATTTCACTGGTTTATCTATTATTCGTGTCGAGAAGTTTACAGCTCACGGCAATATTAAATTACTTTAGGCTAAGCTATGCTCCTTACAGAACTACGGTACGGGTAGCGATGAAGAAAAGGCGCGAGAATTCGAAGTACATGTGTGACGCCGCTAATCCGTCCTCTTCTCCTGCTCCTCTTTGCTTAGGAAATGCGCAACAGCACCAACAATGAATTTTATTATATTTTATTTGTGAAGAGCGCCGATCCCGGCAGATAACCCTGGGTCTGGCACTGGCATTTTGTGGGGAATTGATTCGAACATCGTTAAACATTGTTTCAAAAACAGTATCGACACATTTCGTTTCCTGACTAGACATTTCGGTTGTTGTGCAGGTTTTGCGAGATTTCGGGTTGCGTGCCAATCGGTGACGACCAAAAGAAAGCAAAGTAAAATATATCCAAAAGAAATGCACTCCAGCGCAACGGTGACCCGCGTTTCTCAAAATGCAAGATGACAAGCCGGCCTCGGTTCACGTGTCAAGTCTTTTACTCTCCTCAGCGTCCGGATGGTGGCACTGGAGCAGAGACAGCATTTCCGTCATGTTTTCCACAAAATGTACCATCTCCTTGACCGAGCTGGCGCGCCATTCTTCCAAGCTAAAAGTTAAGCGGCCTAGTAATGAATTTGAAAATCGAATGGAAAACTACGAGGCTATCGAGTTCCGTCGCAAAAGCATTCTACAAAAGTGTTTAAATAATGCAAGAACGAAAATGCAAAAAAATATATCTCAAAATCAGCATTTTGAAACGTAAAAGTCATGTTTTGTTTTTCGCTTTATCACGCATCACGTCTCCCATGGTTTATCTTCTAGCTATCCCTCTCTCTCTGTGTCTTTGTTTGGTGTAACCGCTCCTTTCTTCACTGTTATCCTTGTGGCTTATGTTTTGGTTATCGCGCTCCTTCATGCGCTTTGAAATACACACATGTGATCGATACTATTCCGCTTAATATGCATTGTATGGTTTTGCCATTGTATGGTTTGAAATGAACTAATTTAACAAGCCCTTCGAGAGTTGCTGAAGGATAGTCATCTTTGTCCCGCTTTCCGCTCTCACCGTCTCATCTCGTAGTCGGCGTCGGTAGTCGATAGTATGGCGCGCGTGAAATGAATTTGTTCGACTTGTAGAACCGATCCGCCATAATTCATGATCGAGCGGCTGTATACTACTCTGCTACGATCCATCGAATATCACTCTCTAACGGTCTAGCTGAGATGCACTACTAATAGCGTTCTATCAACGTCGAGTAAAGGATGACAAACGAACAAGTGAATGCACTCCACCACGCGGCTGAATCCCGCGCGTTTTTTGGTGTTGCCTCTCTGTTTGCTTACCACATGTGCGTCTCACGGATTTCGCTAATGATGTGATTGGCGCGGGTTAATGCCTGCATGAAGGAAAAAAGGAGAAAGTACAGTGTATCGTTAGAGAATGGAGTTGGGGCGATCTTGTAAACCAACGAAACGCTTCCTGTACCTTTAACATATCGCTTGCCTCCTTCCGGCGGATGGAGATGTGATCCGACTCGTTGAGTAGCTCGTTGGCCGAATCGGACTTGTACAGATGGGTCACCAGCTCCGACTGTAGGTTGTCCTTGACGAAGTTGACCAAAAAGTGCATCACCGCCTTCGGCACCGAATCTTGGATCGATTTTCGCACGATGTAGAAATACGATTTGATCAAACGTTCTGTAAAGGAAAGGAAGAAAGGTATGTGTTGATCGGTTAATAGGAACACATCACTCAGACGTGGTACATGCGGACTAAACTTTCTAAATTCCAAGCAAACACCCGGTGGTGACGGCATTGGACCGTGACAACATAAACATCTTAGAAATAACAAAGTCCAACTCGTTCCGCGCTATGGCGTTGGTGTACCTACCGATCACATCACAATCTTTCTGCTCTTTGTCCGTCAGTTTGCGCGATGAATGGTTAATCGGCACGTCGGGCAGCAGATTGACCGGCTTGGTGGGGCTAAGCACACCATGTGTCGGTGTATTGCTTGCCGTGCTGGTTACACTTTCTGGACCAACACCATTAGCAGCTCCACCACCGATCATCGCTTCCGTGTTTGGTGGCAGAATGCTTCCCAGCCATCCGGTTGGCTCGGTTACGTGGTTCTGCTGCTGCTGTTGCTGCTGTTGATTCGACTGCAGCGAAAGTTGTTCACCAACGTGATTTGCTGCCGTGTTGACCAACCCCAGCTTATCGGTGAGCGTTATCTGGCGCTGTCGCCGACTAGGTGGATTACCGGACTGGTGCTGCGTCGTTGCCCACGGGTCTTGCGAATCCGTCTTGATGAGGCTCGGAACCAGTGCCGCGTCTTTGTGAAAGTCTGGATGCTTGGTGTTAATGTACGCCAGCTCGATCTGCACCAGGTTCTCCACCATTGCGTTCGTGGTGGGTAGACGACGGCGCAGCAGCTGCGTTACCACGTCCACAATCTTCTCGTGTAGTTTCGGGAAACGCAGCATCTCCTGCTGCACCTCGGTACCACAGTGCTGAATGATGCGTTGCATTTCCTCGTGAATCAGCTCAACGCAACGGAGCGATGGTTCCTCGAGTCGCCGGATTTGACGCTTCACCAGCAGCTCGAAGCTTACCTCGGGCACAAACAGTGCCGGCCGCGGTCCGGTCGCGTTGCGAATCGCCGTCAGAATGTCCATCTTGGTAAGGCCCGTTAGCGGGTGAATGGAGTCGAGCGTTTTGCCGAACGTTTCGTGAAAGATGTAGCACATCCGGGCACCACCGCACAATTCCGTCGTCTCGATGTTCCGCGACGTACCCTCGATCGTGGAGCAGTAGGCGGAGGCAAACTTTGTAATGATCTGCAGCAGACACTGGCTCTTGTCGGTGACATCTTCACCGTACGAGTTGAGCAGTGATTGGAACTGGGATGCCATCACATTAACGCGCGTCTTGAGATCGGGCAAACAGTCGCGGATATGGTGCATCAACAGTCGGTTCAAGGTTTTGGCCAAATACGGAGTACCGTTCCGTGTGGCCAGCGTCGGATACTTGCGCTGGAGATAGGCGGCCTCATCACGCAGCTGATCTTCGATCGCTTTCTTATCGTTAATGTCCTGCTGCGATCGATTCATCACACCGATGATGCCCAGCTTCACGGGGATGACCCGTCCACACAGAATATCAATCGCATCCGTACCCGCGTCCATTAGATCGAGCTTCGTCAGTACGGCTAACGTACGCCGACCATCGGGATCGACATCCTTGGCCATTTTGAGGGCTTCACTTGTAGCCATATCGGTGTTGGCGGCCGTAACTGCCAGAATGATCGAGTTTGGGTTTTCGATGTACTTCAGCACCAGATCCTTGATCTGAGCTTCGATATCTTCCGGCTGATCACCGACCGGTACCTTCGTAATACCGGGCAGATCGACCAGGGTCAGGTTGACGACTTTCGTCGAGTAGATCTTCAGGTTGATCGGCTCCGGACAGATCCCCTTGTTCCCTCCGGCCATCCGGTCCGTTTCGTTCTCGATCTCCTCCCGGATGCCGTTGAAATCCGTAAACACTTTGTTCTTGATGTGCAGGAAGCGGCCCCATTCTTCGACCGCAACCGTACCATGCTCAGCCGAACGGTGCTCACGGTCATCGAGCGGCGTGTAGACCAGCTGCAGGACCAGCGGACGGCGCGTTACGATACCCGTCCCTCGAGGAAGGAACGTTTTACCCACCAAACTCTCGATGACCGAACTCTTGCCGGAACTCTGGAACGGAAAGCGAATTGAATTACGAGCGCATCGAAGCAAGCGATGGTGACTGCATATTAATCGTGTTCGAGGGGCATGGTGTCATCGACCGTTTAGAGGTACGAGGGAATCGCGAATCCCGGCTCATTACATAACGGTTCTCCAACTACCGGTCTGCTGACGATATGGCCGCACAACAACAACCCAACGAAGAACGAAGCGAATTGTCCCCTTACCTGACTGCCAAGAACAACGATCTGCGGGAGCTGGATGGCGTCGGATCCGACCGTATTGAACACATCCTGCAGCTTGTTCACCACCGGTATGAGCGCTTCCATCTTTTATGATTATTTCGCTCCGTTACACGCACTTGGCTTTCTGTTCGGATTGTTCCTCAACCAATTCAACTGCACTCGGTCGGTCGATGCCCGGGTATCTTTGGGTTTTCGCCAAAAACTTCAAGTAAACGATATCCTCACGATAAGCTCGGAGGCTACTTCGTCACGCACGCACGCACGCACTTTTGCTGCTTGTGACGGCGAGGGCTTCGTTGGCCAGCAGCGAATTGCTTAACCTTTGCGATGCCGTTTATGTACGCACTTCCGCAACGCATACGCGCGGTTCCCGTCTTTCCTTTTTAGCACCAGCGAGCGACCTTTGAGCGCAGGAATTCAATTTTCCGTTCAGCTTCTAGCGCAAAACCACAGCAAAAAACACACGCACACACGGTTTTTCCCACGCACGCACGCATGCAACACAGGCACACACGCAGGTTTTAATCCCATGCAGAACCAACCCTTGGAGCACAATTTGACTCCGTTGGTCCGGTTCTGCGATCCAGCGGCCTTTTTCGTCGATTTTCCGCTGTTTTTTCCAAAGTTTTCCAATGATTTTGGAGAGAAATTGCGTCTCTTACATATAGGACATAGGTTTTGATGATTTCACCTGTTTTCTTAATACAACTTATTAACTTGATTCAACTTTTAACGTAATGTTGCACGCAAACGCCAAACGATTTGTATACGAATATCAAACCGGGCGATGATGCCGTTGCGCTTTTTAAATTAGCCGTTTAGTAAGAAGATTACAAACTTTGAATGTATTAAAAATGGATTTTAAATTAATTCCTCGTCCCATTCGTGCCCCCCCCCCCCGGCACACAGTCCACAAACATCGCTCATACCTACCGAGAGTAACCCTACAGGTCACTCCGTGGTTTGCTAATCACGCCGACCAAATCCTTGTCTCGCGTGATCATAAATAACCACGTGTGTTACCGTCTGGGACCTACTGCCCTGTGCGTACCATTTCTTGGTGGAGATGCTGTATGACAACTTTCATCTAATGACCACCTAACTGCACTGGCACTGGTGCGGGTACGTAGACCGTGCGTAACATAAAATTTGCATTGTGTTTGCGGTGCATTAATTTATTAACACGCCCGTATCGCGGAACCGCTCTGCACGCCTTATGGATTGCACCGAAACCTGTCTGCACGTCGTGCGGTTGATCCTGTTTCAGGGCATCGCACGTTATCAATCTTATGCAATCGCACTGAATTTTGCCGTGGGGCATGAGACGATATCGCTATCCGCAGCTTGAGGCGTTGCCCAAGACACATCACAGGTTCAATCAATCTCTGGGCAAATTTGCTGTATTCATTTCGCTGCAAGTGAGAGTTCGATGAGCTATAAGCTGTACGAAAGATTTGTATTTTTTAAAGATATCACTTTAAGGATTCGATTTGTTACGTCACAGGCGAGAAGAGCTGCAAAATTTTACGGAAACCCCACAATATCTGGAGGCCATGATCACTCGCCCCTGTAGACGAGATCATCAATCACTTATGTCCACGTGCCCTCCGGCCATAGCATGATTCCGTTTCAGTAGGTAAATAGTGCCTGGATGCCTCATGGTAGGGCCCGGGAATAGCACAGCTCGAAGCGCCTCTAACGCGTGTCCCGGTTGAAAGTGTAAGTGAAAAACAATTATCCCGACCGGTAAGTCAACCCAGTGCCCGCCGATATGCGCTAACGCCCTTCCGGTGCGACATACCATCGGTGCGTGCGGCGAAGCCGGTTCCAGTCTGCATCGCTCGACGCCGCTGGAAGGGATTAACGCGTTTGCTCGGTGGCGACGGCGGCCAGACAGACTCCATCCATCTCTCCATCTTCTTGGGAGTTCGAAGTCATGCTCGGGCCCGGATGGCTGGCTTGTTGGCCGATTAAGTACGCTGCAATTATATGCAAATCTGTCACAAACCCCGATGAAATAGACGTGGCCTTCTCTGCGGCCTATGCAGACCTGTCTTGGGCTGTCCATCAGAGGGGCCCATGGCGATGACGACGACCGAGACGACCGAGACGACGACAGGT
Organism: Anopheles aquasalis; assembly: GCF_943734665.1. Classification (NCBI taxonomy): domain Eukaryota; kingdom Metazoa; phylum Arthropoda; class Insecta; order Diptera; family Culicidae; genus Anopheles; species Anopheles aquasalis. Next base: position 67,060,427 of record NC_064877.1, on the reverse strand, counting down.
AACCTAAGCTAAGACGGTGGCCTCCGATTTTCGGGGGGACACCGACCGACGGCCGGATTGGGAATGTATAAAGTTGACGGGCGTCCATCGGTTGGGCATCAGTAGTCACCCGTGTCCCGGTCGGTGATAAGCGCCTGTGCCTTGCGTGTGAGACCGTCGTTAGTGCGTGCGATAGGAGAACATGGTTGAGATGAGTTATCTGAGGGTAAGCGAACCGCACCTCGTGCTAACTGTCGCTCTGTGTCGGTGCGTGCCGTTATAGTGGTTCCCTATTGTTCTTCTCGCAAACATTTTGCAGATATTCTTGGCACTGTTAGTGCTGTACGGTTGCAGTGTGAACGCTGGCGAGGAAAGCATCATCGGCGATCAGTCTGCAAACCAGGCGGAACAACCGAGAAGTGTTGCCCCAAGTTCTGACACAGGTTCTGGCGCCACAACTTCCGGTGCTGAACAAGGAGCAGAAAAAAGGAACACCAAACGGCATCTCTCCTTCGGTTTCGGTCATGGTTTTGGCAGTGGTGGCGGCTTCTCAGCAGGCGTTGGATATGGTTCGAGCGTCGGAGTAGGCTACGGTTCCAGCATCGGTTATGATGGTGGATACGGAGCAGGCTATGGATACGGTGCGGGCTATGGTGGTGGAGCGCGTTTCGGCGGTTTTCGAGGTTATGGGGGCGGGTACGGTGGCTTCCGAGGGGGATATGGTGGAGGTTACGGTTACGGAGGCTATGGCGGTTACGGTGGTTATGGTGCCGAAGGATTTCACGGTTTCAACGCTCACTTCTCCAAACCGATCGTAACGGCCACCATCAAGGAGCACATCCCGATACCGGTGCCGAAACCATATCCGGTGTTTGTCAAGAAAACGATCCCTGTGCCATATCCGGTCCATAAGCCCGTCCCCTATCCGGTGTTTGTGAAGAAAACCATCCCGATACCGATCGATCGGCCGGTGCCGGTCGTTGTGCCGCATGCCGTACCCGTACCCGTGACAAAGCACGTGGCCGTCCCTGTGCCCCAACCGTATCCCGTCTCGGTTCCGCATCCCGTACCGGTGAAGGTACCAACACCGATCGTCGTGTCGAAACCACTCGTCGCTTATACGCCGATCGTCAGCACGCCGATCGTCAGTACGCCGATCGTCAGTGCACCGATCGTCAGCACACCGATCGTTACCAGCGCTGGCCACATTTCCGTTTCCGACCATGGCATCCACCAGACGCACCACTCGCACAACCACTACGGTGGGGCAACCGGGGGCGGTGTTTACAAGGCAGCATACACTTCCGGTGCCAGTGCTGGTCTGTACGGTGCCGGACATCATGCGTACGGTAGTGCCGGTGGGCACTATGGTGGACACTATGGTGGTCACTTTGGCACTTCCGGGGCTGGTATCGCTCACTTCGGTGCCGGGATTGGTGGTGGATCGTACGGAGCGCACTATGGAGCCGGTGCTGGGCATTATGGGACTGCGGGTGCCCATCTGAGCACCGGAGTCCTGTGCGATCACTAGCGGTCCCCATTGCTCCTCGTGTCCTAGGTTTAATGCACTTTGTTGAGAGGGCCGCCAGTGGTGCCGCTCTTTTCCGTCCTTGCGACTCCTCATGATTGATATTCACTCGCAGCGGCTTCTCCAGTGCAGGCGCGCGCCCACCTCAAATCTAGATCAATAAATCCATCCAAACTGTTACTAGTTACCGTTATGCAAAACGTGTTCTGGTCGATTTGCTGGCTTTCTTGTTGTTCTTTCTTTCATCGTCATTCCTCCCAAAAACCAATGACACACCAAGACAGATCGCTTTACTTATTTTTCTTCTATACTTTATTCAGGATATAAAAAAGGGGTTCGATTGACGTAATCAACCTCACCTCAATTCGTTCGGGATGTCCTAGCTAGCTAGCTGACCAGCTAGCAACCACCCGAAAACCTAACTATCCTCGAAAAAAAAAACGTAGCGCCTAAAACGCGAAACTAGTGAAACGGAAATTATGAACGCTCGCAGACCGTTGCCAGTCCGGTCCACAAGCCGGCAAACAGTGTATTGCTGCCGCTTCTTAAAACCACTAATCAACAACACCTAGGGCACACTTGTGCACACTAAGCCACGGCAGGGCAGGGAACCGTACACTTCGAGGGGGACGATCAGAAAACATTAAGCAGCTGCATAGGAAGACGACAGGTTGGCACCACGCCAGTGCCACGCCCTGGACCCTTTGGCTACGCATCGTGTAATCGCACACGATTAGTGTACTTCCGGCGATGATTACATCAGTTGTGGAGCGT
>NC_064877.1:66973146-67048146 GCF_943734665.1 Anopheles aquasalis | reverse complement strand
GATCTAGCAGCGTGTTCGCGTTTGAGGAACGTTGAGCGTACCAATTTGCAGGTTATGTGTCCGTTCGAGAGGTGTCCAGGAGTCACCCTGGTCCTGTCCTGTCTGGTCCGGCGATTGCGAATGCGTAACAGTGTGCAGTGTGTTTTTGGCGGGCAGTGCAATAAGTGGAGCGACGCTGCTATTGCTTTACAACAAAACGTGGATCGCGGCGAACGTGGTGGATTGCAAATTAAGTGATCGATAGCGAAGATATTGCGGTGAAGCGTGGATCACTTAACGGTTCGCTTAGAGTCCGTTCGCAGGAACACTAAATTACACGAATCCGAAACAAGTGTTTCGAGGAGGAACTGTGCCCCGAAACTGAGGTGCAATCGCAATCTTATCGCTAATCCTGACAAGTCTCTAGGAGTGTATTTTTGCTTCGCACGCATTATGCAAGCGTTCGCTTATCTAAACACAAGGATATACGATTCCCCTCCCCCGGTGGGGGTTGTTTTCGGCCCAAATTACAACTCCCAGGCGCAGAGATGCATCAAGAGTTAAGAAAACCGGCCAGCCACGCAACAGAAACCCCCTTCGAAACCCGCGGGGCCTAGCCGTCCACCGCACAAACGTGATTGATAAGCCGTGAATCTGTTTCGCTGATCTCGATCACGCCTCAAACCGGTCCGAGGGATTAGAGTGCAGCACCACAACCCAAGGGGGTGGGCGGAGCTCGAGTAAAATGTTCAAATTATGACTTCATCTCAAAACGCGACAGCGCTGCATCATTAACAGGAAGGACTTGGCATCGTGTTGGGTTGTTAACAAGCGTGCCAAACAACGCACCGGTCCAGTGTCCTACCAAGGGCGTGTTAATTTCAATTGGACAGCTCAATTTCCAACGCACTTTAAGCCAGGTGTCACTAACCATACACACGCCCCGGAGCAATTTCAGTTTTCACACATTTCGGACACGGTCAGACACGGTTGTCACACGGTCCGGGGAGGGCACCGGACGAAACAATGGGCAATTTGGCGTGCTGCTTCTCAATTAAACGCTTAATTTACAGTCCACAGTTCGCAGCAATGTCACGCAATTCAGAGCGCCGAGTCGAGGTGAGGTGAGATTATGCGAACGGCTCGCAATAACGATTAAGCAGCATTAAGAGCAATCTCATGAGACTCCACGGGTTGAACTCGGTTAGCGCCCGGTTGTTTGCCTAGAAACGCCCGGTAAGGCACGGTAGCACAGTGGAGATCGAGACAATTCTTCGCTTCCTCCTGCCATGGTCATCGCCTCGCAATATCCTGTGCCGTTTGGCGATGCGCACCGCTAGAGCAGAGATGGCATTCGAGATAAGACAGCAGCTTCTTCTTGAAGGCACACCGCACACCAAGGTGGCGTCAAGCAACCGTAGGAGACCTTCGTCTGATCTTACTGGCTCATCATGGCCACGGTTTCCCGTTGTTCCGTCCATAGCACAGAGTGACGGTTGAGCAATAATGAGCCAGTAGCTATTTGCGATTGAGTGATTGGCCCCCAGCCGAAAATTGATTTGGCAACAATCAACTAGAGTGTAATGTACCTTGATATGTTAATTCCCCAAACATCTCTTTCAATAAACTCTGTTATGTTGTTGCTGCTGCTGCTACTGCTGTGTGCATAATAAGATTGGATTTTGGAGTAAAATTGATACCGAAAAGAAGGAAACGGGTTGAGCGAGGTTCACTTTCAGCTTTTCCCACACCTGGACGCAGCGATCGCTTATCCGTGGCTTTTTATTACTCTCTCTCTCTCTCCCCGTCCTGCCCGCTCTAGTGAACCAGTTCTGTCAGCCCTCGGTGGCCATCCTGCTTGCTTTGGCGCGTTAAAAATTTCGAATATTTATTGCGACCGGACTGCACCACGTGGTCAGCGGACCCAGTCTTGGGTGCTGGCTGCTAATCGTTATGTAAAGTGATTACCGAAATACAGAAAATTGGTTTTCCATTTGAGTTCTCCTCCAATAAACGTTTATTGGTCATCCAAAACCACTTGTAAACGGGCTCAAGAGCAGAGTGTCCCAGTTGTGCAATGGAAATCCCGATGATCTGCACCCAGTAGCAGTTCTTGTGAAGTAATTTTCTTCCCCCACACATCAGAGCTTGTTTTTGGAACATGCAGTGGCACCAACAGCTCTGGAGAATCGTTGAATCGGAACGCCGGTAAAGAAAGGGTCGCATACAACACATCGCGGCGATGCTCATTCTGTGAACCTAGGTCAGAAGCATTATAGGTCCGTCGCGCACAACCTCCCCTGCTGTGTTGTCGCTCAACCATCATAAACCCAAGACGGACGCACGGGCGCAGAATCCATCGATTTCGGTTTTGTTAATAAGCACAACTTCGTCCGCCGTCTCCGCCAGCTAAACGGTTTTTGTGTGAGCGTTTTTGTTGTGGGAAGGTCGCGGCTGGGCCATGGATTTCACAGAAGCAGAAGAAGAAAAACGCAAACGCCAAGCCGACCACGGTGAACGCATCCGTTGCGTTATGCTGCGTTGAATGCACCTCGTTCGTTTACCAGCCCGGTCCATGATTGGTGTTGGATTGCCCCGCCGTGATCCGGTATCGGGCATCCGTCGTCGTAGGTGCCTAGCCCGAGGCGATCAGGCCCTTCCATCAGCGAGAGGGTTTGTTTAATTTGGCTTTTAACGTGTCCTGACGAATGAAAATGGGCTCATCGCCGTAGCTGGGGCGCCATTATGATCGACGGACCAGACCGGTACGGACCGCTCCTCTTTGCCTTCGCGGGTTCGATCTTGAGATTGATTGTCTTGATCAATTCAGGCTGTAAATTGGTTATTTATAATATCAAAGAGATAGGGCAACGGGGTGGTCCTCTGTTGCACTTAATCTCTCACGTGATCAGTTGAACAATAAATTGTTAAATTAACCTGGCGCTCCACTAATGATTTTAATTTCAGTTTATTTATGCAAATATGCAATTGTTTAGATATGCAATGCGAAAGGGATTTGCATAATTAATCATTATGTTCATTTTCCAAAACAACATCCCAAGAATTGCACTTTTAAACCCCCGGTGTTAACGCCTCAATTGGCAAACCGTTTTAGTACTATTCCAAAAAATTAAAACAGAAAAACAGAAAAATGTGTGTTAGATAAATCCTAATTTGTTTCTATTGTCTAATGTAAATCTTCTACAGTTTTTGTTATGCTCATATTGTTTTCTCATTTAATGCATTTACTTGGTCTCTTGCTTTTACTGCATCTATTTTTTAGTAATTTATACCTTTTCGTTTTTATTCACAATCCAATTTCATTATTTTTATTATTTTTTATATTTTTCGTTTTACAAAGCATCTTGCAAAAAACATGTTTTGATAAATTGTAAAAAACCTATTTAAAAAGAAAGTTTTGCAATCAAGAAACGTAGATTTGAAGATAGCGATTTAGATTGCATTTCATTTGGAATCCAATTCAAGAGAGGAACGATTGCTACACCAGCGAAGCCACTTGCGTTGCGCCTCAATTTTCGATTAACATTGCAAGAGCTCTCGCGGTAATCTCGGCTGTTCTCACTCTTCTCTAGCGATGCTACCGCTCGCCTCGCCAAACATTGATCAGTACACCTTCATTAGCTAACTTTACAACATCTCACAATCCTAATGATCAAGCCAGCAGCTTCTGAAGAGCGAACAGTGAGCATATCCATTCGTACACTACACCAGAACACCAACAAACCGCAAGCAACCATCGGAAACCAGAACAAATTATTTGTCGAACTAACTCCGACTTGGAGCTAATGCACCAACCACTTATTTCAATCATCTCTTGATCATCATCATTCAGATTCGTTCGGCAGCTCAGGCTCATGTTGTAACGCAAAACTTTTTTTTTCATTTTTGCATCCAGCAAATGACGCACGAAGTAGAGAGAGAGAGAGTACTCGGTGGCCTTTTGTTCTTGTCCACTCGCCGAGAAGTTCTGCAGCGAGCGAGACTTCCGCAACCTTGCTGGCAATGCTTTTAGTGCTCTGTTTCCGGCTGAACCGTGTTGGTTGATTTCCCATCATCGTTTTCCCCTTTTTGGGAAATGCTATTTTTAACCAACAATTGCCGGTTCACGTCAGATTCGTGATGCTGCTCGGGCCGAACTCATTCGATTAGCAGCAAATCCGATGACCCACCGCGTATGCTAATCCCCAATTCCAGCGCGAAATAAAATGCAACGTTTAGGGCACTAATTTCCCTTTCGCAATCCGCTGATGAAGCAGCCCACCGTTACCGGGTACCGAAAGCGGAGCTGCGTGGTTCAACGAGTAACAATCCCCCCCCCCCCCTTACACTCACCAATAGGGCAGCGCTGGTACTCTGGTGAGGTAACGATCCGGGGCCAGCGGGGGAAGTATGCTGCAGCAGCTCAAATAATTGGCCATAACTTCTCTAGGTCAGTGTGGAGCGTTTGTCAAGGTCGCAGGCTGTACAACGCAGGCGGTTGCAAACGCGGAGCGCTAACGCACCGCCGCGGAGCACACCGGAGCAACCTTCCCTTCATTTCCTTTTCCTTTTCTCGGGCCCTGAATGCGGCCCGGCAGCGTCGATCCCCTCGCTCTCACTCACCCTTCCCCACGCGGTGAAAAACGTATAATTTACATCCGTTGGCCGATGCTGATGCTGCATTCCGCACCGCAGTGGACAGCAGTGCTGGCTGACATTGGACATTGGTCGGCGAACGTTGGCTGGGAAGATGGTTTGCTGCCAGTCATTAGACCGTGTGCGACGATGGCCATCCTCCTAACGCCGTCCGGCTGGTTGGCTTCAACTGCCACTGTTTGACCTCTCGGTTTGGTACCGATGGACCACGATGCACGATCCGTACCGCGTAAATGGTGTTGCGGTCTCAGATTGGAATCAAATAAGTTCGATCTTTGTCGAGGTTTCGAACGATCATCCACACCGCTACACCGGACCGCTACATCTTCTCCCTACAGTTGAGGATCCTTTTTGCGAAAAAAAAAACCAAACATCAGTAACACCGACACGATGCCCCAGTGGCTCTAATAAGCGTGTTTAGCTGTTGCCCGTTTCACATTCGCAGATGCAGATGATGTTTTTGTCCCTTCATTTTTTTCTTCTTCTTTAGCGCAACCGGTTCTCTCATTTTCCTCACCCTCGCAAGTCACGTGCACGGCAGTAACGACGCATTCCGGCTCCGGCCACCATCACGGCGGTTTACACGGCGGCGCACCTTCAGGCGAGAGGCCAAATGAAATTACCCTCTCATGGCGAGCGATGAAAAATGAATGAATTTACAACTCGTGCGCCAGGCTTGCGAAAAACGGAACCGGTCCTGTGGCTGAGCCCGGGCCACTATTAACAAACCGGTAATAAACGTTTGTAATGGATGTGCTGCATGTGCAGGTATTGCATATGATGTGTCTTTCCCCGCCGATCCGTGCGTACCGGGAGGATATCGAAATTTCATCTGCATCTATCCAGATTGCCATCGCTGGCCTACGCTGGTAAATTGAGCAATCGGGGGTGGAAGGTATCCAACAACACGGTGTCACTGGAACGGTGCCATCGCAAGTAGGTGTAGGCGCCGATGGTGCAAAGATTTGGGGCACTTTGACAATTTGGCGTGGTGTGCGCGTCGCTCGTTTCGTTTCGCGGCGACTGTCGCAATGCCGTACCCTGGCCTGGCCATGGTCGGCACACAATGGCTGCTAAGTGGTGATTATTACCAGCAGATAACGCGGCGCAGACGTGCATGCGAAAGAGCATCGTTTAAGGAGCGGAAATCGGGAAAAAATCAAAAAAGACTTGGGCGATTGGATAAGTGACGAACCCTAGAGTGGAAAGAATTTCAAGAATTTGATTCCAAGGAGCTCCAGCGAGCAAATGCGATCATCTAATTCGGAAACAGTAAACAATAGTGAGTGTTGGCTTCAAACAACATCCTTCTTGCTGACATCGTATTCCAACCAACAATGCTATCGATCAATAACAACGTCAATCTGCTGTTCAGAACACGGAACTCATAGCTCGTCAATGGCACGTTCGCGAGTTTGTTGCTTTACCAGAGGCCGCCAATCACCGCCAGCGTCATTAGTGCATTGATGCGTCATCAATCCTGAGAGGGTGTCACTTGTTTGCAGTCGCAGTGCCTGTGAATAACAGAATATTGAGGGAGTTCACAACCACAGCACGCACACGGCCCTGCCGGTTGTACTTAGCAGAGATCCTTAACGATGATGGGCACTGAGTGCAACCGTCCCTTTCGGTGCAGTTGCTGTCGGTGCATTGCAGCGAAGAAGCAGCGAAACGCACACCGAAGAAAAGTACATTTATAATTTTCATCAACCCGCACCAACCTATCGGATGCAATCAATCGCATATGTGCGCTGGAGCCGAAGCCGTCATATTGCAACATGAACGGAGCGCAGTGGCACAGCAGAAGTGGGTCCTAGGGTACCGAAGGCACCACGAACCTCGCACACCGCAGGGGGATAAGGGGATAGCGACAAGCGCCAAGCTGACATTTAGTATGCATCGCGACACAGTCGCATCCAACAACGACACCGGTCTGCGACGCTGCTGCTACTACTGCCGACACGAACGGGAGCCAACGGGAGTGGGTAGATGAGAGCGGCAATAATTAATTTACATAACATACTGACCGACTGGAATGAACTACTGGAACGGTGCGATCCGTAAGCAGCGCGCAGCGGTACAAATCTATCGCCAGGCCATTACGCCAAGAAGCGACGAGGTAGCGAGGAAAATGGCGAAAAACGAAATGCGGAATGCGAAACGCAAAACGTAAAGAAGCGCTCTGCTGGTGTTGGTACTTTACCGGTGGCCCCCCCCCCCCCCCCCATTTTGGCTCCCACCTTGATCGATTCCAGGCACATCGTACACGTATCTGTCACAATGTCCTGCCGTCACAAACCGAACCAATCCTCCGCACTGACCCCGGCGGAATGTGCGAACTTTGTCGGTTTCATCGGCTGACGCCGGCGTGCGGACGCATTGTGAAACAACGAACGGCGTCCCCCCTGTTCGGAGTCTATTCGGGGCAAGATTTATGGTGAGAGTTTTACGATTTGAGACGACGAGCTGGGAGTGCATCGGTACGGATCTCCGGTCGGACGGTCCGACGATGCAATGACGATGAGCGCGACGATCGATGTTGGACCTCTTTAATCATCTTTCAGCGATCCGATTGAGGTGAGAAATGGAAAGCAGGTGTAAAGTGTATTTAAAGCCTCGGTGCTCGGTGTGTGTCGACGACGCACTCAGGGTGCTTGCTGAATGCCTACCAGTGCACTATGAGAGCAGTGCAGCTTATAATGTCGTGTCGTGGTTTAAAAAGCATCGGTGGGATTATTCGATATTCCGTTTTGTTGGGGTGAATTTTAAAAGTATTCTTAATCGAACTGGTATTCGTTATCGATTCCATATTGAAATGTTTATTAACATGTTCCGCAGCGAATGAAAGTGGATTTGTCAGTCCAGTTGGTTACTAAGGGATTTTGTTTTATTAGCGCAGTTCTTTAATGCATTTCTTTAAAACACAGGAATATTAAGATAAAGGCATGAGAGGATTACCAAAAACTCAGTTATTAACAGGCGTTAGCCATTATAATTGAAAAGCTGTAGCACGAATGTTTTCATCTCTTTATGTGCATTAATTTTACAAGATCAAATGAAAGAGATTTTTAGTATTAAAAATTCAAATTCCTATAACACAAGATAAACTCTTTAAGGAAATAATATTGATTTATAATAGCAGACGCTCTTACGTCGAGCAATTTACTAACAAAATCCCCCAAAATTACAGTATAAGTTCTAAAAAATGTTCTACTGCAACAAGCTAATAGAACAGATTTTTATAATAAATGGCGATGATTAACTAATGGAACAAACAACCTATTCTACGCTCTAGGATAAAAAACGAAAAACATAATGGTAAAACATACGGCTCGTCCGTCCTTATATATGTTTAAAAAAAATATAATGGTAAAAGGCCATTTTCTTTCCCTTTTCACTAACCAACCCAAACCCACTGTGCACTGCAAGGAGCCACGCGAGGCGTCCACTCCGATTGCAAACAGGTGAACAGCGCCAGCGCCATTGATTGGCATGACTATAGGGATTGTCTCCGCGTGGCCGCGGTTCGAGTTTTGATAAAATTATGATGCCTCATTATCGGCCCAGCACCAGCACTCCTCCCCTCCCGGTCCCGGGTTGAGTGCAAATTGTAATGCACATTTCATAAGGCGGAGCACTTCGGCCTCAGCAAAAGTGCCGCTCGAAAGCGGCCCCCTTTTTGGCGAACGTCGCGCTCAACCTCATTTGAACCAGCTTGGCAACGGCATCGGCGTTGCCACACTTCTACTTCGTTGCTGCTAAAGATCAGCAACGGCAACGGGTGGCCACAGGGGTATCACGCGTATCGCCTTTTGGGCTATTGTTCTTCAGCCTCCAGCTCGTTAGGGATCGCGTATCGCTCTGGCCATCGGGTGATGGGTGATGGCAAAGGGTAGCACCGACCTATTATGCGACAGCCTCTCAGACCCCTGCCTTCAGCCCTCTCATCTTAACCAATCGAACGCTGTTCAAAGGCGAGAAACAAAACAATAACAACAGCACCTCCCCGTCTGGCTTCAGGCTGGCTTTTTGGGCAATCGGACAAACGGGCTGGAAAACCCGTCGACGACACGGCCCGCAACAACAAACAGCCCTCTCCACCTCCTCAGGCCAAGATCCCGGCCATTATCTAACGAAAAACTCAAACAATCTCGACCGTGCACCGCGTTTTTCACAGATAAATAATAATAATGGCAAACTATGGCTCGCGCACCACTTGCGCTGTCACTCCTCTCGTTGACCTAAAACAACGCCAAGACGCCTCGGGAGCCATGGAGTTGCCTCTTACGCGCTGCATTACATGCAGACCACGGAGCAGAGAGAGCAGCGTCCACAGTCTGGGTGCGGTTTCTCACTGGTCCAAGGTCACAATCCGACGATGATCCTCCCGGATGTGTCTAAACCCCCCGGGGGGGCAATGGGTCCATTAAATCCAATTAATAGCGATCCAATTAGCGACTAACCATGACAGTGAGGTATGGGTGACAAGGGAGAACACTGGATCGGTACGGTAGCGAGATCCATTGGCGCCATCGTTAGGCCGAGCGAGTGCTGCACGAATTGTCTCCACGTTGTGGCCGCACCACCGGCGGCCTGCCAACGTTACATAATGGAGCTCGATGTCGCGGTTTTCGCGGGTTTATGCTTTTCACCTCGATCGCGGCGTCATTGTTTTCTCGTGCTTTTGTTTGTCTTTTGGGGCCTTTCGTCGTTTTCTTCGCTACCAGCTTCGTCGCCAGCTCTTTCTCTGTCCCTTCCGACCGTTGTCGTCGTCGTCGTCGCCGAGCGATTCTGTCCCGATCCCGAGCCCCGTTTTCGATGTTCGCGCCCTTCACCTAGTCACCTAGTCTGGCGGGTTTGGCGAGACGACGAGCGTGTCGTGCAGCGGGATTGCTCTTTTTTTTTTGTTTTCCATTTCAAGCCGGCTCAGCTGAAAGCGAATCGAAAGCATCCGATCCGATCAGACACCCCTCACCCCAAAGGCGAGTTGATCTTCACCCAATTTACACACCAAACGCGTGATGGAGTGAGAGAGGGAGAGGAAACCAGGGAGGGGTGATGATGTATCACTACTTTTGGTGGTCAATTCATCACCAGCTGGTCTAGCTTGTTGTTTGGCATCGTTAGCGAAGCGCCGCGATGGCACTACTCGGTGAGGCTCTTATGTTGCCGTCACCCATTCCGTGCAATGCTGGTTTGGAGTTGGAACGGATTTTAGAGTGCCAGTTTGGTATGCTGCCAGTAGCAAACAGTAGCTGGCGGTAGCGTTGGAATGAGATGTCCGAACCGTAAATGGTTAATCATCGTCGTCGACCGTCCGTTTGATGGCTTCATTTAGCATCCGTTTAGCACGCAAATAGATCAGCGTGGCGAGCAGCTCTTGCGATTGAATTGTGATGGATAGATCGTTCAGATCGTTTGTTTGATCATTTTACAGAGATTTAAGCATATTTTAAGCAGAGTTTCATCAATGATTTGATTTTTTCAAAAGGATTTCTCTCAAAAAGCAAGCGATAACGACAATAAAGCCTTGATAAAGTATATTGTGCATTATTGTGCAGTGAAAGCGTATATTGCATAAGAAGAAACGGTTATAACAGTGAGCATTTGTTGCATTTATTACTCTACTTAAATAAGTACCAAGTTACACTAAAACATTACTCAATAAAAACCATTCTTTAAACAGCAATAAATTGGCGTTGCATTACGCTGTTGCTTTGAATAAAATAATGATCCCAGCCACGTGGCCAAATCACTGGAATCAGCTACCGTATCGATGGTCTTACAATGTGGACGCTCAAATCAATGAACCGTGACCATCGTTCCGTCCATAGGGAAACTAGTTTATTCGTGGGGCGCCATCTCGAAACCCGCTCTGTCCTGCCCGGGGGCTATTTGTATATTGCTCCATTTTATGCAGCGGCCTCCCAGCCACGGTGACATGCGCCTGAACGCACCCTGTGCCTGAGGCTATTCGAGAATGTCTCTTCCGAATGTTGTTCACAGGAAAGGGTGTCCCCATTGTGTGAGAGGAGCTTGGTTGAATGAATTATGCAAAAAAAGAAACCAAACCAAAACCAAAACCAAATCCTTGCTTATACTGACACGAATAACTGGCTCCAGGCTGCCGGAAACACCTTGCCATTCGGTCAACGGCGCGGCGTTTCATTCATAAAACCTGTGTCTGTGAACTGGTTCGCTGCATCCGGCGATCTTCGTGGACCCTTCTTCTCACTCACTTCGCTGCAGATCTGCGGATTGCAGCAAAACATCACCTCAAAACCAATCCGATTGCTTTTACGATCTGGTGAAGATGGAAGCGCACGCACTAACACAACGGGACACATATTGGTTCGTTAAAAGGAATTACATTTATTAGTCATTTCGTGGGGTATTACAACACTCGCTTGTTGAACGACAGCTCCCAGCTGGGGGTCCGTTCCCCGATGCACGGAACGAAACCGTTTGGAATGGTTTCCACGGGTTCTACCAGCCGTGGTGATGCAAGAAGTGTTTGTGCTTGTTGAAGGTCTTCTCGAACGAGATGGTCTTTGTGAATGTCGCTCCTGCACCGTGGCCTCCGTGGCCACCATGTCCACCACCATGACCACCGGCTCCGGAGCCGCCGCTACCACCATCACCGTAGCCACTACCCGGTTGTCCACCGTAGCTCGCTCCTCCTGCGCTACCGCCCGCTTGAGCACTAGCGTGAGCAATGGCATGTGCGCTGGCACTGGCCCCAGCAGCCTGCTGGCCATAATAACCTCCATTACCACCACCACCACCACTGCCATAGTTTGCTCCACCATGTCCTGAGTGTCCTCCGCTCGCAACGGGCACTTCTTTGATCACCGTCACCGGAACCTGCTTCTCGATGTACACCGGGTATGGTCGATCGACCGGAACGGGCACCGGTTTCTCCACGATCACTGGTGGCGATGGGGGTGCCTCGATGTGCTTGGTTATGGTGATCTGTTTCGTGAAACCACCACCACCGTGACCGCCATGATGACCGCCCGGATGTTGAGGTCCCTGCTGATGCGATCCTTGCTGGTGTGATCCTTGTTGATGCGATCCTTGATACGATCCTCCTCCGCCATTCGCAGGTCCACTGGGCACGCCAGCATGACTTCCAGCGCTAGCACCGGCACTAGCGTAGCTGTTGGCATAGCTGTTGGAGTAACCACCAGCTCCCTGGTAGCTTCCAGCGGGAGGTGTGAGGTGTTCGGACGGAGCATGATGAACAGTGTGTCCACCGCCAGGAGCTCCGGCTTGTCCGTAACCACTACCACCGCCAGCTCCTGCTGGAGCCGGTTGATAACTTCCATATCCTCCAGCGTATCCACCATTGTGTCCAGCAACGTTTCCTGATCCACTGGGCGCACTCTGATGTGATCCGTACACTCCACCATTTCCGCCAGAAGCAGCTCCAGCGGTCGCACTAGCGGATGCACTAGCAAAGGCACTGCTTGAAGCATGGCTACCACCAGCACTACCACTACCACTGCCACCATTGCCATAACCGGAACCTCCGGAATGGCCCCCATAATTTCCGCCATGGCCTACTCCAGCGCCACCACCGGATAGACCGCCACCAAACGAAATTCTGAAGCCTCCGCCACCTAAGGAGAATCCACCGCCACCACCACCACCATGGCCATGGCCATCACTCTCGGAAGCAAGGATTATCTTTTTCTTAAAGAGCGTCGCACTGGCGAGCAGTGACTGACTGAGGAGCGCGATGGCCTGGGAAAATAGAAATAAAGGAAAATCCATTTAAAAACAAAACCTCTCGAGGCTGCAACACCGCCTTATGACAAACTACTCACCAACAGCAACTTCAGCATTCTGCTGCCTTGCACTAGATGATCACGCTTAGTACGAAAGATATTCTGAGCAAGATGCACCTGGGTGCGGGCAGGTTTTATACTATCGCATCCAGTTCTCTCCCTTGTTGTTGCTCCCGCCTGCCCGTTCCTGTCCATGCTGCCATAGCTATTGTACCGCTCTGGGGCGCCTAGCTGTATAATTATCATATTCATAGAAGCCTCATCTCACGAATTCTGCCCGCTTGTTCTAATGGGTGATTCCAAAACCTGAGACTCATACTGGAATGGGTCCCTGTGGGAGGGCGAAGAGAGTATTCGCTTCATCGTATATGCCCATATGGATCCCGCTAGTACTGCGAAGTCAGCGAAACTGAAAGTGGCCGCGTATGGTGTGTGATGTGTGTTTCTCCGTTCTGATTCCTCCGGACAAATACGCGATGACTTATGCTAATGCATCCTCATGCACTTGCGCTTCTTTATTCTTTCCACGTGAGCACGAGGCGGCCGAGGTGATGCACGTTATTGATGATCAATTTTCGTGTGTAATGCGATGGACACGCCGTTACCAGCTTCCAGTACAACGCGCTCGCTGCTGTGTTCATTGTCGATGGCCGGGGAAATTTTGATTCGCAAAGGAATCGTGCCGTATATCACGCCTATGACATCAGTTCCGCGTAAAGGATTGATGAGAAAATAAACTCTGCCGCCCAAGAAGACGCAATACGCGAGATATCGCTTTTTCGTTCTAAAAACCTGGCACCTGCTGGTATAACCGTTTTTGTTCCTGGAAGCCGTCATGACAAAAGCAAATCTGGCTTAATCAACTAATAATGGATTGTAAAAATGCCGACTCTGACGTGTAAAAAACATTATAAAAAATGAGGTGGTAATAAGCATGATCTTTATCGTAGTTTCATCAACAAACAGCCAGAAATATTGTGGCTCAGCCGTGCGAGTAGGGGATTATCAAAAGATTGCTGGAAGATCCTATATTTGCTCTCGCACTACAGATTTGAGTTAGTTCTGGCTCAAGATGTTTCCTTCCTCTTCATCTCATGAACCAATGACAATCAATTGATACTACTCGAAGCATCATCTTCTCCAGACGTAAAAACACTATTCAAATGAGGAAAGAATTCACAGCCGCGAACAATTTATTTAAAAAAAGGAGCTGAATCCTTTTAAAATTCTGGTCCTATACGTGTTCGCTATCCGTCTTGCGAGGTGTTATAATTTATACGACCATTTTCAGATCTAAGCGACCTTTGCGTTCATGGGTGTCGTCACAAAAACGCGGTTCACAAACAAGCGCTGATTTCACCGAATTTTCCCGTTTTTATCTGTTAATTGTAAACTAGACGGTATTCTTGTTAATTTACGGTATCCTGCCACTGTTTGGTGAGCCCGGGCTGTTCCTGTTGGAAGCTGTGAACGTTGCATTTTCGCGTGTTTTCCGTTTGTGCGCTTTTGGAGGGAAGCCGCCGGTGTGTACCTAACCCCATCTCTGTCGTTCCTGGAAGCGTTTAACGGTTGGCCTGTGGTGCAATTTGTGTAGATTAATCCAGAGCGAAAATGCGTAAACGGTCGCTATCCGTGGCATGTGAACGGAGTACCAACGCCGATGGTTTTTCGAAAAAGTTTGAAGGAGGTAAACAAGCGAGGCCCACCCGCAGATGCTGTCGTCCACCCTTCACTAACGCATCTCGCATTTTTCTCCCCACCAGTTGATTCCGATCACGACGAAGACGCGTCCGATTATGAGGAAGAAAATGTGGAAGACGAGGGGGAGGAGGAGGAGGAGGAGGATATCGAAGAGGGAGCAGAAGGAGGAGAGACTGTAATTGGAAATAATGAGATATGGTCTGTTGCCGAGTATGGGAAATTGGTCGATCAGCTGCGCACCGTTCTGCCAAAGAACGACAAACGATCGCACAGTGCCCGTTTGAAGTCGATCGAGTGGGATAAGGTGGCCTTCGACGGTCACTCTGCGGAAAGCGTCAAGGAGCAGACGCACAGTTTGCTCAAAAAAGTGCGCAAGTTCCGCACTCTAGGGGAAATCCTTGAGGATGTCCCACAGATTCTCAAAAAGAGGTTGCGTGCGGACAAACCGAAAGGCCCACTTACGTCGTACATCCATTTCATGAAAGAGGTCTATAGCAGCTACCAACAACGGTACCAAACCGTTTCCGCACCGGTAAGTGCGCTAGCAGTGACCAAGCTGTCCTACCAAATAGCTACGTGCGATTGATTGCCCTCTCTCTTTTAGGAATTGGTGAAAATTATCGCTCGGGATTACGGGCAACTATCCGAGAAGAAAAAAGCTAAATATGAGCGAATGGCTGCGGAATCGAAAAAAGCATACCAAATTGAGATGGAGAAGTACCGGTTAGTATAAAGCCACGGTCCAGTGTCTCCGCAGTCTCTGTAACTAACTAACCGGTTGATAACATTACAGTCATGAGCACCCAGAAAGCAGCCAACTCGTTAAGAAAAATCAATCAAAGGCAAGACTCCGCGGTATGAAGGTAACTCCATTCAGCGTGTTCTGCAAAGAGCGCCTGGAAACGGAGCCCAAGCTCTCTCACCCGGAATTAAAGAACATATGGAATAAACTGGAAATGATCCAACGGCTAAAGTACATCCGCAAAGCTTACGCGAATCCCGACGCCGATGCGGTGAACCTAACTAAAACAGAACAGGAAATGCTGGACAAGGCGATCGGGAAACCGGAAACGATCGGACGGTCGGTTAGTGACTACTATGTACGGGTGCACGCCGAACCGGACGCGCAGATTACGTATCTAGAGTGGCGAAGGTTGAAGGTCCAGGAATATAAAGCGTTACCGAAGATGCGCCGCTTAGAGTTGGAGCTAGAGTTCCGGAGGGCGCGCGACAAGTTTATCGAGGATTTTAAAAAGTATCTCGCTGCCAAACCAGAGCGGGACCGTGCCAAGGACCAAAAGTTCCTGGATAGTTACATGGCGAGCGCGTTGGACAAGGACGAGATAAGACGGTATCAGGTGGGAGGAGAAGGTGAAAATGTAAACGGAACAGCACACAGCACGATGGTCAACGATACGGTAGCCGATGCTCATCCACTAGCCGAATCGACTACCAATCACTTCGATACACCGGGAAAAAGCAAATCCAAGAAGAAGGATGCATCGGCTGTCGCAATGGGCCCTCCGCCAACCGTTCCTCCTACTACCAGTAAATCGTTGAAGTCCATCCTGAAAAGTCCGTCGCCGGTGAAGGCAGCCGCCAGCAGTAACAAGCGTGGCATTATCGATGAACCCGACACAGCAGCCAGCGTTCAAGTGGCCAAGAAAAAGCAGAAAAAGACAGACGAGACGGCTGCTGTCGCAGGCTCACAGCCATCGCCTGTGAGGTGAGTATATCCAGTCAGCGCGCTTGATGGATTGTGTTTACTAGGACTAATTCTCGATCTTTTCATTGTAATTAATTTTAAAGAGAGAAAAACCACTCGAAATCCAAACCCCAACCGGAACCAGTTCCGCCATCCTCTAAAAAAGAGTATGTATTTAATGATCGGCGTAAATCAATTGCCCTAACTTTCTTCTAATGGTTCCGCTTCTGTTTTCAGCGATCGCGAGAGTTCGGTTAGCGGCACGGGGAAGAAAAAGCAAACGACACCATTCGTCGGGAATGAGCCACGCGCCCCTCCGAAGTACGTAAACTCTGCTCCAAACGCTTGCCTGTTGTCCGTTCTGTTGGATAAATGGTTTATTTTGGTTCTTCCAGAAAACTGTTGCAATACTTCATTCAGGAGCATTACTCCGGTAAGCGGAGCAAGGCGGAGGAAGCGTTCAAAAACTTGTCCAAAAACCGACGGAAGGAAATGAAGCGTGAACTGAAAGCTGCCCACAAGCGGTACGTGCTGGAGCTGGGAGCGTTCTTCAAAACCTTGCCCAAGAACCAGATTGAAAAGTACTTGAAGAAAATTGAAGCGAAAAAGGAGGAGGAAAGCGCCGAAGAGGATGACAGCGAGGACGACGACGCGAGTGGCGAATTGACCGCTATCGGAACCACCCAGGATGTCTTAACCAGCAGCAGCGACGAAAGTGAGGACTAGGACGAAGATTGAAGTGAAATAATACGGACCTATCTTTTTTTTTTAAACACCATACGTTGGTAGGCGTAAGGCTAACTGAAACAATTTGAAATAAAGAAATGATAAAATAGACTTCATGGAACTGTTACATAAATTGTACCAACTTTGACTGACTTTGTACCAATTTTTATTAACTTTTTTTTTATAAACATACATTATCATCTGCTCGCCATACAATGTTAGCTAATATATCGCCATATACTTTGCTTTTAAATGATTCTCCACAAAACTCAATCGTCCGCCTCCTTGTGTGATCGACGTACGTAACGCACTTTCTTGAGCGAGCGGCTCTTCTTGCGTTGCACCTCTGCGCGGCTCTTCTTGATGACGCTGGCCTGGCGGAGCTTAGGCAGCCCCGTGGCAATCAAATCCCTGTTCGGCTGAATCGTTCGAAGATTTCCGGAAAGCCTCTCCGGCTCAATAAAGTCTATCGGCAACGTTTCAGTTGCGGCCGCCGCTTGCTTCTTTGCAGCCTTTAGCTTTTTAACCGCCAGCTTCGCTTCTGCGTTCTGCACTTCGTTGGTGATCTCGGTAAGCCGATTGATTTCCATCATCTTTTTTAGCTCCATCTTTAGCTGGTACCGTTCGCGTGCCTCTTGGAACTGCGTCCGGCGCTTGTTCACCGATTTGCGCGCCTTGATGGTCTTGCGCTTTCCTTTAATGGATTCGCTGTTCCCCTCAGTGCCTTCATCCTGCTCCGCGTCCGAGTCGGGGTCCTGTGCTTCAATCAAACCTTCGGTCAGCTCCTTGAACTGCCTTGCCCTCCGCTCGGCCGGTTCTTCCTTCGCAAACATATTCGTGACCACCCGATCAAAGTGTGCCTGCCGTTTGCGAATACTTCGCTCCTCTTCCACCGCCTTGTTCTTCAGCTCTAGGTAATCGTCGATCGGTGGATTGTAGCTGATGCCTTGATGAGGCAGATTGGAGGCCGCAGCCTTCTCCTTTCCTATTACGATCTTGCCCGGTTGCTTCACTAGCGGTTTGCCAGAGTGCCGGAGTGTGTGCAGTACCTGCTCCTTGCCAATCCACTCGGATTGCAGCGACTTGGGCACGCCGCCACTTTCATCGTTCCACATGTCTTCCTGCATCGTCACATCGCAAACATTCTTGCGGCAGAGAGGTCGTTTACGTTGCGGCCGAAAAGTGCCACCTCCCTGCTTGGCCGGAATGCTGCTGCTGCTGCTGCTCTGCTTTACATTTCGCTTCACGATCGGATCGCGGACCTGCGACGTATTTTTTAAGGGCAACAGCGATTTCGGTGTTTCGCTGAACTGCTTACGGCGTAGCTCCCGCAAGGTCGTCTTCGGTTTACCCGGTTTCCTCTCCTCGCTAAACAACTCATTGTCCGGCTGGTCTGCGTTCGGTGCGATGCGTTCGTCCTGTCGCTGTTGCTCCAGGAAGGAATCGATTTCACTCGTATCGATGTGCTTGCGCCACGACGATTTTAACTTGCGGGAAACGTGTTTTTTCATCGTGGAACCGTGGAATCGTTTTTACACCGCAAACGCACGAGGTTTCGAACCTTAACCAAAACAACAAAGGCACACACACACACTTTGCCTGAGCAGCAAAATTAGAGGCTGTCCGTTTTGGGGCTAGTTTCCGTGCTCTAACCGATTTTCCGAAGTTTTTCCAAAAGTTTTCACATTATTTTTACAGGAAATCGTGTCTGTTAATGCCTTTCAAAACACATTTTTCATGATTTCAGATGCTTCGATAGATTTTGCAGTTTTTGCTCAAATTGAGCTACTCAAACTGCCGCTACAAGCGCAGCTCGTGTAGTCGTTTATTTACCAAAACAGCCGGCCATTTTTCAAGCCGAGTTGCATTTTTCGTGACTTTCAGTTTTGTAATTGTCCCTCTGCTGTGCGTTTAACTTTCTGTTTTACTTTCGTTTATCGTGCCGAAGAACCCCGAAGAAAGATGCAATCATTGCGCAAAACTACAACATGGATTATCCCAAGTGGAATGAGGTAAGAATGAGTGAAATGCATTATTGGCCGGTACGAAGGGGCTCCGAGATTTTGGGGTCAGCAACGACTGGCCACTCCGCCATCGCACGTTCCGTTAAGCAAGGGGACATCGACCGTGTATCTTATCAGTGCTCCGCGCACAGTCCAGATAATGATTGATCCGGACTGGAAGAATGTTAACTTTCTTATTATGCTTCTTCCCTCTGTCCCCGTAGACTGGCTCGCATGAGCGGCGGTGAGATGGGCAGCGGTGCCGGTAAGGGCGGTGGCGGTGGTGGATCGATCCGTGACGCCGGTGGTTCCTTCGGTAAGATGGAGGTCGCTCACGAAGAGGAATATTTCTACAAACAGGTACGTTGCTGCACTGGTGGTGGCTTATATAGGCAAAGGCGCTAATTATTGGTTTCCCATTCGATTGTAGCGTCAAGAGCAGCTGGCAAAGCTGAAGCAGAAGGTGATCAACCACGAAGATTTCCACTCCGAATCGATCAAGCATCACGAGGATGCGATCGCCCGCCACAAGCAAGCCATTGAGGAGCTGAAGAAGAAGTAAGCGGAGGGAGCGGAGGCTCGTTAGTCTTTTTTTTGGTGGCGGCATTTTTGTCGGCAGCACACACAGAGCCGATGATTATTAGAATAAATCGTACCACTCGTATGCATTCTCTCTTGTTGTCAGCAGCAACAGATTTAATCGATGATGACTGTGCTATTTCCGTAGCATGAGATCACTTTGGCGCAATGTTAGGCAATGCGACTGCAGCTACGCGAGATCAATGCTCATCGGTAGGTGCACGAAGTTATGATCAACCATGCATATCACCGGGCAGCATCGGATGACAAAATTATAAATAGTTGCCTAGAAGCGGGACTGCTTGTTATTTTGTTGAGTCGTCGATGTTGGCGTGCCCTCCCTACACGATCCCAGCGGACGCTATCATGCCTTACCAGGCATGAATTTTTAATTAACCTTGATAACAATCGGAATACTAACACCTCAACACTGGCCCGGTTGTCGGTGATCGTGTGTTGATCACTTTGCGGGCGCCGCAACATCGTTCTCGTGGTAGACCACGAGGTGTACGGCCGCGGAAAACGCATTAAAGGCTTCTTCCGCTGGGGGTTGAACGATGAGTTAGCGACAAATTAATTACCTGCCACTGCTATGTAGCGGTCCCAAAAACTGACCAAACACTGCCGGGCACGCCGACGAACAGATTCCCTCGGGAAACCCTCGGAAAGGGTGTGCTGCCGAGCGGTTTGTCGCGGCTGTCTCGCTGTCGCAACCCGATAACATCTTTTGGCCCACCATTGCCGTGACGTAAACCATCACCATTCCGGTCACAGCGTGGCATTAATTAAAATTTGTACGCCAGTGCCACTGCTGTACGTGTGTTTGAATTTCCTCTTTAACGATGTCCTTCAGGCCTGGCTTTTTTGGCAAAACCTCCTATAATTGCGATGATGGAACCTAGCCCACTAGATTCGAAATGCGCTGTTACTGTTAACGGATAACGCTTCAACAGCTCAACAGGCTCAACAATCAACACCAGCGTAGGCCATGTTACTTAAAGATTTGGATGCATCCACGTTTAACGAAATGGAGTACCATGTCCTGCAGCTATGCCTGTAGCGTTTCCATTCCTTCTATAAGAATGAGTTTAGTTGATCCATAAAATATCGACGCGATGGGTAGTTAGACGTTAAAAAGAGTGTACTGCATGTGCTCAAGAAAAGAGGCAAAACAAATTTAAACTGGACATTTGAGTGCGAGCGGACAAGGACACACTGCACATACGGCTGCTCACAAGCAATGACCAACGCACGTTCGCTAACAAGGCCACCGGGGAAGATAATGTGTTCAACTTCCTTCAACCGGACAGGAAGAAACCAACGCATCGTCGATGTCCTTAGAACTACTTGCCTAGTTCCTCTGCTCTAGCCACTAGACCGCATGTGAGGAAATTATGTCAAGTATGCGATGGTATTTAAATAACGCGCCTGTTGCGTCGCTACCGCATCCCGCATCTCGATGTATGTCGGCCCACATGCTCGCATTGCACGCTGCGGCTAGGAGCCAGCAGCCTTGGTGCTAGTGGTACATCCTGGCGGAGAAGTAAATTGCAATTTCCTCCCTTTCCAGCCGTGAAATGCTTGTGCTTGTGCGAATGTGTCGCACCGAGGAGAACATCCTTTTCGGTCCGGAATTGACGCTCTCCCCATTAATGCTCGCTCGGTATCCTAGACATTCCCCTCGTGAATTTCGGGTTCTTTGTGAGGACCACCATTGGCTTTGAATTATGATTATTCTTCCAAATCTCGGAACTCGAAAGCACTCGGCGCAGCACCATGGGAATGGGCTCATACCTCCATCTCCATCAACTTTGTCGATATAAAACAAATTAAGTAATCGACCGAGCATCGTCAAACCCTCCCCGCGTCGAGGAGGGAATCCGAGCATAGAATCCACCCTTGGAGACGGGCACCCTTCTCGTGCATTAGCAGTGGGTTATGGCATTTAGGCACCACAGACCCCGGCGCCTGTCCTTGTTTCTCACTTCTTTTCCATTTTATTGATTCCTCCACCATCCTCCCTAGTTTGTTGGGCTACCCTTCGCTGGTGGCACGTGCAGCACCGCGCACTCAACTATGTACAAATAGAGCCATCAGCTCGTGGTGCGTCTGGCAAAGGGCTCGGACGGGGGACAAACGTGACCAGGAATTTATCGCGGTCACGAGAGACAAAGTACTGGACGAAGGCGAAGGTATTACACCGTGTCGTAAACACGCGGCTGACCGTTGGACGCACCACCATCCGCATCGGATATTGGAAGGACCGCGGCCTTTTCGTTGTGGCTTTCAAGGGGTCGCAGATAATTAAAAAGAATCATTTACCTGCTGCCCTTTTCAACACATCAACCTCGGAACCATTATCCTTTCTGTCAATAGAATGTCAATTGGTCTTTCATTAATGTGTTTCCAGAGCTGCAAAATACTGCAAGTATGTGGAGCCTTTTTGTAAATCACAACGTATTAATCGTATTGGTGAAACACTTTCAAATGATGGTGTATGGTTTAGAAAAATGCAAAACCGTATTCACGTTATCGTTCTTCGTCTATTCATCATGAAAATACAGCAGCAAGATTCGACGCAAGAATAAACAGGCAGTCGAGCCAAAAAAAGACTTTTCATAAAGAATAGTCTAATTTATAAAACGCAAAAATAGTAATTATTTATCAGAAAGATTTTATCAGTACCTAGCCCACATTTTGCGTACCCTCAATCTGTAACTTGTTCCCTTGATGTTATCCATGGTGTAATTTTCTAACTGTTTCAGGTGCCGATAGGATGATGGAACTATGAGGAAACCCGAAAAAAAAAATGAAAAAGCCCCGAACACACTCCCAATTCTTCGCCAGAATGTGATTAAATTGACAAATGGTGCCTTCATTACCATGGAAATGTAAATTTTTGCAGACATGAACATACACGAGCTGCGGTACGCCACGAAGGACACACCCCCGGGTAGGACCGACCGAGGCGATTACGAGATGCAATAAACCTCGCACATACTCCAGCACACACGCTCACCGGATTACGTCATAATTGTCCCGAAAAAAAATCCTTTGCCAGGCTGTCCCTCTTCGAATCTAGTGGATGACCCGGTATCTCGTTTGCACCCTTCACGGCAACGATATGCAACACGCACCGCCGTACACAGGCAAGTTTCGTTGGTGCCTGTCTGTATGTGTGCATGTACGTGTGCTAATGTTTATAGTTCCTGATAGCTGTCCTTTTACTCTCTCTTTCTCTCTCTTTCGTCTCTTTCAATCGTCTTTTATGATCCATGCTGCGCTATCAGCGTTCCGGCAAGGCGGCTACGTCTAGTCTTTCGACGCGGTTCCAGGAGTTTCGGATTCGATGACGCAGTCATTCGGTAGACCTAGTGGCTTTGCATAGAACGCCACTCGTAGCCACTCGTAGGCAGCCAATGTTGGCCCTAACGAACGCTGCAACATGAAACCGTACCCGTTCCCCAAACAAAAAACCCGAAAACCCAGATCCACCCGAGAGACGAGGGGGAACGCATAAATCTGGATGCCGGTTAGGACGCGAACCCGCGTGACCCAATTTAATGCGAACACGAGTCTGTATGGCGTGTAAGGATACAGCTCTGGCCACCGGCGTCTACAGTCACGAACCCGGTCAAGTCAGTCAGCGCCCGTAGAATTGTCCGGGCGGGCCGGGGTGTCCCTAATTTGAGACGTCCTTGCGAGGGTGCCTGCGCGTGTATGTTATGAGTTCGATGATCGCCAACAACGTCAAATCGATATCGAATATCCTTTTCTCCCAGTAATTCGATTCGTTGATTGTAATTTAATCGTAAATTTATTACAATCATCCCGGCAACATCGTTGACCCGCTGGCTGCTGCTGCTTCGGATTCTACAAGGAGGATCTCAAGCGAGAGGCTCGAGAGTCCTTTGGTCGTTCCCTTTGTTATTAAAAAATGCTCTCACTCCGGGTGTCCACCTCAATTGAGCGGTAGGCTGGGCTGGTCATCACTCATGCGACCATAGACCGGAACCGGCTGCCGTGGCCATAAGTTGGTTTCGCTTTCCCCAATTAAGTCCAAGCCTTCGCCCTCATCCTCCAGAGGACGTGCCCTTCCCTCATTTATCGCGCCTAGCGCTTCCTTCTGACCAGACTGATAAATGGCTGAATCGGGACATCGCGCAAAGGATCCCCACGGGGCCCGAGGGAACGTAGGTTCATTGACCGACCGGTACTTTGCACGCGGCCGTGCTTACCCGGTCGTCTCGGGAACTCCTGGAACACATTCACTTCGATACATTGTTCCGACGTGCCATTTTTAAAATGGTATTTGGCCGACGTCTGGAGTCGGTACCGCTTTTGTGAGCTTTCTTCCAGGATTTGCCGGATGGAAGGAAGGAAACGTGCACTGGCACCGGCGACCCGTGGCGACCGCGACTCGGTTTAATGATGGATGAATGCAGACGCGTGAACGTATCATCACTTCTGGTTCGTCGTTCCCTTCCTAACCGCCAAAGGATATGGTTTTAAATGGTTTCGTAATAGCATTGTGACGCTATTGACACGTAAGGACCTTCTATAATTTGTAACAGTGAACGAACTGAGGGTTTTTGCTACTTTTTTCATGAATTTTCAAAGAATTTTAAAATTTTTTCCTCGCTTCTGGAATTGGTTACACATTTGCCAAAAGTGTGCGTCAAAATTTCACTTTAATTTAATTTAAAACATTGCTTTCTTTAACGCTATCGTTAGTTACTTTCCTTAGCGCTACAGCAGTGCTATAAATGAATAGGTTAAAATAGTTTTTACAAACTTTGCCCCAAACGAACCACTCCCAGTGTGGCTTCCCAGGAATCTAGAAGAACCACCGCACCACTCGGGACTCTCCTGGGATCCTGCGAGACCATCAAGATGCTTCAGCTCTCCACAATGTCCTCGCAATAAGTTGGTGCAATTATAAACCGACAGCGAGAGCACACTGCTATCGCGGGAAACCCCTAGCCATCCGATGACTTCGTCGTCACCTATTATGTCGTTCTGGTTTAGTTCCAAGTACTCCAATTCCGTGTTTGCACCATTTTTGCCAGACTGAACTTTTGCACTCATTGCGAGCTCCGCTTTCTTTCTCGCTTTACGCCACCACAGCGCTGGAATGGCTGAAGGTGGAGAGTATGCCGGTGCGGTCCGGTCGCTGCTGGAATGGCTTATTGGTTTTGTGTGCTGTTCGCTTCACGTTCGCGAACGTACCTGACCAGCATCACAGCACAGGGAAGAGCCACAGCATCGATGCTGTGGACATTCTGGGCACGGCATCCTGGCAGGTGGTGATGGTAGGTGCAAACGGCGAAGGACATCCGGCATCATTCGCATCAAATCGCGTCGGAAAGGATCAGTGGCCTGGTGGGGTGGAAGTGGGTGGAGGGCACCATTGGAGAATGGCATTTCTATTCTTTCCGCTCCCCGGAGTCAAGCTTTACGCCGAAACGATTACAAACTGCTGGCAAAGCGGCCACGCATTTCACCGTGGATCCTTTGCTCAGTCAACCACGTACATCCACCCTGGCTGGATAGATGATGGCAGAGAAAGTGGTGATGATGGAGCATAATACCCCTTTCGGGTGGACCGACCGGTTCCGATGTGTCGATATCACCGTCGGTGGCGCACATTCTATAAAACCCGAGCTCTGGGAACGTACCGTGCATAATTATGGGGTATATGAATATTAAATATGAGAATTGTTGGCATTTCTTTGGGCCATCCGTTCAGCTCGGCTCAGCTATTCATTCCAGGCAACCGAGCGTGTAAGGATGCGAAGGAGCACAGTTTTCCATTCTCTGTTTCTCCACCGGCATGCCACTGACAGGAATGTCCTGTGCAGCATCTTGGCAGTCTAGCAGAGGCAGTCAACCAACAGTCGGTAGAAACGGAAACTGAGCTAAGGTATCGAGGCGGACAGAACGTCAATTGGAAGCATTTTCTAGGAGAGGATGACCTTCGGCCGATGATGAGTGGAGTTGAGTGTGAAGATGGAGAAATAACTTCTAGCATTCCTGTTCGGTTCTCGAGATGCTGACTGAATTGATGATCGATGCCTTCAGAAAGCCATTCTTTGCATAATCGATGAACCCGAACCGATCGGAGGCGGGCTGAATGCTCGATAATGATGAAGGTAATTCGGAGGTTCACGAACGTCTCAACATTCCGCGTGTTTCATCATGCAAATCGAAACCGCATCCCTTTTCGCTGTGATGAGGCTTCGTTTGCTCTAGATTTCTTCGCAGAACTTGACGTCATGTGCGTACAACCGATTGCATCAATTCTATGAAGTCATTTGCATCTACCTACTCCTAGTGTTCTTACTGTTACAGTTGGCAGCTTCTGTAATGTGCTTCTTGCGATAAGGCTGTAAAACACTTACTCGGCGGTGTTTCACCTTCAACCAGCACACAACGTGACACCCGCTGTACTGGGAGGCTTACCGATTGACCACTCGACGATGACAAGGACGACCATTGCTTCCCTCCTTCTGGGCACTATAAAGACTCAAATCGATTCAATGAAAGTGATTCTTCTGAGCGATTCTATGTACTCTCCGGAAGATCTAAATCTTTCACTGAATGGGCCATTAGAAATGAGGCCATGTTAGTACTTCAAAGGGATCATGAAACGGTGACAAAGCGAAGAATGACGACCGTGTCGGTTTGCGACCGTTTGGTGGACTATCCTTTCTTTCATTCGTTCCTTAATGACCGTCGTCAAGAAGTAATGACTCAGTAGAGGGTTTGCGTTGCTCAAGAGCTGGTTGTCATTATTGTTAAAAAATCAACATCGAGGATCTTACAAGGGAGTCCGGTTTACAGCACATAAGGATAGTAAGGAGCGTAGGCAGAGTAAGGCGATGCAGTGTAGGCGGCCGCCAGTGGGGCACTGTAGGCAGCAGCCAGCGGGGCACTGTAGGCAGCAGCAACCGGGGCAGTGTAAGCGGCAGCAACTGGAGCGGTGTAAGCAGCCGCGATCGGAGCAGTGTAAGCCGCAGCAATCGGAGCAGTATAGGCCGCAGCAATACCGTTGTAGTTCCGGGCGATCACTTGCGAGCTCTGGGCGGTCACAACGGCCGGAGCGGCAACAACAGCGGCCGTCAGCGGCTTTCCGGCGGCGCAGGCCACGGCAATAGCGACGAAGCAGATCACTTTGGCGAACATTTTGAGATGGTTTTGGTTTTTGGGTAGGTTTGCTGTGCTGGAGCTGGGAAACGGTTGTACTGTGCTGTTGGTAGCGATCGGTGGCAACATTTATACTGGGATCGAGCTGATCGTAACGCGTAGCGGGTGGGGACTATCATGGTCCCCACTGGTAGTCGATCGCATATCGCGGTCATTGGCGGGTTTGTCACCGTGGCCCGTAGTGCCAAGCGTTTAATTTAACATTCCAACCTGATCACGTACGTAGACGGACGACACCGCGGCTGGCTGGTGGGTAGCTATAGGTCGCGAGACTGCAGACCTGAAGGACATGGGCTGTACGAGGTGTTTGGTGCGTGTTCTGATGCATATTTCGTCGGTGAGGCCGTGTTGCAGCAACCATTGCACAATAGATGGAACGCACGGGTGTGGAATGATTTTTGAGGGATAATTGGGCAACGGCACTGGTCCACAATTTAATCTCGAACGTGAATTTGGTGCAGCGATAGACCGATAGTTGTTGAGACGTTTTTGGGCATTATTTGTAACATTCGAACAGTGTTCAAGAAATAACATTTTTTAGAAGATTAAACCAAAATGGATGCTCTATCAACTCAGTTATTACACGATGTACAGGACATTCTTTTTGTTTGAGAAGTAATTTCGATTCAAAACCAATTTCAACGAAGTTGAAGGAAAATTACATGATTCATTTACATTAAATCAAAGCGAAAAAGGTCATATGCGTATCCAAGCAAAAATTAAAGGCAGCTATGTGAAATATGCTTCGTTCTATGGTTTAATGTTCTCACTTGCTAAATATCAATACCGTTTCTACAGCAGCTTCTTGGCAAAGTGTACAATAACGATTCATAACCAAATTGATTCACTAATTAGTTAAGATCTGATGCGTAGCAATATGATAATGAGGAATCAAACGAGCGGTTCATGTGATCCCTTTCCTACTCCGCCATTCTGACGAGTTCTCTCCACTTTCCCAAGGGATCGCGCTTCTTATCGTGTTAAAATAATCATTTTTGTCACACTTTGTCACCTTTCACGGCCCCAAGACTCATTAGGCGGTGGTTTCTATCGTGTGCGGTTAATGTGCTGGTAATTATATAGTTGTGTAATTAATGCTTAGAATGGCAAATTTAAAGCATGAAAGTAGAACTCTGTTAGGGCGCCTAAGAGGAAGCAAAATACATTATAATGATTTACGAATTTGCGAATTGATCTGAACAAATCTGAATCGAAATAACAATAATCATGTAATAATATCAAGAAAATAAAATATACTGCGCTTGAAATATTTACATAATCTGTTTTATATTCATCAATATTATATTTTATTAATCAATCACTAATTTAACAAGGTTATGGTACTTCAAAACTTTATATAAAGCAATTCGATTTAACTTTAACTAGTTTCTTGAACAAATACCAAAGAACTTTTTCAATTACTTAATAACCTCTCTCGATAACGCTCGATCGGCCCCACGATTGCCGAAAGCGTGCGTTTTCGTTCTGTTTTGCTCGCTCCTTCGTTCGTCGAGAGTCTATGTGCGCGTGCGCGTCCGCAGAGCGGCGTTAGAGAGAAAGAGAGGGAGAGAAAGAGACAGAGCAGGTGTGTGTGTAAACCACGCGGCGAGCTTGTGAGCCGATGGTGACGACGAAAAACGTGGAAAAGGCCGTTATCACTCGAAGCGTACGGATGCGCGTCCTCTGAACAGCAGCAGCAGCACCACCAGCAAGGATCTCGACTTTTCCGATTCTAGAGTGCGTCGTCGTTAAGGATACACGTAAAGTGCTGTGGTCAAGTGCTGCCCAACGCAGTAGTCATTGAATTTGTTCGGATAGTTTGTCTTGAGTTTGTTTAGTGCGACGCAAATTACGCGTGCGAAGGGAATTCGGGGGCCTGTCCGGGCCTAGTGGCGTATGTGTTTGTATCGTAACTCTTTAATTGCAGCCCAGTGGTAGCGTGTGATTTTTGTTTTCGTTTTCGTTTCCTCTGGCGCTCCGCCGTGAGGTGTGGAAGTTTTGAAAACTTCGACGCGTTCGGCGAAAAAGGTGCTAAGTTCAAGTCCAAGCGTATAATCCATTGCATCCGTTTCCGGCGAGCAATCACTGTGCGGAAGTTAAGAAACGATCCAAAACGTTTCGCCGAATTTGCGTTGTGTGTAGGGGGGCCGTTGTTGTTGTGTACGTTGCGCAAAACAAGAGGCCGGTCAGTTTGCGAATGAATTAGAAGCTAAATGAGTCTAGCGTATGTTGGTGTAGAGTGATCATCGCGTGTGTTTGCGACGAGTGTGTTCTTGTGCCCGCGATCGGTGACAACAGTGTACGGTTGGTGTAGATTAGCAGCCGAAGGATCTAGAATCCATTGAACGATCCTCCCCCGCATGCTGTGTACGTGTGTATGGGTAGTGTGTGGACGATATCATCGTAGGCCGTGGCAACAAGTGGTAAGTGTGTACGGGTAACGATGGCAACAGGGAAGATGGTGGTGCTGAGGTATTTTTGGAACAATGAATGAAATGCATAAGAACGCGCTCGCTTGTCGCGTTGCTTTCAGTTGAATGAAGCAAAAGGCCCTCTTTAGCTTATCTCATAACAACAAGTAGCCGAAACGTGTTCTTTTCTTAGAAGCAATTCCGCTTCTGCTGGTAACAAATCCAGGTAGAACCTACGCTTCCTTCCAGACAGTGTCGCTATGTTGCCAATTCATTCACTAGAACATTTTAGGTACTTTACGGCGGGGTGCCTGTTCAGCTTTTACGTTGCGTAGTTACCGGCGTGCCGCCTACCTGCTAGAGAAGCACGAAAACAGTTCGCCTTCACCTACGATGACGACACAGTAGATGGTGGTCACCCGATAACAAACACTCAACTTTCCGCCTGTGCTAGGTGTTAACAACGGTGCGGTCAAAGGTTGACAAGTGTGCCAGGCGTTGGACGAGACAGAGTTCTCCCGACGGCGCACCATTCACAGTTTGCCATCGCGCTTATCTGCTCGCGGGCTCGTTACCTGGCTGACGTCACTAATTAATGATCCTCGTACGTGTCACAACGGGCGGGTATGGAGCGCGGCACACAAAGCAGACAGGCGTCCTTGTCTTATCACCCGTACACACCGATAGCTACTTGGCCCGCTTTTGGCAAACAAAAACGCACAGAAGCGGTGTGCGATAACTCTAGGAGTTGCTTATCTTCTAACCGGGAACCTTAAGATTTTCCATTCGTGTGCCACCCTTCCTCGATCCGGATGGAGGGTGATTAGAGGGCGATCCCTTCTCATTACCGATAACTACCCTTCACAGCCCGGGGGTGCAAAGTTCGCTGTTTGTGTTGTTCGCATTGACAAGCGCGACGTCGTGACTCACTGATTATGTGACTGTGATATGCACTGGTTGAATTTGTCTTCCATTCAGCAAACCATTCCCCTCTGATTGCGCATCCGTTTTGGATGCATCGCCGCATGATGCATACTGCTGGTGCCACGGCGTCGGCAGGTCATTTCGTTTGATCTCATCCTCCTGATGGCCATGGCCAAGTTCAATGTTCTTCTGGTCGTTTGGCGGGGACTGATTTGAATGTCATCATGTGGCGCCTAATATGCGGCTCACATGCGGCATAGTAGCCTATGATCGAGAAACAACACTCAGCAACCACACCATCATCAGTCAGTCAGTCGCTGTGTGTGCGGGCAAACACAGCATTACAAAAGCTAACTAACAGCATACAACACCTCTCTGGTTATCATTTCAGTTTCCATCCTCTGCCCGCCAGCGTTGGCTCAGTGATAAGCATCGAAGCAGAAGTAAGCGACGAACGGTGGCGAGAGACGCGCAGTGTCGAAGAAGCCGTCGCGGGCAATTCATTAAATTATCTCCCAGCCCCCCGCATCGGGTGATGCTGTGAATCTGTGCAAACAACCTCGGAAAACCAACAGTACCGCCCATCAACTCCCTTTCCTGCGGCTACGGCAAAGTTTCGAAACTTGAAAAGTCTTGCGAGAGTTTTTGATTTGAAGTGAAATTCAAATAATTGCCAGCTGTTGGTTCGCACTCGATGGTTGAAATAAGCGGAATGTATCATCCAGTGTGTGCATGAAGGCGGTTCTCAGGCGGACGTTCCCCGAACACAGCAAAGTAGCATTTGATTCGAACAAATATTACTGTTGCGCTGAAGGAGCAAGCAGCAGGAAACGAGTGGTGGTCAAAGTAGGTCCCTTGTTTCCTAGGCAACAAGTACGGTAACTGCTAACGAGCTACCCGAGAAGAGGGAGCAAAAGTTCGTGCAACATAACCATCCACCATCATTCAACATTACACCCCGGCGAGTACGTCAAAGGATTCTGGAGTACGGTGCAATTGCATCACAGAAGCAGCATTACGCGGCGCGTGTGTGTTATGTTCGTAATTGCTTAATGTTCTCCGTTTCGAATGCCACACTCACGACCAGGATAGACCACGGTGTCATCATGAGGCTTGCAAAATGAAATTCTTGCCCCCGTCACACACATGTTGTGAACGACAATGGTTTCATCAGTTTACAGCAGCAAAATTCTGCTCTCTTCGGATCGACGATTGGAACACACTACTATACGGGGAGCTTTTGAGTGAGCAATAGCGGAAGCACGCAGAGTAATCGCTAGGAATCTTGGTAGCGGTGCGCTGCTCCAACAATCCATCGAACCGACGAACCACCGAACGAGTATCCAAAGGGTTCGGAATAGCCATCTGTAAAGGGGTAAAGAATTCTTGAGCGGCGAGCGCACTAGTACACTCGCTTCCGGCACGATTCCGACGTATCAGCGACCAAGTTGTCGCCGGATGAGCAGAGACCGGCGACCGTCGTCTCAATAGGAGAACATAGGGACATTCTTCGACATCGCTCATTCCTGCTCGTACCATGGACCCCCAGAACGATAGCGCTGGGTTCTTCCTGCGGAGATGGCGACAGCGGCGCAACTGGTGGATTGCAAGGAGAATGCTGCTGATCAGTTTGATGGTACTTGCAGGAAGCATACCGGCCCCTGCGGCTGTTGGTGAGTAGTGTGCACCATCTTTTCAATTGTAGAAGGAACAATGTTTAGCCGCTGTTTGGTTTTATTTTGTTGGTTCTTCGATCATTGGAGAGCTCTTCAATTCTCCTTATCTGTGCCCATGCATTACACTACCGGTTGAACTCGCGACCATTATGCAATAAGGATACGTAAATCAGCAAAGAACTTGAACTAACGTAGCTACAATTCAAACAAACTACTCCGCTTATTGATGATAACGAATGGGTATATACTGTACGTGTCACCATGTTCGACCGGCGTCGTCCTCCCGGGGCGTCGTCTTCTTTTTATTGGCGAACATAACGTGGGGGTGCAACGAAACCTCGGAATTCCATTTGTTGCACGCGTCTTTTTCACTCTATCTCTTCTCTGAGCACGAGTTCGCGGTGCAAAGTTACTAAGTGGCTTGCCGTGGTCGCTTCGAACTTGCTTTTATGTTCTGCGCGATCGACGGAAACTGAGTGTTCAATTTCCGTCCTAGATCTGGGCGAAGCAAAAAAAAAACCGAAAAGACCATTGTGGAAAGTTGTACAATGTCGCTTGAACGGTGCCTTCTCTGCAAATCGAATTCGCATCTCGCAAGTCGGTGACCGGTGTGTAAACAAACAGATAAAGGATTTGGAATCGTCGAGTGATTCCACATAATCATCCGAGCAATAATGGGGGGAGTTTGTTTGTAGCTTCTCTGGGATTTTCCGTTGATTCGACTTTCCTTCCAAAACTGTGATTATCATACTCGCGTACAATGTGCTGTTTAAGCCAAAGGATGCTAAGCCGAGGAGGCACTGCCACCAATCTAAGGAATTAAATGTTTCTGTTTCAACGACCTCCATTCCAAACCTCGCGAGACGCTTAAAGGATTAAAGCGAGCATAAATTCATTGTTTACAGAAGAGACTGCACGACAGAGAACGCTGCGTTTGGTTTTTTGGTGTGCATCCGACAATGAGTCAGTCAGATGCGTCAGACTTTGCCGAAAATGCTTCCAATCCTTTTGGCTGCTGGCCAAATCTCCAATGTCTACGCGTTCACTAGGAGGCTGACTGGAGGGATGTGCACTGTCCATCCTTCCTTTTGACTTTCTGACTAATACAAGCCATGATCGGGCGGTGCAATTGTCTCCCGCGTGTCTAGTACGTCAGTCAGTAGTCTGTTGAAACTCGATGGTTTCTTTGCTTAGGTATTTGCCAGGCTTTTTGAATTCGTCAGAGCACTTTAAGGACGAAACAGATGTATAAAAAATCTCGAAAAAGAAATGTGCGGAATCACAAGTCAAGTTTCCCTTCTCCACGGCGGCTGAAATCACGGCACATTTGTTCTCATTTTTGGTGGGCACTGTACCATGACCACAGGCACACCCGGAGCCCGGAGTGGAGCTTCAGTATAGCCAACCAGTATAACAGCACATCACGGACTCGTCGAACCGAACACAAAAGCATTTCCGCGCCTCGGAGGGGCAGCAGCATCCGTTTTCTTGGAAATCTACCGAGCCGTACTGTGCCCTAAGGCAACAGCAACATGATTCACCGTGATGTTTTACTGATAGGATTTTCCCCGAGCTGTTTTCCGTCCTTGAACCTCACCCGAGAAGGGAAGCGGCTTATGGGAGCGAGAGCATGGGAGGAAGACAGAGAGACAGTGGACCAGCCACAACAAACAAAAATCATTAATCTTATATAGAGAACTCGAGCGAAGAAAATGCCGATTGGGGCCCTCGACGGCGCACAAAAGCATCTCAACGAAAACGAACCTTGCCTCGTAGGGAAAACGTTCCGCATTTTGTTTTTTTTCGGTTTGTTTTGGAGCAAATTTCACCATCGACTTGGCTTCGGGACAATGTCAGCAAAATCACTTGAACTCTCTCCACAGTTACCCCGAGGGATTTGAAAGTGATGAGGTATTTGATGAACCATTTTTGTCCATCGATCTGATCTTGAACTTGAGCCCAAGATCGATTTAAGACGTTCGAAGTGACGTTGGCAGCGTTATATTTCAAACAACATTAGCTGGTCCTGTTACGTATCCAGGAACGGGGTCGCTGTTTTCTCGTAAAACCGGAGAAGTACCTGTTTAAAGTTCGAACGAACTGCCACCCACGAAGAAAGAGGCTAGGATTTTCGGGCAAAAACCGAGAATATCCGGTCTCTTCTCCCACGTGCCGGGGGCAGACCAGTTTCGTCGAATGTTTCTTAATCGCAAAAAGTGCCTTTAACCGGTAGCAGGGCTTAGAAGGCACAAAAGGTTCGCTAATCGGTGTTCATTGGTGTTCTCTCGGGACCTTTCTCGGGGGCATCCTTTACACGAACACGCTCTTAAAGGGTTTTTTTTTATAAGGTGCGAATTCCAGCTGGGGAAAATTAATTATTGCTTTTTTGGCCACTTCTCATTGATGAGTGCAGCAGAAGGAGGAAGGAAGTAACGAGAAACCTTTGCCGGAAGGACGAGCGACCGCACAGCCCAGCGCGTGTCGGCGAGCGCAGGGAGAGGGATTCCACTTCAAAGTGGATCCTTTCGGTCTGCCCTAGAGTGCCGAGGAGTACGAGACGATGATCATGATGAGAAGTGAAGCAATAAACGATGATGAAAGTTCGTGAGTAAACAGAATTTAAGTAGAGGCCCCTTAGCATCGAAACATGGCAAGCCGGTGGTGAGTCTTCTCGGCGAGCTTCTCGTCCTACTGCCGAGCGGTGGGCCAGCGCCACAGCTCGACAGCATCCTTGGCGTGTTTCGCGCGTGAACGGTTCGATGGCAACGTGGGTGGCGAGACATGGAACCAAGGACAGCGCCTTCCCGCCCATCCGACGCAGTTTATCGCGGCGGGGGCCGGCCTGACACCACCGGCAAGCGTGTACTTTAGTGGTTTTGGTTGGCTGAATAAATCGAATAGGAGGCTGCCAGTCGAAGGGAAGAGGAGGGACCAAGGTAGGGAGAGATCGAGTGGCATACAGTACTATTCCTGGCCGTCGTTTCGTCGCGTTAGTGGGCGCTCGCGCGGTGCTGGAAATCGGCAGAATCATCTCAATTTCACGCGCCAAGTGATAAACTCATTCATTAGTTTGGGGGGATGCCGTTGAAGTGTAAATCACATCATTTGTAAACAACCAACAGTGGAAGGCAAGGAGGAAACGCGTGATTTCTGCTAACCAAAGCATCACTTAGTGGTGATGATGACGGTGGCGGCGAGACTTCATTCTGTTGATCGATTGTGTTGTGGCGTAGTATCGGTATTTGGGATTGTTTGGCGTCGTTGTTTATTGCAAACTCACTTTATGTCGCCTTGTGGTGTTTAAAGAGAGTCACCGAAGAGAGGACAGATTTCTGGGACTATTTTGTAGCTGAGCACCAACCACTTGGTCAGCAGATTTTACCAAAAGTGTTCGCTCCGTCCAGACGGATAGTTTTTTTTGTGTGACTGACTTTCTCCCATCTTCTTAGCATTCATTTATTCAATTTGTTTAATGTTCTGATTTTTGCTATTCTGATGATGTGGTCTGTTTCAGCTTTACTGCTGCATGTTTGCTTCGTCTGGCACATTTGCAACTCCGCGTCTAGCCCGGAAGCATGAGGTTGTTCCTTTTGGAAGCCCAGCAGTAATCTGCCAGCCAGCAGTTAGTCAATTAGAGCCCAACGATGCAAAGATGTTTGGCATACTTTGTGCCAAATTCCCCAAATAGTTGGAAGACCATAGCAAAAGCGCCCCATGACAAGGATTTCGGTTAACCGAACCGAAACAGGATGCCCCAGTTTCGACCACATGCATGCATGTCTGGGTTCGCAGGGTGTCCGTATCCCATTTTGTCTGCCATAGTAACGATGCTGCCCTCCCAAATGGTAGAATAAATACGCATTTCTTATTCGCTTCTTTTGAGCTATCGCGACGGGATCAGAACAACAAAAAAGGAAGGGCATCCGCTTGGGATGGAAAAAAAGGAACATGGAACGTCAGAAGATTAAGGTTGTCTACGGTACAGTTTCCGGCTCCGGTTCCAGCGACGACAGATCGACGATGCTCTCCGTTTTTCCGTTTCATGTTTTCGTCCACTTTGCAGACGCTTAAGTGACAAGAAATGCTTTGGTTTTCTGGTTGCTTCCCTCTGCAAGAAGGCTCCATACAAAGTCGCAAAGCGCCCCCAAAACAGCTGGCTTTGTTGCGAAGCAGAGCAAACACGCAGAATTTGCACAATTTGCTTGCGAATGATTGAGGATTAGCGGCGTGGCGTGGTATGGCGTAATAAGAATTGAAAGCGGATACCCTATTACCTGTGGCAGACAGGTTTTTGATGTTACTTCATCTCCTCACTGAATTAATTCGCATGAAGCACCACCATTACCGTGGGAGTGAAGACTGATAAGTTTAAGGTGCTAGTCCTGCTTGCCTTTATTTTCTTTCCGTCTCGTCGAATCGAGCGAGAAAAATAGGAAACCATAGCACAGATGGTCAGGAGTTTTGAAAACAGCAATCAGGAGTAATTTGATCGAAACTTAATGCGCCTCTCGATGGCATGTTCAATGGTCTGTCTTTTGAATGAAAAATGCGAACCTCTTCTTCTCTACTTTACCTTCAGTGTACGAGATGTTCGATTTTTGTACGAAAATATGCCGAACTGTCGCAGCGTACACCTGTCGCGATCAGTAGCAACCATTAGAACAAGTTGGCGGCCGGATCGGGACTCAAACTCAATTTGTAAAATCGTTGTCAACAGCATCGAGCACATGAAGCACGATGATGAAGATGGATCGTTGATAACGATGCACGAAAGTGTTGAATCGTGTCGCATACATTTGTGGTATGACAGAGGGAGGTAGCGGTCATGTCGTCGTAAGTGTTAGCAACCGAATGCAACCCCAAACCTGATAAGACAATTATCGTCGTTATCGTCGTTATCATCGGTAAACATATTATCGAATTACCATACGTTGTCGTCGGCGAATGGCTGCCGTCTGTGATTGATAACACCGCTCGCTTGTTGCGTGCGTACGCGATACCGTATCATCGTTCATCATAATCGATTGGGTGCAGTTTGCAGAAGTTTTTTTCCCCCTCGCTGGTTTCGCTTAAGCGGAACGGTGTGGCCTAGTTGTGGTGACTGAGCAGAGGCAGTTCATTTAATCTGGTCAATCGATACCCGTTTCCGCGGAACTTTTAATGCTTTTCATCATTCATTCAATGATGGCTGATTCCCGAATAGCCTGTTCTCCTTTAAGTCCAACCCGCGACAGTAACAGCGTCATCATGGACATTTCATTCATAAAATACATTGTTTACTCCAAGCGGAAGAAGCGACCCGCGATTCCCATTCAAACAACCACTTGAAATAGTAGCTTTAATCCATTTCCGTTTCCGAACCCCCATTTTGCCTCCGTTTCTCGGAATCATTCGTGTTTGGCAACGGGACTTGGGCAGCCTGCTGCCCAGTGCAAACAGTTCAATTCAAATAAGCCAGCAGGGCGGCTGTTGTGTGCGGAAAATGGAATATCCTGCTGACCATAACATCCTGAATTTTCCATCGCAGTGCGACCAAGGGACAATATGATGTGATGTTCCAGTATGATTCCATTTGGCCGCGAAACATTATACGTCTCCCAGCTCGCGATTTTCCGGCGCCGCAACGTATGTAACGTTTGCCTCTGAAGGTGGGATGCTGATGATTTCTGTTCGGTATAAGGCACTAGTCTAGTCGGGCTCGTGTGAACGTGGCTGTACCGCCAGCTGACGTCAGGCGGAAACACGTGCAAGCCTTCACAGTTTCAATAGGCATAACCTTTCACCAACGTAAAGCGCAAGAGAGTTTTCCGGCATGAGCTGCGGTCACAAGATTTGGTGATGCTGCTGCATCTGAGTAATGATGAATGACTGTAACTACTGAACATTTATGACTTCCTCTGTACGATCCGGTTTACCTCTTTCGTTGCGTTACATTCCACGCTACCAATCTGACTTAACCACTAATATACTCCTCAGCATCGTTTATGGTATATTCATCCACCTCAAAACTCCATCCAACTCTATCGAAAACCCTCAAATAAAGTCACTTGTTGCATCTGAACAACTTGCGGTTCGACCATCCAACACAACCTTCCTGGAACGACGGCGAGTGTGACGATTGGGTTGTCGGTTGGTGTTAATGATGTTCGCAATTCTGTGGTACCCTTAAATCGCATCACAGAAACTCGTGGCGTCTGCATTGGACGTTGGGTAGGAGAACGTATGGTGTTCGCTGTTTCGGATAATGGGACCACACGACCGCTCTCTTTCGTGGGCGGCAAGTACCGACCGCGGTGAACCTGATAAATGCCAGCTGGTAATGACGTTGACGTGCGAACATTACGGCTTATGGGTTTTGTTTTACTTTTTGTTAGTTGAAACACCAGCCACCAGCCGCTGAGGGTGGCGGAAAGAGCGCAGAACGAGCTCGAGACGAGTACGAGTGTCGCGGGCAAAGGCGAAGCCTAGCAACGTTCACGCTAATTGATATTGCCATCAACACCGATCAACATCCACTGGTAGGAGAAGCGCAACCGACGGCTTGCTTTGCACCCGAGGAAGATGGTATCCGAGGTGTTGATGGTGTGTCCTTTTGGCTGCAGATTTTCCTATCTGCGTCCTAGCGACGTCGTTTGTGGTGGAGCACGGCTAATGATGTTGTGATGAGAAACTCTATACTATCCGCTGTCGGTGAAAGGGGGAAACAACCAACCATTTATTTTGCCACCTTATTGTTTGTTGTTCGGTGTACTTGCGATGTAGAGAAGGTGGGACGAATGCGCTACAAAGCACAGATAGCTTGTTGGATTAAAAAAAAACAGTGAAGTTTCCACAATATCTGTTTCATTACCAGCCCTTTCAGTCATGAAGCCAGTACCCTGATGGTAGCCAGAGCCATTAGCCACAGGATCTTTGCGGTTGGAAAGTAAAGAAAAATTTAAGTAATTGGCTATCAACAACCATCAGAACTCATCAGAACACGATGTTCATCAGCAGTAGACTGTGTATCCTCGGAATTTCATATTGAACCACCGTGTCAATCCTTCTGACCAGCTCCTCATTTCTAATGCCTTTTGAAGCTCCCTGTGCCAATGGAGTGTGTTTGCCGAGTGTCTGGAAATTAAATCATTATTCGAAGATGGCACAGAGTATTTACCAAAACAGAACAATGTTAGTGTACGTTTTGATATTTAGATACAAAAACGATGACGATTTAAAAGCGAACCTAGAAAAAGAGATTACTCTCTGTTTTTTTCTTTTAGAAAGCTGTGACATTTATGTCACGAATTCTAGTCAAATGGGGCGCAAACAGAATTTTAAATTCATCTCTTCATTCGAAAAAATCGTGGATCCGCTTGGTGATTCGTGTTGTTGTTTGTCTTGCAACACACGCCACAAACCCATGAAGATGATCCAGCTTATCCATACTGCGCACTCTAGCTGGAACTGCGAGCTCATGTCGCCTCGGGGGGAGATCCTTCTAGCTCATAAATATCTTATCCATTATCATTTTCCCTTGAGCTACCACCGAACGACTTATGTCTATATTTCTGTTCTCACTCTCTTTCTGCTCGCTGTCTGCTTTCCAGCTTCGCCGGGAGTTTTCTTTTCAACGTCAAAACTACGTCTAACGCTGCCCATCTCGAAGGAATCGTACATCATTCTACGAAGCGAACCCATCGTCAACCTACGCTTGCTGTCGACGAGTGGAATGCAACCGGCCGCTAATGCCTCCCAGTATCACTACACCATCGAGGTGCCATCCAGTGACGCTGGCTACCTGACGGTGGACGAAAAGACAGGTGACCTGTGGATTACCTCCAAGATGCTGTCCCTCGCAAACGTAACCGAATTCATCATCGTGGCGGAGAATGGGAGCGTTCCGTCGTCCGCATCGGTTCCAGTGGCTCGCCTAAGCCTCACCATCGACCCGCAACCGGTGAAGGAAGACTCACTCGATAGCTTCTGCGAGCACCATCCGGATCGGGCTTGCTTCTGGGATGCGGCACAGTATCGTGTGGCGGAGAACGGGCCAGCGGGTGGGACGATCGGCACTCTGGGGCCAGCCATCTATCGGCGGCTCTGCCCACAGCACCAAGTGCGATATGCGCTGCAGGAGGGCACCACAGGCAGCGACTATCTGTTGCTCGATCCGAATGATGGCACTCTGCGGACCAAAGTTTCCTTCGATCACGACAGTCACGCTCCCGGACCGACGCTGCTGGCCGGCGTACGCTGCGCGCAGTTGCAGCAGCTCGCTGATGGTAGCCAGTCGTCGGAGCAAACCGTCAACCGGACCGTTACTGTCACCGTGCTGGATCGTAACGATAATTTGCCTCGCCATGAGGTCACATCAAGTGGAGCGACCGGTGACGATGTCCAGGTGTATCTCGACGATCCGCACGTTAATCAGGTAAAGTAGCTCGATTGGATTTAAAATGTTTTGCTTGTCCCCTTGGTTCGCTTAGATTTCGAGGTCACTAAGCAGCAGGTTCTAATCTGTGCCGATTACAAAATAAATGAGCGCGGTGCTATCGCTCTGCAAAACGGTCGCTCGTCACCTATTCTATTACCCGACGATGACACAATTTGCACACTCGTTAGGTCAGGGTTAAAGTGAAGCCTTGTGCAATCTATGCGCCATTTCCTGGTTTAACGTAATTGATTTTTTTTTATCCTCAAGGAATCGATTACTCTACAGCTAGTGGAACGGAACGCGATATTATGTTTGCACTGTGCATCGTTTCTTGGCGCCATTTATGACCGGAGGATTCTTTCTGTGCGAGTGACCTTTTGTAGCGAGAGAGAATCCTGCGGAGACGCCCTATCCGGGAGTTAGGCCTCAATAATTAAGACATAATTAAGAAAGGATCGAATTCTCGGCTCGATGAACCAACAACAAGGTACAACAGTTATAAACCGACGTCCTTTGGTGGGGTGGTAGTGTGCCCATTTGCTAGCCTAGTCAATATGGCGATTGCGCTCCTGTGATGATAGTGGTATTCAATTAGTTAGCTGACCAACCCTCTCCATGTCGGGGCTTTTAGGACATTTTTACACCCCTTCCATTCACCGCAAACACAGCGTGTGTTTGTGTGCGTACAGGAAGAGAGAGAGAGAG
Organism: Anopheles aquasalis; assembly: GCF_943734665.1. NCBI lineage: Eukaryota > Metazoa > Arthropoda > Insecta > Diptera > Culicidae > Anopheles > Anopheles aquasalis. Next base: position 67,007,669 of record NC_064877.1, on the reverse strand, counting down.
GAGTGGAAGCGAGATGAATGTGGACGCTGGTCCGTTCCTTCTGGAATCCTGCCGCGCGAGAGGTGATTAGCGTGCGAAGGCGATGAAAATTTAATGACTTCGGCTAATAGCTGCGAGAAATAAGCGATCCAGAATTAGAGAGAGAGAGAGAGAGCCAGTCCTGCGCTGGTTTAGCGCAGGGATAGCTAGTATATAGTGGCCGATACTGGTAAGCTAGTTTGACCGAAAACCCGTTTTCCACGGATCCCTAGAAGCGGATCCCTTTGACGGCGGAGAGAAACCGAAGCGATGATGACGATGTAGGGCGAGCGCACCTCGTCGGTTTTGTGTCAAAGATGCCATCATGTGTATTGGCAAACATTGTTTAATGGCATGTAATGGGCCTTCTATGGGGTGTAGCACGAGCCCTATTCAGGGCAAACGAGGCGCTCCCATTCCTTCTACTAGACGCGTTTTACCAGGGCATAGTTTGTGCAAGAAATGAACGTAGTTTTCATTTTCACACTCCGTAACCTTACGTGTCCGGTGTGCATACTACTAGGACAAAAGAGCATCGAGCAAATCCACTCAGAGGCTGTGTTGGTGACTCATTCATAATTTATATTTGATTCATTAACCGGTTTCATAATTTGAAAAACAAAAAACAACCCAAATTGCCTAAAAAGAGATAGATCCGAGGTAGATCCGAGGCACATCCACCCTTCCTTGGTTGTCTACCGAGAAAACCCTTCTTCAATTCCACGTTGTCCTCATAATGTGGCATTTCATCGAATGCCAAACGATTTACCTACGTCTTTTCCGTCATCGGGGTTACGTTGTCCTGTACCCATTGTATTGAATTTCACGCCGGTGGCATTCGGTTTACCAAATGTTGACATAGGTGTACGAGACAGAGGCTCAACTACGTGGAAAAGCGTGATAAAAGGTAGGAAACGCGCCAACAACCGGTGCCCATCAAGGGAGAAGGGCTTGGCAGTGGTCCCAGGAGAGAAGCCGATGCTAGAGTGTATCTAGCCCGTCAGCACACCCGGCTTTCTGGTTGGTTGTTGTGCCAATATTGGTTTAAAAAATTGGTTAACGACTATCCCAACCTCCTCTTCACCTCCCAAAAGGGTAGAAGCTGGCACGTTTTATGCTTTTTCGTTTTCACAATGTTACGCTAGGGATGTGATTGGGATATGAAATCATGAATTGGCAATTAACAAGCTGTGTAAATTGCAATCTACGCCATAATTGGAGGAAAACAAACAGTAGTGACGACGACGCTAGCTGGCGCTAGGCGAGAGACGACGCTAGCTGGTAAATGGATCATTGTGCGTCTCTATAATCTTTATGTATATTATTTATTGAAATATCAGCTATAAATTTGTTGACCTTTAGCAGAACTGTATAGAGATCATCTTGTATGCTAAAGAGAGATCTCGCTGATAATTTATTTCTACTCTTTTATGCTTGAAAGCGAAACAGGATACAACGTCCTCTTGTCAAAAGCCTTTGCAAGAGTATAATTCTAGTTCTTCTACTGAATTTGCCCTTACAACAAGATGCCTAATATAGCCATAAATGCAGGATTACGTCGGATGATGTTGCAGAACTCATCGCATCCACATCGTATTAACAACGGGCGAAAAACGTTTTTCGGAAGAGACGATTCCGTTGTCACTCATGCGGACGACTTCCTGCCAGCTCGTCACACACGATGTTCGCACTTAATCCTAATATTGATCTACATAAGCAAGCAAAGCGCGTGAATCGTACGGAGCTCGGAAGTGATACGCATGTAACCGTACTGTGCTAATCCTTAACATCAGATCCGGCCATCCGGCATCTTTTCCCACCATTGACTTTGACCGTGAACCTCGCACATCCCACTCGCATTCTTTGGACTCTCGAAGCCCTCGGTCGATCATTACTCCTCCAACGCAAATACTCCCACTCCCCACGCAACCGAAACGGCTTCGTTTCCAGATTTCCGTCCATAAACTAACCAATGACCTTATCCAGTGGTCTTCGCAACGTATATGCGTTTGCAAAACCCCAAAGGGCAACAAGAGAGATAGAGAAAGAGAGACAGACTTTCGTGCAGGATCCTCAACGCTCCGGGCCGTGCACAGCCCTTTCACTTTTGTTTACCATCGGTGCTGATTAATGCAAGCTAATCACGCAACTGGCAACGGAATTACCATGGTCAGACGTTACAACCCGCGACCGCAGCTCCCCTCGTGTAGGTGTGACAGCAGTGGTAGAGTGTGTCCTGCCATTGTACGCTCTATTGTCCGCGCTCCACACCAGACACCCAGAGCCAGACAGACAGACAGACGGACGAGCCGGATGGATTGGGTACGTTCAAAATCAATGACTGCAAGGTTTTTGCTCTTAACCAGCAGCAGTAGCAGCACCAACTGGCCACATGGTCCTTGTCGGAGCCACACCATGCCATGCTTCTATTTGTTGGGCATTAATCGGCTGTATGGGCTGCCTTAGTGTGTTTAGGATGATTGCCCTGGATGATGATACTTGCATTTGGAACTACGGAACGGTGTACGTCTCAGGGCAAAGCTGTTAAACCGGAAGAAGACACAGGCATCCGGGCTCTCTTCCTAAGAGGGCCAATAACCTCGCCTTCCCGGTTCAGGAGCAGGAAATCGGACGAAGGACTTTCCAAGCAAGGGCAAGGGCCGGCACAGGAACTGCCCCTTTTCGATAGTTTCCTGCTATTTGTCCTCGAGCGCGACGGCGACGGCAACGAAAAGAGCAAATGAATTTGCATATTTTCAGTAGCTCCGGCCCCCAAACCCAACCGTCCGACGAATGCGAATCGTTGTGCCTTTCCCCGAGTCCCCGGGGGAACTGGGGACAGCCCCGTGTTGTTACCCGGACGACAGACCGTGATGCCGTTCGACGTACGTCTGCTCCTTGGCGGTGATGGAACACGGAATGCCACAGAACAAAGAACTCATAAAAATATGGCCATGGTCTGTGGTGGCCTGCGCCGCCGCCTGTGCACACTTGCCTGTGCAAGGCACACACGCGGAGGTTATAAAGTGAACTCATTTGTTATATGACCATAAGCTCCTCTCCTCCTCGGACCACTCGCTGTAGTGCCGCACACAGCTTCTTCTGCTCGCTGCAATGTTTCACGATCATTGGCTAGAACAGTTCCAGAATAAAGCGCGCCCTTCTTTGCATACAAAACCTAATGGTCAATACAACCCGAGTTTCGAGTCGAGGATTTTTTCGCCGCGCTCGGATATTCATGGTTAATATCCAGATTATCGCGAATGTTTGTCTCAAATCTTCCGGATCCAAATAGCTTTTATGTGGCTATTCCGTCGCGAATTTACATTCTCCTCTCGCCTTCAGGGACGGTTTCGTTGGAAAACACGATGTTTCTTATGGAAGTAACAAACTTCTCGAGCAAGAAACACCCCTCTTGCGTTTGTCTCGCCACTGGAATGAAATTGATTACCACAAATTGAAGAGTCATTTGCCACCGACGGATTACGAAGGTAGCTCGTACTCCTTTACCTTGCTTGAGAAGCGGATCATCGTTCGCATCCTTTCCATCGAAGAAAATTAATTTTCCTTGAAAAGAAGCTTCTATCCAACAAGTGTCGAGGAGAGTCTCGTGCTGAAGTCAGCTTAGAACACAAAAAAGGCACATCACGACGTGCCATCACTATGGTGTGGTTTTGTGGGGCGTGATAAAAGTAATTCATTTTCCGTGGTTTATTTTGCGTCTTTCGATGTTGTGCCGCACGGCAACCACGAGGTTGTCACCTGCTGCTGTCGATGGAAACGACTGAGGGTGTCCAATTGATCCGGCATTATTATTGGCCATTATCCTTCAAACCAAGGCTCCCGTTCGCGATTCTGCTCTGCCACAGAGGCACAACATAATGCTTCAGCAAATAATCCATGCGGTCCATGAGCGTCCAGAGCGGCGCGTCATACACATAATGGTCGCGATGATGAAGTGCTTTTCCGAAACGCTAGGAGAGAACACTAGCTTTTTGGAGTAAATATGCTGCATCACAAAAATCGTTTGGTCGGTGCTATTACCGTGCATTTTGCTTTCATTATTGAATTACATAAATTAGTGGCAGGCCCCGTTGTGCCGACACGGCGATTACTTTGAATAAACCCAAAATGTGAAGTAGCGGCAGCGATACTAGATACCAAACACACTACTGCCGGTGTGGCTAGTGTGGAAGGTGGCTCGATGTGTCATGCCGAGGTGGAGAGCAAATCCATTTCCTGGAAAAGTGCCGACCATCCGTACCGAGTTTCCATGCCTGGTAACCATGCTGTTGCGTAGGATGGAAATGTGATGTCCAGCTGTCGTAAATAACGGTTGGAAAGTTTGGCTTTCGCAGCAACTGTAAGTAACAGACTGACGACAATCACGAGCCATTCTCGTGGCGTTATATTGATTGCGGATTGATCGATGATACCAGCGAAAACATGCTGCGCAAGTATCAACAGTTTTGAAGTGGATGCCTTTGTGATTTGGTGGACATGTTGTGAGGTAGCAGAGGTAGTTCAATTACAATTCGATTACCACCGACCACAGACAGAAACCACGTGCCGGCTCTGGAGGATGGTTGTCTGCATCCCACACAACATATTGCCTCTTTATGTGTGTAGATATGATCCATCTTCTCCCTACAAAAACCTTGTCTTCTAATGTGATTTTGATACCGCAATGGTTATATTTATTTTTGGCGTCCTCCTGAACAGATATTCTGTCTGACGGAGACACTTGTTCCATGCAGGCGAGTCTTTAAAAAGCTGTGCATGAGCCAATTCATTGTAATTCATTTAAAATGCTGTCCAACCAATGCAATGCAATCGAGAGTTGGATACTAGGATTCGCAATCAAGGGTCACGTGTGTTGACATTTCGCAGCATTCCATATGCCCGCGATATAATTAATTCATCTACGTTGTTCCGCTTGCAGGGTGATCCGGTGGGGCACTTCCGTATCGTGTTTACGGATGATGATTCGATTCCGGTGAACACTCGGGTACACTATCGGTTGCTCGGTGATCTGATGGAGCTACTTCGTGTCGACTGTGCAATGTACGAGAATGAGCACGACGATGGACTCAAGCAGACGGTGTTTGGCTGCAGTAAGTATCAGGAGAGAGAGAGAGAGAGAGAGAGAGAGAGAGAGAGAGAGAGAGAGAGAGAGAGAGAGAGAGAGAGAGAGAGAGAGAGAGAGAGAGAGAGAGAGAGAGAGAGAGAGAGAGAGAGAGAGAGAGAGAGAGAGAGAGAGAGAGAGAGAGAGAGAGAGAGAGAGAGAGAGAGAGAGAGAGAGAGAGAGAGAGAGAGAGAGAGAGTAGGGGCCAATATTTGTTAACATTGTCACACGGATCCCCGGTGTATTTCACAGAGCTCCTATTTGCCCGATCCGGTATCCTTCGCCAGAGCCCGTACTGCGTTACGTTGCAAGCCGTGGATCCAACAGTCGAACGAACCGCAGATGAAACGAGAAGGAACCGTCGGCGTAGCGTAACATCTGGTGATGGTGGGAATGTTACCATCTGCATCACCACCAACCTGAATCGTATCCACGAGTACGATTTGCCCCGGCCGGAAGCATTGACGAGCAACAACGATGATGCCCTTCGATCGGAATCCGCTAGTGGATCACGGTTCGAAACGAAACCACAGCAACCGCAGCAAGCTCGAAGAAAGAGCAAAAAGGATGTTACGACACCGGCCAAGATTGCCTACCCGAAAGAGGTCGTCGTGTACGATACCTCGCGCAAGTACGCCCGCATAGCGGAACCGCGAAACTTCAAGCAGCTCCTCCAACAGGAGAGCGGGATTTCCGATTTGAGCTTCCACCTAACGAGCAACCCGCTGGATGCGTTCGGGATCACGCGTGTGGCGGGCATCATCTATCTAAAGAACGAGACGGCCTTCAACGAGAAGAGCCTCGAAAGCCGGCACGAGATCACGGTATCGTGGAAGAACTATAGCGTTAACATTTTGGTGCGGATGCGTAAAAATCCCGACGCTGGCCAGTGTGCTGGAGGGACGGTGCTCGTGGAAGGTGGTGTGGAAGACTTTTGTGCCATCCATCCGAATCGTACCAGCTGTTTGGGGGCCTGCGGAATTGGCAGTTTGCTTGGTCCGTGTGAGTACCGTAGCCGCGATGGGCCGCCGGGAAGCTTTTCACCCTGGAGCGAAGACTATCCGACCTGTTCGTCGGGGTTGACGCACTGCCCGGATGGGATCTGTGATCCACTGGAAGAGATGGGTCATCGTGAAAAGATCCACATCTGCCCACAGGATTGCGTGTTCAAGCCGGACATTGTCGGAGTACACGATTCGGATAAGCCGCGGGGAATCCATACCGCTGTCGGCCATTGTAGTTGCCGTAGCACGGGACACTGCTCCTGTGTGGACAATCTGCGCATTCATTCGTCGAACAAACGGAACAAAACCACCACCACCACGACGTCGAGTTCTACGACGACCACCACGACGACAACGACGACGACGGAAGCATCGGAAACGGTCGCCGGTCCGGGGGAGAAAGCTCGTGATGTAGAGCTACTGACCGTTTCCAGTACGGAGTTGAACGATACTGAAAATGTGCCACCGGCGGCTGTTCGCGATGGCAGTGTGTACGAGCCGGGACTTATCAAGGGACCGCACGCCTCGATCTATCTACTAGCGATCGTACTAATACCGATGATACTCGCCGTGATGATCGTGTCGTACTGTTTCAGCAGGAAGATACCGATCAAGGGCAAGCTGATCGATAATAGTGGCAATTCCGGTCTCAACAGCATCGCCATGAATCTCGTCAGCAATGATACGGAGATATTTAACGTTGAGCTACCGTTGACCTCACGAATGAATGAAATCAACTTTAAGATCGATGTAAGTAGCACACGCGCGAACCCACGGCATCGAGATGGCATTCATTTTCATTTTTTGTTTCACAGTATGACTCCAAGTGGGAGTTTCCTCGCACGAACCTGATACTCGATGCAACGCTAGGCGAAGGAGAGTTCGGTAAGGTGCTGAAGGGTTTCGCGACGGATCTACCGGAGAAGCCCGGGATCACCACGGTGGCGGTAAAAATGCTCAAAACGGGTGCCAACTCAGTCGAACTGTTGGCCCTACTGTCCGAGTATCAGCTACTGCAGGAGGTGAACCATCCGAACGTGATTCGACTGCTCGGCGCATGTACCAAGGGTGACTCGCCGCTGCTCATCATCGAGTACTGCCAGTACGGTTCGTTGAAGTAAGTTCAAGCATTTTTTCTTTAGTCTCCACGTCCACTAATCCAATGTTTGTCTTTGACAGAAATTATCTGCGGCTCAGTCGTAAGCTGGAGGTGCTGAATGCAGACTACGAAAACTCTGTGGAGCCGATCACGGTGAAGGACATTCTTTCATTCGCCTGGCAGATCAGCAAAGGTATGGCGTACCTTACCGACATCAAGCTAGTTCACCGGGACCTAGCGGCCCGAAATGTGCTGCTGGCCGAGGGCAAGGTCTGCAAGATATCTGACTTTGGGTTAACGCGCGACGTGTACGAGGATGATGCGTATCTGAAGAAGAGCAAGGACAGGGTACCGGTTAAGTGGATGGCACCGGAATCGTTGGCGGACCACATTTACACCACCAAGAGCGATGTTTGGGCGTTTGGTGTGCTGTGCTGGGAGCTGATCACGCTCGGTGCTTCACCCTATCCCGGTATTCCACCCCAGAATCTATACAATCTGCTGAAGCAAGGCTACCGTATGGAGTGTCCAAAGAATTGCTCCGAGGAAATGTAAGTGCGATAGTGTGTGCTGTGGCCAAGGATGAACATGGTAGTAATTCATGGTATGCTCTCTCCCGATCCCTCACGCTAGATACTCGATTGTGCGATCCTGCTGGGCAGATGATCCTAAACAGCGACCAAGTTTTAAGCATCTGGCTGGCCAGTTCGAGCTGCTACTAGGACGGAGCGCCAAGTATATTGATATGGAGCAAAACTCGATCTCGAATCCGGTTTACTGCGTGAACGTAGACGGTACGTAGAGCTGGCTGCCAAAGGTTATCAAATCTCGCAAAATGCGTTACATTTCCTTATGTCTCTTTTTGTGTGAAATTTCCCAGAGGTGGACTGCGCCAAGATCGCCATATGCAAGGAGGAACAGGATCGCCTCGAAAGCCTCTGGACTCCGCCACAGTACGAAACGGTACACGACAACAGCAACACCAGCGAGCTAGCCGGACGCTACCAAACACCAACCAGCAGTGCTATCACGCTATCGGAGGACAAAAAGCAGCTACTGCTGCAAAGCTACGATACCCCACGACCACTGATCGAAACGGCTACAATCGAGCAGAAGCTGCGCTACGAAAACGATGTACGTTTGCGACCGAAAATGCTGAACGGTGGAAACTGCGACAGTGGTAGCCTGATAGAACAGCATCTCAACTCATCCGCCAGCACTGGCTCACCGGCCTCGGTATCGTCGTCAAGGGGTAGCACCATCGGTGGCCGCACGCGGTTCGAAGAAACGTCCTTCATTGAGCTGGCGGCATCGAATTCGAGTAGCGCTGGTGAGTACGATTCACCGAGCCGCCAACCGCGTCGCGTCCTGTCCTACCTTGACATGAACAAGCAGGGCCAGCAGCAGCAACTGCTGAGTGCAAATCTCGAGATCAGCCACATGATCGACAAGAAACAGTCCAAAGATATTGCCTTACGATTCTCGAATGTCGACAACGAGCTGCAGATGGTGCTAGTCGATCCGAGAACCGGTGATGCGAGTGCCGTAGCCAGTGGGGAAGCTGGAGAAGATTCTGCACCTAGTAATGTTCCATTGAAGCGGCCTCCGGGAGCCGGTCCCACCACTACCAGTGTTGGTGGTGGCGTAGAGTATTCGGAAATAGTAAAAATACGCACTGGACCGACGGGTCATGATAAAATTGGCCACACTCTCACCTCGCTCGTTTAAGCGGTATAACGATTTCCCTCCGGAAGGACTTAACCATCCTGGAACGGCGTAGAAGAGAGATATTTTTTACGATTTTACATCAGAATAGTTGGCAATATGGTTGGTTGCGTACTGTTGCCTCACTCACCGAGCGGCCAGAGAAAGAGAGAGAGCCATATTAGTATATGAATTTCAATAATTCAATCATCATTCCTCATAGCAATACCTTCTTCCCCTCAGAAGCTAGATTTGTTAGTATTTATTTGCAATAATTTGTGCACTCTTATGTTTAAGTTATTCCTTCCGATTCGATTTCTAGGCATCGTCTATCGCGGCGATATTGCGTAGAGGAAGAAGTCCTTTTGAAGTGGAGAATGGATCATAAAAAGTTGCGTTATGAAATCGTAGGACGACTCAAACTCGTTCCGAAGAAGGAAAAGTACAAGAGAAACGCGCATCGGTTAGAGATAAGTAATTATGCGGAAGTAATGCTGAAGAGATTGAAATTTAATTTATTGCTTCAAACCATTTGGCGGCTTCGTTTTCGTTATTTAGCTCGCATAATTTATGTAGGACTTGAGATTAATTCGACTATGACGGACGGTATATTGGTTGCTAAAATGGTTCCGTACATCAACGGAATGTGCAATGGATTTCATTCCCAATTAATTATATTATGCTGATGACTGGAATCGGGAAACTCATGAAAGGCAAATGGTTGGAATTCACCAACGCCTGCGGTCGTTTGCTGAAGAGATAGGATACGGGTTCAGCATTAGGAGCAAATAGCGAAAGTTCGCTAGATACAAATTCCATTACTACTAGGTACATTCCATTCGTGGCCTCGAATTAGTTTAATATTTCCTTCTTCTTTTGGTTCTAAAACCAAACCGCCCCCCCTTTCCATCAGAACCAAATGCATATACACGTACTATGTGTCAGATAGAGGCCATAAAGAAGCTATAGCTACTAAAATGTGCCATCAAATACTACGAGCGAGCGAGCGATAGGAAGCAAGAGAGGGGATACGATTTTTGTATCGCACGGTCGGCAGTCGCGACGGGGCACGAATGCTGCTCTCTTATGCATAGAGAGACACACAGGCGACATTAAAGGCGTTGAAGGATAATGGAACTATTAACTATTAATAAATTATTCTAGCAAAGAAAACCAAAACAACCCGAAAATAAAACTGAATGGACGAAACCAAATACAGAGATACACAACAATCCCGTGACCCCCGGTGGACTGCCTTGTTACGGTCCGAAATTATGCAGAATGAATAAATGTGGATGTCCCTTCTAAGCAACGTATATGCAGTCAGCACAGAATTTCCACCCAACAGGAGCAGACATATTCGAAGTTGCTAATGAGTTTTCCACCGACAAAAGCACCGGTTCGATATTAGGAGTGTACGGTATCGGCAAAACGGGGTTACTATTTTAAGGCAAAGAAGCTAAAAACTATTCAATCTGTGGAAGAGAAATACTGTGGAGTCATGGCGCTCTTGAAGAACTTTCAACCGTGAAGACTAACTTCAATGGGCGTTGTATCGTTTGATAAGACCCAGGAAGCCACAGGTGGTCGCGCGAGGTTATTTTTGGCTTCGATGACTAGTCATCCACTCAACCACTAGGCGATGTTTGTGATTTTAGGTAATCCCTTCAACTACGATTAGGGCATTATTACGAACAGTATCGCGACGGAAATGTGAACCGTGAAGTGTGTGGGACCTCATGAAGCGCGATTATCGCATCCCAGGCATCGATAAGGTGCGATTCAATCGTTCGGCTTTCCGGCAGTTGTGATTGAGCCGTGATTTAGAGCTGTACCATTTCGGCCAGAAAATGATTCGAAACGTATTCCTGCTGTTATTGCTGGGAACCGTAAGTTTCGCCTCATCGAAGGCATCAGGTAGTTGATGAGATCGCGTCTAACCAATATTGACACCGACAGGGCACGCTGGCAGCATCGGAGAACCGTTTGCTTGCGTTTGAGGTAATGGACCGGTTGCAAGAAGTGTTGCTCCCACTGTACAACCAACTGGAACCAAGCATGGTAGAGGGCATCACGGAAGTGAAACGCAATGTGTCCCAACTTATCTTTGCGCTCGAGGCAAAAGTGATCGAACAGAAGGCGATACACCTACAGCAGGCGGTTGACCAAGAGTTGGTGATCCAAGAATACGTCCAGACGCACCACGTCGACGAGGAGTGTGCCCCGCTGGTACAGGAGCTGATCGACGATGATATGGACATTGCCGGCTATGGATTCAGTAACTGCATAGTCTCGCGAGTTGCTGAAGAACTGCAGAAGGAAATCGATGCCATGCATGCGGCCGGATTGTGGCCCGAGTATCGTTGGCTCAACACAAGTCTGCTGGGGGTATTCGATGGTGGCAACATCTTTAGTGAACCAGCGATGCTGCTCACTCGACTCGGCGAGAAACAGGCTTCCTTGGAGGAGGATTCGTTGCTCGACTTCCTGCCCGATTTGGTGGAGAACATGGAGATCCTGGAGGAGCGGTTGAGCAGCATTGAAACGGCATACGTGCAGTGTTTGCAGATCAATCTTCTCACACTCAACATGGCATTTGAGATTATCAAGCTGCAAATCACGCAGGTTTGCTACTGATTCACCGCTGGCTTGATCGGAACTCGGAGATTTATGCTGGAATCGGTCGCAACCATCCGCATCCCGTGTTCCATGTTTCGGTGTTTTATCTTTATAATTCCACCGAAGCAATAACATATATCATCGATGTAATCCAGCCAATTGATAAGGCTCAAAATGCACGTCGCCTTATCTTTGTGCTACTTGTTGTGCTTTCGCTGCGAGATTCAAGTAAAAGCAACAGCATCAAGAGCGGAATTTTCGTGGGGATCAGCAAAACATGGTCACGGATTGAATTTACCGAATAAATGAGTAATTTGATAACAAACGCTACGATTTCACTGTTTTTTACCCGTATTCGTGACTGATGACATACACAATGATTGTTTAGCAAAAATGTTCACTTGAGCACCCTCGGTTTGCTTAATCACGTGTTCGAGACGCGGAAGCCAAAAAATCCAAATGATTTCGCTGCTCGAAGGTTTTTCTTGTTCCTGTTGTTATTCCTGTCCATGATAAACCCCCAAAAGTATGCAATGTGTTTTTCAAAATTGTCTGGAAAATGATCGTGTGAGTAAATGATCCAAGTTAATCGAGCAGTTCCCTGGCTAAAATCGAGTAGGTTCCGAGGAATATGAGTCAACTCGAATGAGTCAACTCGAACGAGTCGGTCAACTCGAACGAGTCGGTCAACTCGAACGAGTCAACTCGAACGAGTCGGTCAACTCGACAATTGCACCAAACGCCTGAATGTAGGCACACCGTTGTCGAACCGCAGGCGAACGAGTGGGTCAATTCGACAAACATATCGCCGTCTCTCTCTCTCTCTCGCTCTTTCTTCCCTTTCTCACCTCGCCACTCTCACAGCCACACATACCCTTTACTCCAAATTACTAATTACTAATTGATTAATCGGCGAAACATAAACAAAAAATGCGAACGAAAATCAACCCGAAAACGAGGAAAAATGAGGAAAACGAGGAAAATGTGGAAAAGGAAATCGGTCGGAAAAGGGGCAAGTCGAGTGCGCAACTCATTTTCCACGTTTCCATCTACAACCACCACCGTTTTACCACCGCAGCCGACCTTGAAAGAGTCTTGCACTCAGCGGTGGAATTGTCAGGGCTACAAAGATCAAGCATCAAGTGGATCATAGAAATGGCTCGCGCGGGAACTGACCCTCCGTTCGGCACCCTCCATCCACGGCAATCACGGCGGCCAAAATCACAAAATCGAAGTTGTTCACCTTTAGGCGGACTTTCCGCCCCCACCGGGCAACGTGCCCTTCCGGATGTCTCCTCCACCACCCAAGAAGCGCTTCCGGTTGCCACCCCACCTGGAAGATACCTAGCTATCAACTATCGTGGTCCGCTACTGCAGACACCGGGACGTTTCCCTGTAAGCCTCGCAGCGTGTCCATTTCCAGCGCAGGTGTCCAGATTTCGGGGCAGACAAGAAAGCATCCTACCTCCTAGTATTCGGCTCCGTTCCTACCTCCTAGTATTCGGCTTATGATTTCCCTTGCCCGATCTCGCTTCAAATCACACACTTCGAAACCTACACTACCGCTAGTACTAACGAATAAGCCTCGTACACTCTTTTCTTCAACCCCCAGTTGCTTGGTTTTCCAAGATCCAACTAACCGCTTCGCTTGCTCGTTGCTCCAATTTTGTGTTGAACCGGAGCTCACCCTCTGCTTAACTGCTTATCATTTACCAACTCCTTGAATTGCTTTCTTGTGTTTGCAGTTAACTGCAATTGCAATTGCAATTGCAATTTCCGCGGTTTACTGCCTCCCAAAGCGCCTTTTGCTGAGTAAGTTTTCAGGAGCACATTACGGTTTTCGCACGGTGAAATCTCTTGAACGAACGTATTTGGTATTGTGTATCTCAGGAAATACGCTAGAAATGTATAGGGTCACAATTAGCATCGCTCCAACATCACTGTCGCCAACCAATTCTTCACATTCTTCCAGCAAACAACGGTGAAATGGTAATTTTTGAGCAAAAATTAATGTGTCTGCTACCCCACACACGGGCACACAACATTTTGTCCCTAAGAACGTGGAACACACGCGCACGCGCACGCGCACAGCAATTAGCATAGATCAGCCATATTTCACACTCTCGCGCCCGCGCCCACTCCCTCACAAGCCACCCCGACCACACGATCGTAGTGTGTAATCGTGGAATTTGCAATGGCACGAATCTGGCGCAGCAATTTGGTCGTGATTCGTCTCAGAAGAACCCGCTGGAGGAACGTACCAACAGCTAGAACCTACCTGGAGCACCTAGCCTATCGTCGCCGTCGCTCGTAGCTTCAACAATTCATCCGTCACAGGCCGACGTTGGGGCGCGCGATTTATCCATCCCGAATGGCAGTAAAACGTGCCGAAACAATTACCCCGTGCCGCGGTTTGCCGAGTTTTGGGTGCACACAGGCACACGGTGCTCTATGAAGCTGGCACCATGAATGAACCAAGGATGGAGCATCGCAGTTTCCGTCTGCCGTCAAAGCGGTGGGAGTGGATCACGAGCGTTGGCGCGGTTATTGTGTTTCCTTAAGCTCCACGGAGCGCAGGACGGGTCGCGCCTGGATTCGCAACAATATTTTAATGCTTTCTGCAATGCTGGCAGCAGCATAGGTATGCTGGCGAGATCGTTATACTTCCCGGGCGCGCAGTCAGTCATTCCCCCGCGGCCAACAGCAACGACAATGTTTATGAAACAACGATCGTCCCTTCCCGGCCTTCTCTCGTTTGTAAGTCGTCGTCTTTCAAGCCATCCAAGGGCTTCTTCCAAACTCGACGTTGTCGTCGTCGTCGTCGTCGTCGTCGCCATCGTTGATGTCGTTCCGGTACAATGCGCGGTTTCAATTGTAATTTGTTGCTGCTTCATTGAGCGCAATGACAACGCAATGCTCTGGCACGGTCAACCGAGCCAAGCGTCTTCTTCTGCCTCAAGCAAACACTTTCCATCGCTCGCGGCTTATTTACCTGATCCGATTTCAATTGCTCTTGCTCTTTTCTCGTTTTTTTTCTTCATTTTTTTTTGGTTTAAATTTCAACAAAAACGGCATTACCTTTTCACACCACAGACTGTGATCCCACCGGATGCTGGACTGCGCCGCTGCAATGGCCTTTCCCTGCGTGATCGTCATCGTCGTCGCCGTCATTTTCACCGTCCCGGCCGATGGTTGGAGGTTCCTTTAAGCGGAATTACCGGACGGACCGGACCGGACTTATGGCCTGCGATGGGTTGAGCCGGACGCGTTTAAATGCTGGCGTGGAGCTCATACCCCAAAAAGTCATCCCTCCCCGGAGTGTCTTCGAAATGCGTGCGGAAGAAGCGCACCAACGAAGAGTCTCAGAGTGATCTTTTGGTTTCGTTTTTCAAAAACCGTTTTTCTCAATTGTTTTCGGTGGGTTCGGTACGGGTTCCGGAAAGACTGCGGACTGTGATGATGACGAATGGGGCTGCTTGTTGGCGTGGGCCCCCGTATGGGACGTACGCACTCCACAGGGTGTTAAAGTGAGTGATGCGAGGTTAATAGCGAGCAGGAAGCGATCATTAGCAGCCATTTTGGGTGCTGGAAACACCCGCGCACGCCTGTGATTTCGTGGTTCAAACGCTTGGGCCATGTTTGACGTGTTTGAGTTGAAACCGAAACCACTCACTCACTCCCTATGGCGTTGAGCAAATCCAAAGTCCAAAAGTACGGCCTCAAACTCCTAATCCAATACGCACGATGAAGCGTGAAGGGGCATTGTGCGAAGGTCTTTGACCTGTGCGAGTGTGTCATGTTTCTTAGTTCTTCTAAATCACTCAATTTTCTCCCGGGGGTGTGATCACTCTCCGCTCAAGTGTTCAAGTGAAATACTGAAGTGAAACCCTTCGCAGTCGGACAAGATCGCTACCGGGCAGTTATCAGATTACCGATCAAGGGATCAACGCCGATCGATAGTGAACGGATTGTGGTTTTCTCGTTTGCTGCCAGTGATCGAAGGGTAATAAAGGAACGCTAAAAACGCTTCTCCTCCTTCTCTTCCTCAACGGCTGGCGGTACAGATCACGGCCATATGTCACCCGTTGGATGCTGCGGCGCATTTGCTCCACTTTCCGCCAGTCGATCGATCGAATGTCAACTGCGTGTGTGCTTGTGCGTCCGTCTGTGGGGCCCATTCGAGCGTAGTGCGTATCGCATTTCATAAATCATCAGGCAAATCAGTTTTCTAGTTCCGCATTTCGCTCGTCGCCAGCTCGAGGGAGGTTATGAGGTGGTGAGGGTATGTCACCATGCCAGACATGGCCGTCGCCGAGCGCCACAGAGAATGCCGGGGGCGCTTGAAATGATTTAGCCGATGGGCGATGCTCGGTGAGCCGTACAGCCCTGACTCCGTTTGCCATTTGTTCTTGGACTTGGAGAAGGGTGCAGCGAGACGAGGCGGACAAGGCGGAGTTGCTGAGACATGTCGAAGTGACACTTGAACCGTCGTTGTTTAGTTTGCCGTTCTATAGAGAGGGAGAGGGACTCGGGCATTTGCGTTCTCGTCTCGTCGTCTGACTTTCCCAATGAATGACGCCATTGCCCGATCTTTGGAGGGCTAAGCTAGCGAAGCGAGTCGCCGGACGATGACGACGAGTGGTCAACAGAAGCAGGGACGCGCTGGCCAGATATCTCGGCTCCGTCTGTTGGTCATTAATCGTTGAAATTGTGCGTGAAATTGTGTCCAGGAGAGTGAGATCACTCATTGTATTTACTGCCGCCTGCTTAGCGCTGTCTGTGACAGATTTGCGACCATAACCTACAATGTTGCTGTAGCGATCAGCAGTAGCGACTAGCGACGGAGTAGCCCGGGAGACCGTTAGGGCGTGAACAGACGAAATTGGGAGTAAATTGAGGATAAGATCAGATCTCGTACTAACCGAATGTCTGCGTGGCTTACCAAATCATGCCCAAAGCTGGTCTGAAGCAAGTATGGCAGATTGCGGTTCTGATAGCAAACCATGGCACTCTTACCTCCATGACACAAACTCCCCGGGAGCGGTGAGGTGACGATGAGTGTGTCGATACTGCACGGTACAGCACGCGGTACGTGGCCTGCAAATCGTGCGTTGTTTCAGCTGCGACGACAAAGATTCGGGACAAAGATTGCGTCCACCATCCATCAGCCGGAGCAGGAGCCTGGCAGCTGAGGGCGACCCCACGCAATACCGCGCGTACCGCGGTCCGATATTTCTCTCCTCGCGGAGCTCGCACGTTCGTTCGCATGAGACGACAAAGGGTCGACGGTTTCGAGGAGGACTTTAATAAATAAATATGCGCAGCAGCAGCCACTGGGCCGGGAAAGGAACAATATTTACCTTGCCACACACGCCCTCCACGCCACGCCACGCCACGCCACGTATTTGCGCCACATGCCATCCCTCCGTGCTGCGTCGCGTCGTGTGAGTCATGGCGGTAGCCGTGACCGAGATGTGCCCGAGAATTTCTCCAAACAAATGCCACGGAAGCCAAGTGGTGTTTGTGTGGAGGGGCAGAGGGTTCGCAATACCGGAAACTAGGGTTCCTTCTCGGTTCCTTCCGCGACGCAACGATCGACGAACGAGGACTGCACCGAGGCAATTAGGTAAACCGGAAGCACTGAAGAACGTTGCGCCGCACCAGGGAAATGATGCGAAATGATCGGCTTTCCGAAAACGACGACGACGGAACCGACACACAGGAAGCTGTGATGGCAAAGCGCACAGCAAGGCCCAGAGAGGTCTGTATCGGATTACCCCCCGTAGACGTAGACGGAATGCAGAAGTCAGACCGTTGGCTGTCATCTTCCGGTTGTTCCGCACACTAATGCCAACGGAAGTGAACTCTACGCTTGTTTAACGGATCTGGAACATCTCCCAAGAGCCAGAGAGACGCACGACGGTTCCGCAGCAATCTGTGGACCGCCGAGAGTGGTATTGGATTCAAGTAGCACTCGAGCAGCGATGGCACTTAGACAGACGCTCTTAGGGGACTCTACCAGCTACCACAAGATTCCACGACCTTCACACGCTCTCTTCTCTGGATCGTCGTTGTGCTCCTGGACCTTCGCTGGAGTCTGGAGCTGACCGGTGGTTGTCGCGGTGGTGGTGGCGATTGTCCTTATAAATTATTTATGTGCATTCCACTGGCTAATGCTAGAGCACTATGCGCGTGCCCACATGCTCTCTGTGGCAATATTGCTTGCTCGTTCGCCTCGTGAGAGACTAGTTGGCGAGGTCTTAGCATCGGCTTGGTTAGACTGGCAAGCGGGCCGGGTCCAGCATTCGCAAGGAATAGGATGAAGGTAGCAGTGAGTTGGATGAACTGAGATGTGTTCCCTTGTGCGAACCTGGACCCGTAACCTTGAGTCTTGCACGGACACACGGACATTCCTGGTAGAGTGAAGAAGTGTGCTGTCCATAACCTCAATTTGGTTGATGGTTTGTGGACAAAAGGTCGAAAGACAGTAAGTGCGGCTCTCAGTGTGCTGTGCAAATGTTTGGCAACCAGTCATCCCAGAGCCTACGCTGGATGAGTTTTATTGTTGTGGGGATATAAAATGATTGTCCAAGAAGCAGTAATGGTGGACAGAGCTAGATTTTCAACGATTCGTCTTCACCCCGAACACACGGCGTTGCGCGATTGAACGCTTTGAATGAGCAATGGAGGAAAATATCAAAAAGCCAGCACAACGCGCCAGCACTCACAGGAAAAGCAAACGTTTCTATAAACAAACAGCACATTCCGCGCCGTAACGTAAACTGTCAGTGGATAGAAACCGAACTTCGGGGGGATGGGGGTGTCTTGTGCAGAATCGTGGTACTCTCCCGGTGACTCTCCGTCGGTGGCCGGACGGCATCTCCCATAAAACAAAAAAAAAACACACCCAACGCAACGTGATTCACGGGACCGCATTCGCGCGGTTTCTCATTCGTCTGGCGGGATGATGGAAAGCAAAATTAATAAAAACAGAAAACCGAACGCAGAACCACCACCCCGAGACACCGAGACGCGATATCGATTTCCTCGATCGGGTACCTCGATCAATCGCAATCGCGCAGTGGTGGTACGATCGAATGACAAACCTCTGCGCCCCGCACGGAGGGGGAGGACGTTAGGAGCTAGTGGAGAGTGATCGCGCGAGTTAGTGGAGCGTGCAGCAGCATAATTGTCACGTTGTCCGGATTGCGGATTGCGAGGAGGACGGTCGGCTCTGGGTCTGGTTTGGTGGTCCGCGGTCAGTTTTTGCCCCGATCTTCGTCTGCTCCTGGATGGCTGGATGGATGGATGGATTGATCTTCGCGCCTTTTGTTCGTGTCAAAGTGAATGGTCCAGCCGATCGCCCCCCCTCGGGGCAACCGGGCATGTCGTGGATCTTGTGGTTTTGCACGCGATTCCGTTCTGTGGCCAATCATCCCCTCGTCGTCGTCGTCGTCGTCAGCGTGGAACGCTCCGTGAACACGGGTGGCAGGTGAGTTGATTATCGGCGTCATAAACATATCAAAATGGCCGAGGGGGCCCCCGAAGTCCAACCAACCTGCTACGTCGTCGTCGTCGTCGTCGTCAGGGAATCAGGTTTAGCTCGAGCAAAACCAGGGCAACCGCCCTCCAGTGCCTTCGGAGTGCCAGAGATTGGCTTCGATTCTGTTTTTTCCACTACCGTCCCCTACCGTCCAGGAGACCACTGGGCCCCGGTGTGAGAGGGAATGCTCTCGTTGTAATTGCAGAGGTGCAAACGGGTGTTTCGCTGGCTGGTAGGCGATGTGTTGGAATGTCCAATCCACCCAGAGGAGCAGTACAGCGATCTGGTGTCTAATGTCTTGTTTGTGGAGTCAACGATGATCTAAAGAAAAGCATTTGAAGCATTTTCTTCGGATATCAACGCGCGAACGAGGCGAAGCGCGTGATATCAACGTTCCTGCTGGATGGTGAAGCTCCTCGGAATCGATTAAAGGCGAAGACGAAGCCATTTTGGTGTTGCGTTGCCTTGTTGACAGCTGTTAACATGTCGCGGGCAGAATGAGAGGGATGAAAGAGGGCACTCTCCACCGCTCCTCAGCCTTTTCTCTCTGTCGCACCGTCTACCAGTTGGTTGCTTTGATTCGCCCAGAAGCGTGTTTAGCTTCTCGGCGCGCAGCATAAGTAGGCTACGAATGATTGCGGTGCGCGGTTTCCTAAAAAGGACTTCATAAACCACGATCGCCAGATCGATAGCAGATCCCGGGAGAGTTTTCTTCCTTCCTTGGCGAAGCGAAGTCGAGGCCGGGGACAGCTCTCGATGCAGCTTTGCCCTTCCCGGGATCGATCCGGGACGGTTTCTAATAAATTCACTTTTCAACGTCTCGGTCTCTCGATGTGTGCGCCTCTGTGTGGTCAGAGCGTCTGTGGTTGGGGAGAGTTATGTTGGGCGATCGCGCGAATAGAACAATGCAACAAACGCGGCTACGACGGTGGCGGCCAAGGCCAAGACCATGCTGCAGGATTGTGCTGAGAGTTCAAGCATCTTCTCAGGGGGGGGGGGGCGAGTTTACGAACACAAACGACAGACAGAACGAGAGCGAGAGAGAGAGAGCGAGATCTGCGTTGGAGCACAAAACGATGATGATGGTCTGGGGGGAGGATTGGGTGGGCAAGATTCGTTTTTTTTCCCTTAAATTCAATAAGATAGAAAAATAAAAGCCGACCTTTCCGTCGTCGAACATAGAGACGCAAAGAGCGACCTGGACCTGGAGCGCTCCAAAGACCGAGAAGCTGGAATTTATTTGCCCCTCGGGATGCCAGCAAAACATAATGCTCTTTGTTTCGACGACGCTGGCCACGGGGGTGTCCCAGTCGAAGCAGAAGCGCTGCTCCGTTTTGTGGGTGGTGGCCGCGACCGAAGACGACGACGCGTAAGTTATGAGAGCACACAATCAGCAGCAGCAGCAGCAGCATCCCCAGGCGAAGGCGGTTTTTTGCCCAGAAAAGGAACGAATTTTGCGATCACGAGGGATGAGCACGCTCAGCTTAAAGTGGGAGTAAGGATGGGGGTTTGCGTGATCATCATCATCATCATCATCTTGATCGTCGTCGTCGTGGTTTGCGCTGGAGTTGTGGCACGCATACACGCAGGACGCATAATTTGTGTTTGTTGTTGTGGAGAAGCAAACATAGTTTCGATGTCAAATGATCGGGCGTTCCAGTGGCCCTCTCCCCCTTCCCCTCATAGAGATGGAGCCTCAACTAGCACTCTACCGAACCGATGCCTCGATCTGTCATCAATCGGATGTTGCGGCGCGGGGCTGTATTTGAAAGAAAATTAATGTCTCTCGGATCGGCTCACGCTCCACGAGAACCGCGGGAGCCAACGGAAGATTGTGGCAGCTCTCTAATGCTCTACTGGGGATCTCGCGGTAGCCATCGTTCGCCTAAGCTCGATTGAATGTCTTCTGGAGTCTTTTTGTGGTGAAGACACGCTCGTGCGCTCTCTGTCACTCACCCGGGAGATAGTTTATGGGCCGGCGTCGAATTTATGATGTTTGTCAACATGTCTCAAGCTCCCCTCGCAGGAGATGGAGGAGCGGAGATGAAATTCGGGCTGACGGAAGATAAATGACTCAACGCAAAACCGTCGATGCGGATCGTCGATCGTTCATTATTGAACCAACAAACGGAGAACAATGGGGACCGAGGGGCTGAGTAGCAGGAGCGAGAGGGAGAGTGGGAGAGAGAAGAGTAACCGGGGGTAAGTGGGACATTCGCGGGCCCTCCCACCGCGCTGGTCTTGATGATGTTGATGAGATGCCGAACGCGAGCGCGCGCGAGATGGTGCGTTTCATTTGAAGATGGAAATTCGGAAGCCAATAGCAGCCACCAACGGGAAGGGGGTGGCGGTGGTTTCCTCCACTTTACGACAGCTGCCAGCTGTAAATTGGCAGCCGAGGCCACCCTAGGCCAACACTTCGCTGCGGGATGTACTAACGCGGCAGGGCAGCGATTGATTTACGCGACGAAGCGAGGCAATTGTGTTCCACCATTAGCGGGTGTCGATTGTCGACACAAACTAACTAGCATGCTGGAGTAGGAGAGGATTTCGAAAACAAATTTGAATTTTATTTTTAAATAACACGAGCCACAGGACCGCGATTGATGATGCACGTGCTGCAGAAGCCACGAAAGACAGGTTGAGCCGAAGTTTCCTCAAACCGTGAAGCGACTGTGAAGGTCACGCGTGCCCAAGGTGGACCGTAAGCGGATAACGTGCCGCATCGTCCTTGCTGGTCACTTTAATTAGTTCATCAGCCGATCGTGGGATTTATGACCAACGAAGACGAAGAAGAGTAGGATGAAGAAATAAAAGACGATAAGCTGTCCTGGAGGCCATGAATCGGCACCTTAAGACGACCAACAAAGACACCCAGACACGAACCTGCAGCTCTTGATCCTCTAGCGGAATGTGGAACTCAATTTGTGCCAGCCAGGACCCATATTTCTCCTTTCAGCGCACCTCAAGCGGAGAGGGATGATGAGAAGGATCATGATCATCTTGGGATGAGAGTGGCAAGGATGCGGCAGGATCCGTGCCAGGCCAGGCCAGCAGAACGCAACGAGAACGTTCTCGAGAAGAGACGAAGAAACATGTCTAAAGAAAGAGAAAGCCAAAGGTGCCCGGGGAGAATGTCAAGAAATAGAATTCCAGGTTCTTAAGAAAAAAAAGGAACAGAGAGTGTGGAAGAGAGAGTGAGAAAGGGAGTGAGACTTGGCACGACAGGACACAGGACGCTCGGTGCCCTGCAGGTTTGCAGCAAAAGCCCCTTGCACTGGGACCTTCCCGAGCGCCCTATGGTCGGAATGTGCGCTGCTTAAGGAAAAGAGTGGCAGTGCGGCAATTGCCGTCAGGAATCCCAGAAGATAGGAGGAGCGCGGAGGCATGAAAGCAAAGTTAAAACGAAAAAAGAGAGAGAAAAAAAAGAATATCTTCCCGTACGTCACGACTCCATGGCACTCTCCACGGGTGGACGGCGCAGTGCGGGCCACGCTGGAAGGATGGGAAAAAAGGGCTTCTAAGTCAGTAGGTGGCGTTCCCAGCATGCCCAGCATGCCCTCTCCGTCTGCCCCGATCCCCATCACCCATGGTGGTGGACGGAGCGGTCGCTGCTGAATGGAATATCTTGGCCAAGCGATCGCCAAGCGGTGAGAAGTGGCAGCAGCAGCACCATCGCCGGGCAGGCAGAAAGAAGGCACCTTGTTGTTGGTCCGTTCTTAAGAGGCTTCTCTTTTTTGCGACCAGACCTGAAGTGGTTTTACACCGACCGGGCCCGGGGTTTTGCCAGCAAATGAGCTCTCAAGGGACGGCCGTTGCTGCTGCTGCTGCTGCGGCGGCGGTGGATGGACGAGGTGTTGTGTGGCAATGTCGCTATAGGCTTTCCGGTGCAGCAGCATGGAGCTCATGGAGTTGGATGGAAGGATGCATTGCTCTAGCGTCGGTTTGTTCCCGGTACCGTCGAGATTGGTAACAAATGTTTACTTGGATGTTGGACGCTTCTGAGACACGATCACCGATCCACAGAGAGACAGAAAGGAGTGAAGTGCCGTTTATTTATCATCTTTTGATCGATTCTAATTGTTGTTTGAAGTTTAAATTTAAATTTAAATTGTTTAATTTATTTGTTTGGCGCGCTCGAGAGAGCGAGAGAGAGAGAGGGGTTTGCGATCGTTGCGATCTTCGAAGAGAGCCATAAAGAGTTTGTTTCTTTGAGTGCGATCGCTCCTTTTGAATTCTCTCAACAAATTGTGTCGCTCTTTTGTGTATTTTTCATCTAGAATCTAACGATAAACATTCTTAAACCAATTATCAAATCAATCCAGATTCTTAAACTATTCCTGTACTACAAAGACACGTTTATGTGACAAACATTTCAGCTTGAAAGCAACATAAGCGCGCTGGCGCGAGAGAGCGATGCGAACCGGCTTACAATTTCTCTCTCTTCCTGGAGCGAGGCGGCGGTTGCTTATGTTGTTGGGTTGTTGCGTGCGGCCGATCGCCTCTCTTTCTCATTCTCGTTTCGTTGGTCGTCCGGAGTGGATCGCACGCTCAAGCCAAACCAATTTCACAGCATAAATCATCGTTTCGTGAGTTGTTTAAGATCGTAAAAGGTACCGTACAACTGTTTTTTTGGAGTGAACAATTGTAAAGTCAACCGGCACAAGAGTAGAACTGCTCCTGTCCTGCTGTGTCCTGCTTTACGGTGCCAGTTATAAAACGAAAAATTCGGTCATTTTGACCGTGAATATTAGTGCGTAAAGTGAGCGTTCGTACGCACGTATTCGTAGTGTTCTCTATTCAAGTTCGTGGCCATCGTTTCGACCCCGTTAAAGCTCCAGTGGTCCCCGCCGTGCTTTTGTGTGAAGTGTTTTCCTGTTGGAGCCGATCCGACCCTCAAACGCGTCCACATTGCAAAAGGCAGAGCAGAGCGTCTAGAGTAGTTCTTCGAGGTCAAGTCGCACGAGTATCTCCGAACACGGCGTCCATTCCAGCCGGCTTGAGGTGAGGCGTTTGTGTCTTCCTTCGCAATCTATTGCGTCGTAGGTTTGGTGTTCTGTGTTGTGTGATTTGCCCCGTGAATCCGTGCTTGGCCAGCTGGGGTTTGTCCTCTGTAGACAACACGTGTTTCGTGTGAAACGGTATAACGGTTTGTACGTCGCCGGTCGAGAGAGAGAGAGAGTAAACAGTGACATTTACTTCAGCAACAGCAGCAGCGACAACCCGGTAGAACGATTCAGTTTCGCAAGGGTTCATCTCGACTTCGACCTCTCCCCTTTGCCAGGTAATTCATGCAGGGTCTGCGGGGCAATGTGGCCACCTGTGGCGGTATTGAAAAACAATTAAACTAAGTGCAACGCCAGAAACAACGGTTTGCAGAACGGGTCGAAGCTGTTGCTGGCGCATGCAACCACCGGTTGAGCAGCAGTTTGCACCAGAATGTTTGCAATAATGGGGGGAAGCGAGCATGTCTAGAAGCAACAAACAAAAAAAACAACAAGAACGCCCCGGCCAGTGAGTTGCGCAGGCCGTGCGGAAAACCCAGAACACAGCAAAGGAACTATCAAAACATGCAGCTTTTATTATTGGATTACCCTTCCCTTAAAAGGGAAAGAAGGTGAACAAAACGGGACTTGCGGCTCTGGCAGCTGCCTCTCTCCCTGGGATCAGGTTGAGGGCCAGAAAGAATGCCCAAAAAAACCGTTGATGATGTTGCCCGGTGCTGTTGATGATGACGAAGGTGGTAGTGATGGTGTAAAGCGGTACCAGCCGTAGCACCAGCGGCCTCCATTCTTATGCTTCCACTGCTGCAAGAGGTCACCCCTAGAGCCCACCGGTAGCCTAATTATGAAAGATGTTTTGCTTCACTTCCGAGAGGACTCACTAGACATCGCTAGATGAGCGGCACCCGAGTACAGTGAGCCCGTGTGAGGAGAAGGCACTCGAACGCTTAAGATCACTTGCTTTTTGGGTGCTTTTGCTCCGGTGGCTCACCATGCTGTGGCGCTGGCGCGGGGACTCGATCTTTGCATGCCCAGACGGCGACTCTTAACCCGTTTTGCACCGCAACGCATGCGGCGATGCGGCCCACGGATTGCCTAAAAAAGGGGCACAGAGTGCGGACGCAGATCTGCTTGAGTTGCCTCTTGAGTGTTCGAGTGAGTTGGCTCGCTGATGCCAGAGATTCCTTCGGGGGGTTTCGAGAGGCTCATACGATGGAATGTGTAGGTGACTGCTGCTGGAGGTGTTTCGTGTACGGTGGTGTTGGTGCTGCCCTTGGTTTGTGCCTCGTGGTATGCCGGCCGACCAGATCCTTCTCCTTCCTTTCCCGCCCCAGTTTGCGGCACAAACTTGAGAGGACCTCAAGCGACATGAGTTTTCGCTTAAGAGGAACGTTTTGTTGGAGAAGAGATTCGTGGTGTGGTTTGGTGCAGCGGTACGTAGCAAATGGAAGGGAAGAACGATTGACCACCGACCGACACTTCCTTCCTTACACGTCCCGTTCTCCACTTATCTTCCACTGTGATGCAGCGAATGGAAAATGGGCAAAGCGAAGGCGTAGCAAATCCGGTGATACGGGATCGAGTGTCTGGAGAAGAAGGACGACGAGGAGGAAGGAGCAGGAGCTCGTGCTCTTCTCGTGCGGAACCGTTTACAAGAACAGATCGATCCGTTTGTTTGGCGCTCGGTAGAAGTCGAAAGTAAAACGAACGTGGATAAGCCAGCCAGCCGTGTAGCGGCCAGTTAGGAGGAGGAGCAGAAGCACTAAAAAGGTTCTCATTTTGTCGGAAAACAATTCTTGGAATTGCTCTTACAGTGAAACCACAACTTTGTTGCGTTGTTGAGACGTTCCTCGAGGATCGCCTCAAGTTCCGCCGAGTGATCGATTGGAACACGCTGCTAATGGCCGCAGAATGCCCAATTTGCTTTAATGTCTGGCGCGGTCTGCCAATCAACCGTTCATCAGCAACGTTTGCGAACGCGATTCCCTTTGGTGGCCTTCATTGTTGCGCCTTGCGCGAGCGTCACCATCGCGCGAAGTGCATTTTTATCGTTCGCTTAATGCTTCAATGTTGTGGCAATTGTTTATGCAAATATGTACGGTGGAGATTGGCCAGCAGCAGCAGCAGCAGAAGGCAACGCTGATTGACAGGGACACATTTGGCCCGAAACCACTGCCATTTCTGCTGTCTGTGGCTGTGGTGTGACGTGGTGATCGTCGACATCGAGATCATCGAGCTGTACATTGTTGCCGTTCTGGGACTTCAGGCGACCGGCCAGAGAACCGAAGAGTGGCGCTGAGGGGCACGAACGTGACGCTGCCCGAGCTACAATGTTGCCGCCCGTGGGGTCACAATTTCGAAGACAGATCTTTCAAATTACGATCTCTATTCAAGGGCCTCACTTTGGGCGCTTCGGGGGTCTGTCTTTACGGTTTGTGTTTTAGAGATCGTTGGCTGGCAGGCTGGCTGACTGGTGATGTTGCTGCCGGGGCGCGTGTACATTGTTCTCGCCGCTAGAAGAACGCGGAACGGAATAGTGAACACAATCGTGCTGGCGATAACAATTGGTATTGAATTTTCGGTCAGTACTGTCTGGTACACCGACTGTGGCCCCAAATGGAGATAGATGCCAATACACAAACGATTGGTACGCCAGTAACGCTTCAGCAATTTGCTAATGAATGATGGATCGCAAAGCAATGATTTATGCGCGAGCGATTTATTTGAAAGAAAACATTTCATCTGCTGCTTGGACCTGGTGCTGGGGGTCCTTCAAGTGACCTCTAGCTAGCTGGAGATCATGTGCCAGAAGGCTGCGACGGTCAGAAAGGCAAAGCAACCTTGGATTCGCTGGTGCTAGATCTGACTCGGTGTGTTTCTGATGCGTTGAATTCACGGGAATCGAGAGCGAATACTCGACCGGAATACTGGTGCGGCAAAGTAATCCAAAACAGAGGTACAGAGCATACGCCTCCCCCCCTTTTTGCTTCCTTCCTCTTCGTTACCATTCCCGGGGCGGACCGGTATGCAAATGCAATCGCATCGCTGGCATCGGCGCTGGAACGTGCAAATGCAAGTCCCCTGACTCCCTGACCGTCATCCAGGCGCATCGCCAACCGATGAACCATATCCCGGCGTCCCCTCTCTCCACCTCTTTTTGATCGCGATCGTACGCTCGATCGAGCACGAATCGTCGTCGAGCTCGAGTGACTTTTGGGTGGCCAAACCGCTTCGCCTCGTTGCTATCTCTCTTTTTTTCTTTATTCTCTGCCTCGCGACCACAGTTTCCCCGACTGACACTGCGACTGTGCCCGGCTGGGAGGGTTTTTCGCACAAAATTTCCGCCCAATTCGCCTCAAAACCCTCCACCACGCCGCTCCGGTGCAGTTCACTGCTCGCTGGAAACGGAGCGAGCGAGATGGACGGGAAAATTGGTCCCTCAGTCCCTCCGCCACATCATGTCCCTCTGGCATTCGCTTTTTGTGCGCTTTCACTGAGCGCCAGTGGTGCCCGCCGTACCATAGGGGTGCCAATGGCTAAATGTCAAACTCATTACCTTCCATTATTTTGCGCGCATGTCTTTGTGCGCCCGTGTGTGCCGGTAGGTAGCATTCCCGATTGTGTATGTGTGTTCGTGTGTATCCGCCTTTTTCCGGGGTGGATGCTATCTGTCCCGGGCTCTCTAGGGAGCTCCACATTCTTCGCTTTTCCCGATGACATGATTTTTTTTCGGATGTTGAACGATCACAGCAAGCCACAGAGCGCACTTCTCGCTCACTCGGTTGCTCGGGGTTTCAATTTGCATTACAGGAAATGTGCGCGCGTCATGCTCTGGTGGCGATGTTTTGCGAATTATTTACCGAACCAGAACTGGCCCATCCCGTGCCCTTCCCAACGGATGCGTGGAAATATCATTTTTCCCCTGTTTTTATGCGAGTGTTTTGCGTGAAAGTAAAACAGTAAGCCGGAAAACCGACGAGTTCGTCCGAAAAAAGGGTCCCAAAATTCAGCGGAAATGGTGACGGTCGAGTGCGCCCTCCACCAGTGTCGTTTGCCCATCGCGAGCTGGCTGTGCGAATGCGAACCTCGGTGACAATCGGTGCCCAATGCCACGCTCTGGGACAACTCGAACTCGCACCGAACTGTCACGTTTCGTGGTAATCTCGCTGCTAGCGACAGGGTGGCCGGTTGGTTGGAATTGGCCAATTTTCCTTCACCAGCTTCTCCCACCGCTCGCCCCTCATTGCCAGCGCAGGATTGTCAATGGGAAGGAAATCAATAAATTTCACGAATGTTGAGTGATTTAAAGTGCCTTTGTGTTTTTGTGCGATACGACGAATCCTCGCTCGGTGCTGGCGCGTGATGGACAGGCCACAGAACACAGCGCCCTTTCGTCCTGGGTCACCTCTTTGCGACCGGATTGACGTGCGGTGGTGGTGGTGGACGAGGGCACTCGCCTGCGAGTGCTTATTTTCATGCCAATCGTCAATTATCCGCCCCGTTTTTCACGTCCTTTCCATCCCTCCCTCTCCAAACGAACGAAAGCGATCAATAAATTGTGAAAATAAGCAATTGGCATTCCATCGCATCTTCGGGCGCGATGCACCCGCGAACGACCGAGCGATCGAGCTCTGGAAACTGGCTCAGCTCTTGATTTGATTTCCAACTCTGTCCGCCCGACCATCCGATCGGCTGTCCATTCGCATGCATAATTGGATTGCGATCACTCAGCAAACACGACAAACGAACAGAACACAACGCAACGGGCATTCACATTCCTACCAAGCGGACCGCGCGAGAGGTTCGCTGTTTTTGCACGCGTTCAAGTCTTTCGTCTTAGCGCGAGCGCACGCCCTTCAAACTGAGGCTTTTTGGGGCTCCAGTTCTCGTTTTTGGGCCCGTTTATCGAGGAGTATTTGAAGATACAGTGCTACACTGACATGCATGCGAGCAATGTGTGTAAAAATCACGCTGACAGAGGTTTTCGGAGCTGCCGGGGTGGCTGGCAAATGGCAAAATTGATTACGGTCATGAGGTCGTCGCTGCTGCTGCTGCTGCTGCTGCAACGGATTGGTTCGTTCGCTTTGGCCTTGGTCTCGTTGTTGAAGGGGGCTACAAAAGGTTCGTGAAATTCGTCGAGACAGCCCGGGAGACGTTTAAACAAGCGACCGACGATGGCGATGACGCTCCGGAATGCTCATTTTCCGGGGCCGAAAAAGACCGCGATTTGGATGTTAAATCGTTGGTCGGTACATGGTCGTAAAGGAGGAAAGGGATTCTCCCTTCCCTAATAGAACTGCCGGATTAATGTAGACGACGAGCGTGCTCGAGTGGGATCGGTACTACTTAGCCGGGCGATAGTAAGCCGCTCGGTCGGCCGCACATTCGATCAGAATGCGTCCCTTGAAGCTTAACTTTTTACTACTATCGACGATGTAAAGCGAGGGGGGCGAGGCTATTAGTGGTGCGTCTTTGGGAACGAAATCAAATCTTCATTACGAGAATGATGTGAGCTTACCGTTCGGCCAGAATCCCGGGGGGGGGACACTATTGAAAATGCATCTAGTGCTGGCGATAAACGGAAAGCCGCTTATGTGCGTCCGAATGTGTGGTGCAGGGCGCTCCAAATGTTTTGACATCCTCTCGCGCAGGGGAATGATCGGGAGCTTTAAGGGTGTTTGGCCGTTCGGTAAGCGTGCATTAGTGTGATTTGTGGTCCATCACGAATGCGTCATCATCGAACAAATCATTCTTAGACAACGGTTGCATCATCCGCAGTCACCGGTGCGTTATCGTCGCAGTGAAACGACAGAGGGACTGACTCTCCATTTAATCCGTGTTACTTTTTGGGGAGGTTATGGCGCATGGCAAACCGAACATCAAAATCAAACTACGAGCTTCAGTTTCGAGTAGAAGGGAGAACTCTCAAAAGCAGAAAAAAAGGAAGGAACGAACGGACGTACGGACGGCTCTGGTCAAATCGGTTCGCCACAGAGACTGTCCCTGGGCATAATCTCTTAATCCGGTCATTATCGAGCTGAAACATTCCAAATAAATACCGATCAGTGATCACTGGCCACGGCGGTCTCTCGGGTCTCTCTCGCTCTCTCTCTCTCTCTCCTGCCGGTCGTGTAGTCGTGGGCCAAGAGACGTCGAGACGTGATTTCACACAGACCGACGTTCTACGAACGCGACGGCGGCATCAGCATCGCGTCAGGTTCGAAAAGATCAAACGATCTTCCTGAGCTCCAGCGTGTACAGAGGAACAAGAATAGAGAAGGAAAGAGGGAGAAAGGGTGCGCGGATAAAATAACAGCAATAAAACCGGGTCCCCGGAGACCGAGTCGGTACCGACTGCGGGCGAGACCTTAGGCAACGTCTTCCCTTCTCTTCTTCATCGTCGTCGCCGTCGTCTTGTTCCATTTTCTTCCCTCGATCTCCCCTTCACGGTGATGCTGGAAGGAAAGGAAATGGAAGGTGAATGGGATAGGAAACGGGAAACGGGAGACGAAGCGACCACCCAATCGGTGCTTCCGATTCGATTCATCGGTACAACCAGTCCAGTGGACTGCATTAATCCTTGGGTTTTATTTGCCCAAAATAGAACCAGCCCAGTGGCTCGGACATCGAAGGTTAGGTCAGCCGCATGCCAGGTTGAGCTGCGATCGATGGCGATCCTCAGAAATGCGCCGTGCTTCCGGTGTCCCCGGCGTACGAACACACATGGTACCTGGGGGATTGGCTGTTTTATGATGCCTGTCTGGGGCAACAAAAAAAAAAAAGGGCTCAGGAAGCGAACTCGATAATGGTCCAGCGGGTCATAAGGTTCCACTAATTTGAACGATCATCAAAAGTGAAAATGTTCCCAAGCATCGGGCCCTGGCCAGTTGCCCGTGGCATTCCACCGGACAGCAGGCAGGCACAGGTGCTGACGGGCGGATGGAAAATTACAGAGAGTTGCGTGTCTCGGCCGAGTCGACGGAGAAGACAATGGAATCGGACGGCAGAGACGGAGACGGATGCCGGGTACGATCACAAATCCGTGTCCGGTTGATCGTTATCCACACATACACGCGGTTCGTTGTGGACTTTGTCTGGGGTGCGCAGTGTCCCGAATGGGCAAGTGACAAATTACAGTCCCAGAGACGCCTTAGCAATGACGCATGTGATGAGAACCTCAGCTTCTTAGACATCTTCGACGGTCTAGACTTAAGAATAGACGTTCTAGACCCGTGAGCGGATCCCCGCCTATAGCTTGGTGTGCTAGAGCTAGAGATAATTGCCTGAATCCCGCGGTCCCCGGAATCACTGCCCTCCCGTTCTTCCGTAAGTTCCGTGAGGTTCTTCCGGAAGTGAAGTTGAAATTGGAGACTTCTCGGTGGTCAGTGTCGGGCCGCTTCCGTCCATACAAATCAGTCCAAGGTCAGCGCCAAGCGAGCCAGAGCCAGAGGAACGTGGAAAAAGACGATCAAGAGGCGATGTCCGGTGATCTCGATCACGAATCAACACGCGTGTGGCGCGTTGGTGTGCTCCCCCCTACCCCATTCAACAACAATAATAACCCGCAGTAATTATTCAATCTGCACCGTGACTCGGCACATAAACTGCCCCGACTTTGGCATCGGCATGCCCACGACCCAGAAGTTCACCGCCACGGTTCTCCGTGGCCACGTTTTTGGGGCGTAATGATGGGTTAATGTTTGACCGGCCCGGTGTGGTCGGAATTTGCGAAGCGAAAAAAAAGGCAACAACAACGGAACGGATTAGACAGCGCCAATAATGGGCAGGCAGGCGACTTCTAGGCGACTTCTTGTGACCGGAGCGGAGGTTGGCAGGTTGAATGTTTATTTGGCCAATTTTGAAGGCTCCCAGCGAATGATAGCGACTCTAATTTACGGAACCACCGTCAGTCCGGTTCCGGAGTTAATTCCATCCATCCGACCGGCGGCAGTTCCCACCAAGAGCAGAGCAGGGGTCGGGGATTAATTTGGTAGCGGCGGTGGCAGTCAGCCGGTGTGACTGATGGAGATCATGATCCTCCGGGCTAATAGATGAATTAGGAAGGTGGACCGAGCCGTGGCGGCGAGCTTAAGATTAGTTTTTGTTTTTACTTCTTCTCCTCCGCCCCTACCAACATCCGGTCACCGGTCACCATTGGCCGGTGACAATCTAGTTTGGATGGAGTAACTCCGCAGATTTCCGCAGAAAATAAAGGGGGTTCCACTCTACGGGCTGTTCTCACGCGAAACGGCACACAGTTCGAACACAATGCTACCACTGGCCACTGTGGCCGTCAATTTTTATGGTTCTCTGATGAAATCTGGTGCGAACGACGTGTGTGAGTATCACTTGTGGTTCCCTTTGCGGGTCATAAAACAATTACTCCTTTGGTCGTTCGGGTCATCCACGGTCTGAAAATCCTAGAACAAGCAGAGGGGAGGCCCGTAATTGGATAGATCGTTCGCAGCGATACTCTAGGCGTTGAGTTTCGATGGGTTGCTGAAAGTTGGAAGGGAAGATATCGCGCAATCAGAAATTTGGGGTTGACGTTATCGCGCCACAGAGAGAGAGAGATTAAATTGCCGGAAGCGTTGTTGTTCCGGGGGACCAAGTCGGTTGTTGTTTTGTGATGTCATCACTCGCCAGACAAAACAGACGGTCATTGATGGTGCAATCCTGAGCGTGGAATGCGCATTTCAAGCGCGTAAAAGATGGAGAGCTCGCTAGTTTGCTTTATGTCCGCAAGTGAAGCCATAAAACTGAACTGATTACTTATCATAACAAAGCGCGCATCACCACTCTCACCCAATAATTGATTCCAGTGTTCCGCCCGTGCCCTCATAGCTTCATGATCATCAATAAAAGAAGATGGAGTTAGTCGAAGTTAGTTAACGCTAAAGGCCCCCGCTTGCTCGGGGCGAGCGTAATTGAAGAATCGACAAGAGGAGAGCACAGAAGCTCAACGCTCTGCTGCACATTGTTGCGAATAACGTCTCGTCGTCGGTTACGAGATGCCGCCACCACGGGGGTGAAAGTTGTGGCCACGTGTACGTGTAGTGGACAGATCGCGCAGCAGTTGACCCCAAGCCGCCTTCTGGATTGGACAGCGCTTCGTCGCCCAAGATTCATCAGATTCATAAACATCCATTCCGCTGCCCTGATGCTGCTGCTGCTGGTGTACCGTGGCCTCGGGGTTGGCCACGGGAGGAAAAGATCATTTCCTTGGTCCCATTCTCTCCCATGTGCCCGGACGATGACGACGACGACGATTCCGACGACGGAATGGCGGAAAAGCGATAAAGAAAAGCCTTTCCGCCGTGTCGTCTCCCGGGAGTCGCGAGCTAATTTTCTCCCATTATGAGATGCTCTCCATTCGCCCCCTGTACTCGATTGGAGGTCGGTGAAGGCGGTCTTGCGCCGCATGTGTATGTGTGTGGAGACAATTCCTGGCCGCGTGTGAGGTGAAGCATTCCCGACGAGTTTCATCGACGACGACGACGACGACGACGACGTGCCATTGCAGAGACTGGAGTGCGATGCGATGCGCTGGGCAGTGATAGCGACCGGCTTTTGCCGAGGTTTGCAACATACTCCAGCCTCAGGCCCACCGTGGCCAGGATGGCTGGAAGGTGTCTTCCCGGGGACATGGTGAACGCGAACTGTGGCGGTCGTCGTCGTAGCGCGCTGATTGGTGTTTGATAGCGTTGGAATTAATGTTGGCCTTTTTGTCGTAATTATTTTACCTTCAGCGCTACCTCTTTCCACAGAGAGAGAGAGAGAGAGAGAGAGAGAGAGAGAGAGAGAGCGAGAGAGGGCGAGTGAACGATCGATCGGCGGTCGATCGAGTTGAGACAATTTTGAGCCACGGTTGACTGGCGACTGGGCCTTTGGTCGATGCCGCCCTTTGGGGGCGCTACTCATCCTCGCACGACCGGCCGTGCCTCCACCGTTTTCGGATCGGATCAACGCCCAAAGGGGTTGAAAGGGGGCGCGCTTTTTCATTTAGAAGAGTCGCCAGGGCCGTGATATCAAGCCGAGTTTGGAGTGAGGTTCCCTGGAATGACAAAGCAACAAGTCGGCGCGAGAGCCTTTGCGCAGAGTGTGAGACAACATTGGTTGGAATGATTATTACAATGATTTGACCGCACTCCTGCCCTCCCTCCATCACCATCATCATCATTGCCATCATGAGAGGTAGTGGAAAAAGGGGTAGTCAACATTCCACGGAGTGTTTGTGTGGCTGCTGGAACTGTGCTCGAGGAAGGAGGTGATGGCCATCGTGCACAACAACGGAGTGCCTGTAGGTAGTAGTAAACACATCATCATCGCCACCGTCAGCGATCGATGAGAGGCAGGATGATTGAGTAGCTAGAGCATGCATTTTTGCTGGCTGCTTCTTCGAGCTAAC
>NC_064877.1:66950646-66968146 GCF_943734665.1 Anopheles aquasalis | reverse complement strand
GGACTCGCCGTGGACTCTCTAGTAGGACAGCGCCGGATTACCTCCTAGCCAATGGGAAGTTATGCAAATGCTATCAGCACCAGGGTTGGCGTCGCTTGCAAACACAGAGACCGTGACGGCACTCCGCAGCGGGACCAAGACAGAGAGGTCTGTGCCCTCTCAGCTGCAGTTGCTTCTCAGGCGGTAAAAGTTCAGGTCGTAAGGTTGGCGAGATAATTACATGCCATGAGGGGACCATAATTTGGGATGATAGGAATGCGTCTCGATTAAAAGCGTCGCTTCGCTGCGCACCACCACCGAGCGGCCAGGCCATTAAACTATGGATCGGGCGCGTGTAATAACCTCCAACATCGGGTCGGGGTGTCGTCGCGGTGTCCTTGGATGAAAAGATATTCCCTAGTGGCCGGGTACTTCGCAACCATAATTATGGAATTGCCATAATTATTGGCAGCAGCTGCTGCTACTCAGGGTTGCCACCATAGCCTTACGTTTTCGGAGGAGTGCACTTCTCCCAGGCCGCTTACCTCCTTTTTGTCACTCGGTGCCACGGATTGCAGAGAAGGCGGAACGGTTCGATGTCGTAACATTTCTTAATTCATGCCGGAGAACCGTGTTGGTGCTGGTGCGTGGTACCAGCCGCCAGGAATCGCGGCTGTCGAAACAAATCAAAACGAACTTTCCATCCATCAATCGTGTTTGTGTCTTGCCCGGTACCCCGTTCCCCCCCCTTCTGAGTCTGCAACGATTTGTCCGGATCGCTTTAGCAGAAACGCTGGCGCTGGAACTTCGTTTGTTGGCGTCAATTACCTACACGATCGCGAAATCGTACAGCACGTTAGAAGCGGCAAGTGGAAGGCAACTATTTGGAATGGAGCAGAGACAGGAGATCACCTTGGAGATCGCTGGATCGCTTAACTTCACCAAAAGACCCATACAGCGCACCTGTGTGTTCCGTTCCGTCTGCGAAACCTCGAACGCCGTTGTCTTGGCACGCCATCTCTGTGGCATCGCATAGAGATCTGCAAAAGGGTTGAGCAAGCTCCGGCTGCCTACGCATATGAGGGATCCTAATCAGGCACTCGTCCAAAGACAAGGAACTCCGCACGATTGATCGATCAATCCCGTGCCGGGGTGACATTTGACGGAGTGAGGCAGCCTCGCCGTGCGCAGAAAAACGTTGGCGCGTACCGCTTCACCATGCGAACAACCAGAAACAATCGTTCTGCTCGATCATTAATCATTGCCACAAACGAATGTCATCGGCCAAATCGGTCTCAACATGATGCTCTTTAGCGGATCCCCTGGCGGACATGAGGCGGACAGAGTGGGCTGGAAATCGTCTCCGGTTCGCTGGCCGTCTCCCATTGAGCCCGGTATGGTTCCTTCGTGTTGGATCGGCCGGGGCAGATTGAATGACAATGCGGATCGCGCGCGCGCGCTTCGTCGAGGCTGGGTGTCCCTTGGGTGTGCACTTTCCCTTTGCTCGCTCGCTCGTCCGTCGTCCCATTATGCAACTCGCCTCGTCATTGTTCTAGCCGGAGAACGGACCCCCGGTAATGGCCGCCGGAATGGGAAGGTAACGAGCTGATTTGTGCGCGCTGGAATTCCAGGAAGTGGCAGTCAACGAGCAGTCTCTTCCTCGTGCTCCACCGTTTGAGGGAGAGAGAGAGAAACGAGATCGCACTGGGAGGAGGATGGCCCTTCTGTGTTTGTCGAGATCTTTGCGACGTCGAGATCCACGACTCCACGACTTCAACGGTGAGGAACGGCGAGCATTGCACCACACCTTGGCCTCGGGGCAGCTTCGCGAAACTCCATCTTTCCGCCTCCCCCGGGGGCGGAGTGACGTTGATGTAGCGCTTCGGGAGAGAGCGCGCGCGCGCTTTGGCGCAGTACCCACGGTGCAGGATAGAAAGTGTACTCTGCACTCCATGTACCGAGACACAAACACACGAAGAGTCGTGGCCGTGGTCCTCGACCTTCGTGGCTGTTGGGTTGAGTTCTTCTGTCCCGACGCCGGCGACGACTACGCCGACCAGTTGCTCCTCTTGCGAGTGAATCGAGATTTATAGGATTTTATGCGCCAGCGCACATCGTCGTCGTCGTCGTGGTCCGTAGAGGCCAAGGGATGCCACGGATGTTGAGGCGACGGATTGAGGTTAATAAACAGATGAAATTTATAGGCCGCCTCGGTAGGTAAATGAGCGGGTTTGTGGCCAGAACCACCCGTTGGTGGAGAGGGAAAGGGTCAATTGGGAGAGCCACCGCAGGAGGAGGCGGCTTCTTTTTTGTCCAGGTTTTTTTTCCCGGAGCGCCGCTTTCCGAACAGGAGGACAGGAGCGGACTGACCTTTTCCGCTTCATCAGCTCGCTTGCACAGTGATGGTGACGGTGACGGTGTGTGTTGTGGCATTAGACGGAGTCACACACCGTGCCGGGAATCGTGCCAATCTGTCAGAGATTGTTAGAGTACTCGGGTCTCTTCTACCTTCTTGGTGACGCCAAAGGACCCCCCCGCTCATCCTGTTCTCATTGCGCACCGTCCTGGAACGGAATGTGGCCGTGTTTGCGGTGGCGACAGCAGCAGTATCGCGTCATGCTGTTGTAGCGTCGTCACGTCCGAGAACCTCTGGTCGATTCTGGCTGGCTGGCTGGCTGGCTGGTTGGCGACGCGTTCTGCCACGGTTGCGGTTGCGTATGGCGCGCTATGATGGAATGTGCTTGCCGGTTTGTCGGTGCGGTGGTCACCAAAACCCGGGGGGGTGTGCGTGCCAGCACCTCTCCGGTGGATGTTTATCTTGCCAAGCAGCACCAGTGGCAGAGGGGAATGGGGTGAACGAGGTCAACAACAGCAGGGGTGGTGGTCGAGCTGTTGGCCAACAAGCAGAAACAACCAACTTTACATGGTCTGTTTGTAAATATGTGCTCCTCTTTGCTCGCTGAACGCTGGACGACATTGACGACGACGACGGACTGCCCTGGCAAGAGGTGTGCCAAAGGGGGAGGCCAGCACTAGCACCTTTTTCGTGCGTTTGTTTATTGATAAAGTGAGGTTATGAAACAGGACGCCGGTAGTCGCCTGCTGGGGACTGGTACGCCACGGTTCTGTATAGCTTGATTAATGTGTTGTTGATAGTGTTTCTCTGTTCGGTGGCGCGGGCATGAAATTGTGTTTAACGGCCGTAGAGGCAGTTGCTTGGTAATGGACACCCGATATCCGTAAGGTTGTGATCCGTGGCGGGGCAGTAAGTTGTTCGAAAAGTATAATTGTACCACGGAGGGGTGTGGCCGCTGTTGTTACTAAAAAAAAGTGGATTTAAAATTCTACACGAGTGTGTTGTATCTCATTACAGGAGATTATAGGGTTCTTTGAAATAAAGTTATGACTCAGGAAGGGAGTCGGATGTTTGTATGTAGAAAGTATATTCAATTAGTTTAGTACATTTTAGAAATATGGAGCACTTCTCAATTGGTTTTCATTCGTTTAAGAAATAAATTCTAGCAACAATCCTGATTGTAGAATAAATGCAAAAAAAGCACAAATCAGTAAAACCTCTATTGCTTCAACATGTAGTTGTTGATCATACAGTAATTAGAGACAAACAGGCCACAGCATCAGGATTAGTATAGTTTGTTTCTTTTATCCAGTAAATGCTGGCTAATCTTTTCTTCAAACTCAAAAAAAAAAACGTAGACGATCTGTTTACCATCTTATGGCATTCGTTCTTCTTTTAGTAAATTTCGTAGATTGTTTCATATTTTTCGATAAGATATGCGAGGAGATTTCAATATCAACTTTCATATAACAACACTACTAGTAATTTAGAGTTCTAGCTCTTGTTTCATCGTTTCTCTGAGAGTTACTCTTTCCAAGAGGTTGTTCGTCTTGCTAGATCTTGAAAGGATTATGAAAGTTTCGCTCCTCTCTTCCTGAAATTGCATCAGATGCCGTGTTTCCTCTAGCAGTTTTATGCGTCTCCCACGAAAACTCACGAAAGACGGTGTCGGTGACTGCAGTGCCTTCATGATCATGAATCTTGATCATATCCCATCCCATGCTCCGTGCCGCTGTTCCGCCGCCGCTACAGGGCACACACGATCGGTGTTGTGGTGGCTCCGCATCAAAGAAAGTTCTTCCGCAAACATTGGCGTGCGAAAGCGCGGCGTTGAATAACTTAAAGAAGCAACAGCAGCAGCAGCAGCAACGGTCCGCCGGTCACGAGCAGAGAAGGGAGAGAAGGTTCCAAAAAAGGACAAACAACGCACACCACAGCGTGCGGCCGAAAAACGGGGCATCTCTGGACCGAGTCGGTGTGTGGGGGGTCGGCTTCAAACTCGGTGACCGGCCACCGGCGAACCGGCGGCATTAATGAGGAACATATCGTGCTCCGTCGATCGATCACGCATGCCGCGTGTGTTGCATCGCCGATGAGTGATACCGGCGATACCGCTCCTCCTCTGCTCCACCCCGCCCCAGAAATACAGACAACAAACAGCAGCTGGCCAGTTTGTGCCCCGTCTTATCGGTGTTCTGCTGTTCCCAGGCTGATGCCACCGGCGGCCCACCGGTTACCGGTTCGCTGGATTCTCTCATCGCTTCACTCCGACACTTGCCTCCAAGGAATCCACCGGGGACCGGTTACCGCGGTTACGAAAGCCAAGAATGGGGAGCAACAGCACGAACCCGATGGTTCCAACACACATACAGGCGTGGAGCGAAAGGCCGCGATCGTTCGTGCTGCGCGGGAAAACGCGCATTTCGACGAGCACATACCAGAATACCGGGGAACCAGAAGGCATGCTCCTGGGGTATGTTGGGCGCGTTTTGCGCGCTGAACGCCACCAACTTCATCCCCGCACTCCAGCCACTTTATTGCCACCCCAAAACGTGACAGCAAGGA
The DNA here is from genome assembly GCF_943734665.1 of Anopheles aquasalis. Taxonomy (NCBI): domain Eukaryota; kingdom Metazoa; phylum Arthropoda; class Insecta; order Diptera; family Culicidae; genus Anopheles; species Anopheles aquasalis. The sequence continues at coordinate 66,963,246 of NC_064877.1, read as the reverse complement.
GTCAACCACTACTGACACACAAACATGCTGGTTGCGATCGGTCTTAGGGGCCCTTGTGGCCCTTGTGTGTTGGTGTTCTAGACTCCCGATCGCCCCGAAATGGCCAACGGTGCTGGTGCTGGGGCTGGTTAGAGCCTCGTTGCAAAACAACGAAAAAGAAAAGCAACTCGAGCCCATAACACAACAGAACGCAGCATCTTGGCCCAACTCGCGATCGTGTGTTCTGCTGTCGACGACGATCGCGACGACGACGACGGAGGAAGATGTGGTTCTCGCCGGTCGCCGGGACGTTCCTCTCTCCCCCCTGGTGGAAGCGAGATCTCTTGGGACGATCGCAGTCGTCGTCGTGGTCGTCGTGGTCGTGAGTTCGCGCGCGCTCGCGCTCCTTCTATCCTCCTGCGGTCTCTGCGCCTCCGGACTCGGATCGAAAGCGGCCAGAAGATGGTGAGCGCGGTGTGGTGATCCAAGACCGGTTCCATTCGGCGGTGCCTGGAGGTGGCTCTCTCCCTCTCTCGCTCTCTCTCTCTTCATGGAGGAGGATCACCAGCACGTTGCTGCTGCTGCTGCTGCTGATGATGATGATGATGAAGGTTTCGTCCAGCATAGGCAAGCTTTTCGGGCTTCGGGCTTTTCGGTCCCGCCAAGTTTTGCCAGCTTCCCCACCGCCCTCTCCCTCCCCGTGCCACTCTAACCTTGGACAGGGTAGGTTGTGTATGTGTTGTTGTTGTTGTTGAATGTGCGACCCTTTCGCTCTCTCTCTCGCTCTCTCTCTCTCCGTTGTTCGTGTTTGGCGCGCTTCATCTTCCTCCGCAACATAATTCGCCCGGTGCGAAACATGATGGAGCGAGGGGTGGTGCACCTCACCGCTTTGGCATGTCCCCGGTGGCCGCCGGATTCAGGGAGTGTCTGTTCTCGCATACTTTATGTAGCAGGCTGGCCGGTTGGCTGGTTGGCCCTCATGCTGCGACGTCGACGCCGGTTTGTTCCGTGTTATGTTCCGTGTGCGTGACGTGAGGAGCAAGAGGAAGGGAGCAGGAGGTACTTTCGTTCGAAGTTTAAATTGTAACGAACTTGTTTTGGTCGAAGTCCCCTTCTCGTTTCCCGTTCCCCTAGTTCAACCGGTGCTCCAGGGCGGGAACAAGTTTTTGGGCGCGCGCGCGCGCTCGCGCGAGAGAGTTTGAATGGCTTCGTGGTCCCGGGATACTTTCGACAAGTTTTATGCTACGCATTTATCCGCTGACTGTGTCGATGGCAATCGCACAGGGCACAGACACACGGTGGTGACCGGTGACAGTCGTCGCTCTAGGGTCCATTGGAAGCACCGCTTGTGGCAGGTGCAGGTTTTTGCGGTCCACCACCCCCCCGAGCCCCTCAGGAATGCCTTCTTTAACGACTCTTTCTCTTTCTTTTCTCTCTCCTTTCTCCAGCGCCGAAGCCGGTTGGCCGAATTTTATGCGATTCCTTGGCGATTTTCAAACGAGCAACGGTCAACTGAAGCGGCGAGGATACGCGACGGCCCCCAGTCCCCATTCCAGCCGGCTTCAAGTTCGGAACCGGTGCTTTCGTTCTCTTCGTTCGCTTTCCTGCCATCTGCGCACCCCCTTGCGCCGAGGCCATCGAAGGATCTCCGAAGAAAAAGCGAGGAACGCTGAGAGCTGATCAGTGATCGACTGACAACCGACGTCGACAGTCGCTGTCGGTTTCGGTGAACGCGATCGCCGAATATCCCGAAGGATCCGGGACCGTCGGTGGCGCCACCTACGGGGTGGTCTCGAGAGTTTCTCTCGCTCTCTCTCCCTCGTTGTCTCTCCGTTGTCCCTGTTATCGTCAGTTCCAGCCAGTGCTTTCGGGGATCCATTTAAACTCGAGGCGATAAGAGAAGGTGCATTAGAGCTTCTTCTTTTTGGAAGTTCCACCGGGGTCTGAACGGAAAGGAATGTGAATTGCCCGGACCGTAGACCGCTAGCTAGGCTGTGTTTGCGATAGTGTGATAGTGTCGTCATCGTCGTCATCGTCGTCGTCGTAGTCATCGTTACTGATGATGAGGAGAGTGGCCACGGTGATGGTGATGAGCGTCAGTATGATGAGCGTTATGATTGTGCGTGCCGGCACCGCAGAGCACCTTTTAATGGCGAGGGAAACGAAAAACGTCCACTCGAGTGTCTAGTAGTGCCGTCGTCCATCGTCGTCGTACGATTGTGTGTGCGCGTAGGCCAAGAATAGCCATCCGTTCGTTCGTCCGTAAACGGTGATCACCGTATCTAGCGTTTGTTGTGTAGTGTGGGCGGAGGCGATACGGAAGATATTGGTTATAACGAAAAGGAAAGTTGAACGTGCGTGCGTGCGTGCGAGAAAGTTGGCCTCGCGGTGTGCGTCTGTTTGTGTCGCATTTGATGATCAGAGCGCGTTTGATGTCAAGTGGTTGCTCGAGTGGCACATCCCGAAAGCGAGCTGCGTCCATTTTCGGTGGTAATACAGTTAGATAAGCGGAGCGTTTTTAGTGTTTTTGAAGTGCCCCAGTGTCTAAAGTGGTTGGAACGGATTCGTTTCGGGGTTTAAATGGTTTCGAAACATAATTGAGACCGTTAAGGTAGTCTCGCTCGAGTGATAAGCATAAGTAGCAGCCGTAGGAGCAGCATCAGCATCGAAGTGATCCAAGTGATCCGCTCTTTAAAACGCACCCCCCAAGGCACCCTCTGCTCGTAGTCATGACAACGAATAGTAGCAACCTGAAGCTATCTGGAAATATAATCGGTCTCACATCCAAGCAACAACCACAGCACAGTCAGCAGCAGCAGCAGCAGCAGCATCTGCAGCACCAGCAACAGCTCACGCACCAACAGCACCAGCACCTTCAGCAGCAGTTCCAGAAGCAGAAACTGAAACACTCTCAGCATCAGCAACAACTCCAGCAGTTACAGCAACAGCAGCAACATCAGCAATCACTCGGTACGATTCAGCCAGCCGGTTCGATAGTGACCAGCTCGCTATCGAACGGTGTCGGACCACACGGACCACCAGGTGGTGGTGCTGGTGGCGGTGGAACTGCCGGTGGTGGTGTCTTTACGTCAGCCCTCACTAATGGTGGCGGTGTTGGAGTGAAGTCTTCGGTGCTCGGTGGACTGATCAGCGGTATACCGCAGCACACGTCCGTGCCAGTGTCTTCGTCATCGTCCTCGCTGTCGCCGCTGGCCTCCGCTGGTAGCCACATCCCGCCACGGTATCAACCACCACCTCATCCACCCGGAGGCATCCTCAAGAACGGTTACACCAACGGTCACCTGCGGGCTTATCATTCGCCGCGACAGCATCAGCTGCAGCAGCAGGACGGCCACGGACAGAACGGACACAGTGGTCCCGTTGTGACCTTCAGCAACACCAACACCAAACAATCGTACGGTGGTGCGGCCGAACTGAACCTAAAGCGGCCACCCAACCCATCACGCCTGCTAGCACCTCGTCAGCACATTCGCTTCTCCAATCTACCGCCCCTCGTGAACGGTGGCCAAGGAGTGAGCCGCGCCGAGGCGACGACATCATCATCGGGCAGCGCCAGCACGGTGACCACGGTCACAACGAACGGTAGTCAGCAGCAGCAGCAGCAGCAACCGTCGACCGTACTAAGTCAGCAAACGATTCAGCAGGCTCACCTGTTGCCACCATCCCAATCGCACGCACGGCTCAGCTCAGAGTCTTCGTCCGAGGATCAGACGACGAGTTCGACGCGATCACTGCAGGCACACCTGGGGCACGCGAAGCCGGCACCATCCGCTGCCCACATCCACCAGACGACGGCCATCGTCCACCACAACGCCAGCGGTATAGCGGTTGGCAGTAGCAGCAGCAGTAGTAGTGGCGGTGGTGGTGGTGGTTCTGGGCACTCAATTCAATCACCCGTTTCCTCCGTTACGTCCGCATCGTTAGTCAACGGACCAGCAACACTACCTTCGTCGCAGCTGACCGGCATTAAACCGGCTCAGCCACCCTCGTCCAACTTACCCACGGCCATCGGCAACGGCAATCACCTGCATCTGCACCATCAACACCAACACCACCAACAGCAGCAGCAGCAGCAACAGCATCCGGTTCAGGTGCACCAACATCCGGCCCTTCAGCAGCAGCATCAGCAGCAAGAGATGTTGAAGTTCGTCCGGAAGGCTGAGTCAGAGACTTCCTCCACACCGACCTCCTCTACTGGTGGTGGCGGTGGTGGAGGAGGAGGTGGAAGTGGTGTAAATGGTGCTGGAGTGGCAGGTAGCAGTAGTAGCAACGGTGCTGGCGGTGGTCGCGTTGCCACCCTCGACCAGAATCGACACTTTCAGGTGAGTGGTCACTGCAGTCGGGAGTCAGCCGTTTGGCGATTGCCCCTAGAGCACCGGCTCGAGGGCGAGGAAGTGAAGGTGGTCTAGCTTTCCAGGGCAAGTCACATCGAACCTGTCAGCCCCCCCCAGCCTGGCGGGAGGGAGTACCTGGGAGCACTCCCCGGGAACCTGTTTTGACGCCCGGGTGCTCGAGCGTGCGTGGAACCGAATGAAGGAGAAAGTTGCTGACCTTTTGCGGGACTGATCGGTGTTCGGTGGATGCCTTTCGCTCAATTCAACAGGCACCAAAGGCTCGAAAGTTCCGCCCCGTCCCGGTGTTTTATCAATCGGTGATAAAGTTTCTCCCAAAATATGCGTCCGATCAGCAGCAGCAGCAGCAGCAGCAGCAGTGCCCCTTAGGGGCGAGATCAGCGCCGGGCCCGCAGGGAAATGGCACTTCCACCCTTCCTTCGAACAAACCATTTCCTTGTTCCGTTGCTCCAGACGGTGGCAGGTGCCCTTTTTGGAGGGGTTGGTTGGTTGCATGGATGTCGGTCGCACAATTTTGCTGACTAAGCACAACACATTCACAGTGCCTTTTGCGTCTCTCACAAAAGGAAAGTACATCCATCGGTGACGGATCGTGTAACCCCCCCGGGGGTGTAAGGGGAAGTCGTTAGAAGTCCGGCACCACCAACGGAGCGAGTGGTCAATTTGTCAATTCGATACGGTTTGTTGCCTCAGCACGCCGTTGCCAATGCCGATCCTGACGCTGTTCTATTGCAGCCGCTTGCGCTGGCAACAATGTTGGTACAATGGCACGTAGCCACGCGATCCACCGAGAGGTGGCAAGGTCGGAAGGGGGCCTGATTGTGATGAATGTCGCGCGGAATGCAAGCTAACAGCACGCGGAACACGGAAGAGATGGAGCGAACGGCAATTGATTGTAATCTCGTAATGCGCAACACAATCTGTCATTGTTTGCCGCTGGGGCGCTGGAGCAGCAGGATGCTGGAAAGCTCTCTCGAGATTGCGCCAGGCCACGGGAGATTGAAGTTGGTTTCGGTTGCTCCATGGTGCTGCGATCGAGATGATCGCGGATTACTTCGCCACCGTAAAGATGAGGCGATGATGCAGCCAAACCGGTGTAGGGTCCAGCAGCCAGCCGGGACTGTGGAGGCCACATTTTAATTACTGCCAGGTGCTGACCACCGTAGAGATTGATTTTTTTGATTTCGTAGGAAAAATGGAAAACAAATAAAAGTCGAGATGAGAAAGAGGTTGCAGTATACGTTTGAAACTTTCGGCCCTTTGCTCGGGTGTTGCAAAGGTCATCGAATGGGATTTTTGGAGTGATGCTCCGAACACTCGACTGTTCGCGCACGATTATTTCATTAAGATCGAAAAAATTACCCTTAATCACTCCGCCTCCACCTCCTTTCCCTGCGCCAAGGAGCAATGAAAACAAATGGCACAACTTTGTTGTTGCGGAGCTGTGGGCACCACCACCACCACCACGAGGGGGCCCCCCTCCAAAGGATGCTCGCCGATTGCGAGAGGCGCGAAGCTTCCTCCGTTCTTCTCGGCCGTCCATTTCCCGTTCGTTGTTTTTGCTGATTGCTTTCGGCTGTTGGATTTGGCATGGACAGCGCTGGAATGGTGCCTGATGGCATGCATATTCTCATGCTCTCGCTGGCTGGCTAGCTGGCTGGCTGGCTTACTGGCCGGTAATAATGTACTCCGTTAGGTTAATTCCATCGCTCGCCCGCTCGCTCGCTCGCTCACTCGGTGCCCTTCCCGGTGTTATTATTGTGATTATGCCGTTTGCCGTTTGCATGTGATGCTCATGCGCCTGCGCCTGCTATACTGTGAACTAAGGGGGGGGCTAAAAGGAATTCAAAAGAGGAAGGAAGGAACGTTAGACAGCGAGATGGCGCGATTTTAAGCGATATCGTTAAGCGTTCCGTCCGATGCCATCGATCGCCACCGTGGATCGTAATGCAACATTGTTTTGTGGTGCCTGCCCGGCGTGTATTTTATCTTTGTGGTCAGTTCCCAAAACAGGAATCCAGTGGTTATGCTAACAATATGTCTTAATTTCGGTGGACCACGGACGGCGCACGAATGGACCTCATCAGATGTTCACAGGGAGAGCGCGAGCGAGCATCGTAAAAGGAGCTTTGTTATGGTTTATGGTAGCTTAGTACAATAAATGGCAGGAATTGAGAGAAAGAGCGAGAGAGAGGAGCAATTTGGCAACTGGCGGACGACCACTTATTTAGGGTAAAAAGTGAGAGTTCCCCCAATTTAACACAATGGCTCCGGTTCACCACAAACCTCTCTCTCTCTCTCTCTCTCTCTCGGTGCCTAATCTGTTTCAATTTATCTGGCCTCACCGCGTGTGTATGGCGCAGTTCTGTTAGATCTGTACCGGAAGTACCGAGCCACAGACCACACCAGACCAGACCAGACCAGAGATGAATGGATGGCCCCTCTCGCATGTTCGGTACCACCGGAACCAGCTGGAATCACTCTGAGTACAGCTGCTCGGTATGCTTTCGTCATAAAAACGGGCAATTTGCTTTGGCTGCTGCTGCTTCTGCTTCCGTGATGTGCATATGGTTTTCAAATAATCATCTCGTAAAGCAGGTTCGTCGCTTCCCCGCGCGCGTTGAAGTCTTTCGTTTTTTCGGAACATTCGGGCCTGCGTTGCGCCGCTGATTGGTCACATCTGTTCCCTGTGGCCTTTGCGCTTGCTCCGGCAGTAGTCGGGCATTAGTAAGTGATCGTCGGACAGGCTTAAAGCGGATCAGCACAGGCAGCAGCCGCTGCCGATGTTGCTGCCGGATTGAAAAGGCCTCCATCCGAAAAAGCAAATCCGGATCTCAAACAGCGAAGGGAAAACGGCAGGGGTATGATGAAATTTCAATTACCCGTTTCAGGTGGCAGGTGGCAATGTGGGCATTGGTTAAGCATCGGTTTGGCTGGCCTGCGTGGCTAATTGTGACTTGGCTGTCTTGGGTGTTGAGCCGGTTCAGCGACGAACCTGCGCGGGCCCCCAGAACCGTGGCGCAGTTGGGGATTGCGTGTCAGAGAGACCACAAAAAAAGGGGTTCACGGTCTCACGCACTCGATGGGTCTCGATTGGTCACTGGTTTCACACCCGTTTATTAGAAACGAAAATTGCGGAAAAACGATGGAAAAGAGGCAAAGAGCGAGCGTCATGGCACCGAGGTCACCCCTACCTAATGATCATTTGCGTGCCGATTTGGGCCTGGGAAACGGACCTGGTCTTCTGGTGACCTGGCACTTTGTTGGCGATGGTTGGTTCGCAATTTGAATCTTCCTTCCTTCGATGGCGAATGGATGCGACACAGCGCATTCGTCCATTCTTTTCTAAACCCCGGGGACAACGGAATCGGAAATCGAGGCCTCGATAAATCTGGACATTATCTTAATTTTTGTCCCCACCCCCGGGGCTCCGAGGCAGCGAGCGTTTCGAGGCCAAACATAATGACCAAAATTATGACCGGATTTGTGCTGCTGCTGGTTCGCTCGCTGGTTGTTTTCTTCGCTTTTTTTTGCCCTTTACAGCCTGCGAGCCAGCTATTCTCTAGGTCTGGTACGGCGACATTGGTATGTTGCGTAGCACAAGGCGTGGCGTGGCCTTTCGAGTTCGACGAATCTTTCTTTTCTCTTTTTTGTTTCACGTGCGGCAGCGAAGGTTTGTGGTCCCGTTGTGGTAGTGGTGGCGGCCTCCAGAGACACTGGAAAAAGGCTAAAGTGGCCACGATAAGCAAACGCTTTCCCATCTTCCCAAGCGCGTAATCGCGTGGCGAGCAATTTACATTTGGCAATTCATGTGGTTCAGCCAGCAAACAGCCATCATGTTGATACGCAAACGAGTTGATGATGATGATGGTGGTGCCCGTTTGTTCCCGTCGACGCACGCGGCCAACATCATTTCATCAGTCCGTCAGGGGCGTTAAGGTGGCACGATTTAGCAATCTTTCTCTCGCTCGGGGTTTGGGGGGACCGCTGGGAACTCCGTGGCGCCACTTTAATGCGTTTCAAAGGCTTCAAGCCTGCGAGTGAGCAGTTTCTGCTGGCCCCTTCTGCGCGTTTGTTATTGTTGTTGTGTTAAAGGGGACAGTTTGGGCTGGCTGGATTGTTGTTTTGTCGATTGCCGGAGCACACTATGGGAATGTCTGGGGCGCCACCAGCGTAGCGAAGAAGAATGAAATGAAGCTGGTGTTTTGCAATGGATTTACGAGGGCACTAATGTGCCAGCAGCTGGCGGGTGAGGTGAGCATAAAGTATGAGGCTGGTTAGCATTTGAATGAACAACCAATACTCACGAGATGTGTTTATGCTACATTGAGTCAACCGCGGTGTACTAGCATAATTGAAGTAATCACAAACCATAAACACGCAACATGAACGCCGAGACTCAGTTTCTGGCCTTGTGAGAAGTTGATTTATGTTCCACTTTCCACCGGAACGCATTTATGGCGAGTCAGTGACGACGATCGACAACAGCACGAGCCACCAAATCGGAAGCATCAACATCACACGCATTGCGTCACATTGTAACGCCTGCGACCAATTTCGGGAAACAGGAAATCGGAATTAACCTCCCACGAGTGAACCTCTCCGGAGCACGCGCCCGTGTTTGTGTTGATTAGGTGGAAGGATTTCTAAGCAACAAAATCACTCCCTGGTGTGTCACTCTCGCGCGCGCTCCCTTCTGCTTTGATTGGACCGTTAATCAGCATAAACATAACTGCTCACCGAGGGCCGCCCACGATTGATTGTGTCGTGCGCTGCGTCTTCGTCGTCGTCGTCGTCAGTGATCGCTTCCTTTTCCTTACCTTCTTTTGATCTACGATGACAATAATCACCGCAACGACGACGACTACGACGACGAGATCCCTCTTTGCCTTGTTTACCGCCACAAAACAACTATCGTAGGCCGGGAACCGGGTCTCCGTAGGAAGCTAGCAGGAAAGCGCAAACCCTCCTCACGGTGAACGAGTCTCCTTATCCGGTCTGCTGCCTACTGAACTCGGCCTTTCTTCTCGCCGGATGTGTACTTGTCGAGCAGCAGCAGCAGCACTGGTGCTAGCGAGCGTACTGGATTAACGAGTGACTCATGTCATAAACCTTAACGAACCCACCGCAGATCCACCACCAATCGGTATTCCTCCTCTGCAGCAGCAACGGCACCATTTGCTTGAAGTTCGAAAGGGAAAAAAGATCGAGACCCTCCGATAGGGTGCGGTTGTCGCGCCGCGCTTATCTTGGTCTGATTGCACCGACGAATGAAAAAGAAACACAGGAAAGGGGAAAAGGGGTGAGGTGGTGACGCCCAACAACAGTCGTCGTCACCGCTGCCGCCCCCGGGAAAAGATCGAATTTATGATCGCGAGCGCGGGATCGAGGCGTGTGCGTGACATTTCACCCACATTCGGACCTACAGAGCGGAACCAGCAGTGCTCTGTCGGTGTGTCTGTGTGCTGGTACATGTAAACAAAGCATAATTCATTCATCGGGCGCGCATTCTCGGGGCGCTGCCCTACACGCAATTACAAACCCATGCACCGGTGATCGCTGAACCGTGCAACACCGAGAGGGAGATCCGGAGCGAAGAACCGGAGCGAATCGACCGCGATTGGTGTGGTTGTTGTGGGTTGAGTTGGATGGGCGTTTCGACCACCAGTAACAGCAGGGCCCACACAGAACACCGGACTGAGCTGGCAACGAGTCAGACGAGCCAGTTGCATCGAGCCCGAGGGCGTTCTGTGGCGTCCAGAGGGAAGTGAAAGTTGTTCTAGGGGCGAGCGCACACATACACAGGCTTGAGACTCCTCCAGTCCGTCCACAGAGTAATCTAGCATCACACTGAGCGCTAGTCTGGGGGGGGAGTGATTTTAATTATCTACCAACAGAACAGAACAAAGCACAGTCGGGGTCGGTTCATCTCCCTTCTGCGGGAGGGTCGCAGCGTAGTTCCGGTCGAGATTGCATTCCGGTGCCGGTTATGGTTGTGGGAAAAAGGTGGAAAAGTGAGAACTTTCCCGGAAGAAGAATGCCGTGGAAGCCGTTTGGATGGTTGTGAAAATCACATCCACCAAGCGGCAGCTGCACCATTAATATGGTATCGTTGGTGTCTCGTTCCTCCCTTCGAGGGTGGTGGTCGGTTTCGGTTCAAAAGCCATTTACTTATCGCGTTGCTTTCCCCCTCTCTCGATCGAGAGGGAAAGTGGGTGCGTGCGTGAGCGTGTATTTTATGTGCAGCTGCACAATCACCAAGATGACGAAAGCGAGGACAACGCCGAAGGCGAAGACGTCGCTGATGGATTCATTTTCCTCCCATCTTCCAAGGGTCCAGGTCAAAGAGGTCGTCGGTCAGATGTCAGAGAGTGAAGGGTAACGAGAGGGAGAGACTGACTGTAATAATAATTATGTTGCTGCAGCCTTGGAAACGAGCACAGGAATTGGTTAAAAATGTTAAAACTACTCATTTTCATTTTCATATCTTATCGGACGCCCTTCTCCTTCAGCGAGAAGTCCACAGCACAATGCGTTGGGTGTGCACCTCCCCTTTTAAGATGCAGATGGCAGTTTCGAGAGTTGGAGGGGAGGGATTTTTGGTGGACGGGCCGTGATGAGATGTGTAATTATTTTTATTTTGTGGACCGAAGGTGAATTGCTCTATTCGTGGGATGTGGATTGCGGAAGAAGAAGAAGAAGAGAGGAAGCTGTTAAACATGCGGCCATAAAGATGTACGGTCGGCGATAGGTCGTTCTATAAAATCGTTTTAATATCGTTCCACATACGCGTGTACGTGTGCAGCGAGCAGTGCAGCGCCAGTTAAAGTTGTTCGTAGCGCAGGAACCAACGATCCGTGGTCTCTGCATCATCACCATTGTGCGATCGTTAAACAGCTTGTACACACAGTATTTGGCATGCGTTTCATTGCGCCATAAAGTGCACGGCGATCGGCACGATCTCGTTGTCCCAGCAGCAGCAGCAGCCAGAGGTGCGTTTTATGGTTTGTACGGCATCCTGTCCTGCCGTGCTTCGGATGTGTTGTAATCAAATTGCAACAGACCGGTAGAGGTTATAGAACCTTCTCGTTCTCCCCTCGGCCAATGACCAAACTCCCGGACCCAAGTGTTTTGCTGCAAGTTGGCAGCGTGACCTGACTCTCGCGATCCAGAGAGAAAGGAGAAAGAGCGACAGAGATCGTCGAGCAGCAGCACAGGTGATCGGCGCGCAGGTGAAGCAACAGTGCCCAGGTGCTTCACATTCCAACCTCCGCTCCACAGATGATCGATCGTCACCGCAACATAGTCGTTGGGTAAACCTCCGTTCTTTCTTGCTCTCAATCGCGCGCTTGATCCTCTTTTGCGCACCTTCGTGTCGTCACACTCATCGTCGTGTTTCTTTTCTGGGAATCTCTCTGTCGGTGACCGGCCTGGGCGCGAGGATTATGGCAAATATTTGCCCCTCAGCCCTCAGTTCGGTCACATTAAGACGTTGATTCTGGTTTTCCGTGCGCGTGAATCGCGAACAATGTATTCATTCATATGATGCTGCTGCTGCTGGTGGTGGTGGTGGTGCGGGATGAGTGAGCGCACCCGATCGATCTTCTTCGCCACCAATCAAACAGCCACACAAACACATGCACTGGCACACCGATGATCGATGAAAAATGTGCCCCTCCCTCGCCCCCGGCTGGTGGCGTGTAAAATTTCGTTGTTTTTCCAGCTTCGTTCCATCGTGGTCGCGAAGAGGGGCGCGCACTTTTCGCGCAACGCAAACCGCCGGAATTGATTAAGCGATCTGTCAGGGTTGGTGCTGCGCGAGCGAGCGAGGCGCACACGCGGATCGAACGCGGATCGGAAGGGATCCATCATCTGCTGGCCGCTTTCTTCCTTTTCTCCTCTCATCTTTCTCCTCGTTCGGAGCGCCGGATTGGCCGGATAATTGGATGAGTTTAAGAGTTGGGGGGTGCGGGGGAGACGCGAGCGAGGTGATTAGGCGGACGCGGACGTTTGTGGAACCGTTTAGTGCTCGCCGGAATCGCGGCGCAACTGTGCATCCTGTCCTGCAACCGCGCTGTAGGGTGTATCGCGTGCATTGAGTTGTTGAGGGTTGAGGTTGATTGGAGTCCGAATTGATCTTTGCTGATGATGGCCACTTCCTTCAATTGCTTCATAATCGGCGGCAGCAGCAGCAGCAGCAGCAGCAGCGCAAGCGCACTTTGGAGAAATGGTAATGACGCTGTAAACT
>NC_064877.1:66895646-66940646 GCF_943734665.1 Anopheles aquasalis | reverse complement strand
TCACGTTTGCTGAGAAGGAGGCAAAGAAGGCGCCGGTTCAGCAGCTAGATCTAACCGGAGAGCGTGGTAGCATAAAGGGGCAACTGAAATGTGATTAAAACCATACGAGACGGACGTTAGCTATGCTATCGTTCGGAGTGAAGGTTAACCGCCGCCGGGTTTTTTAGTTCGGATTTCGTCCGGCACGCTTTCGCCACGAAGAAAGCATTTCCGATCTACTTCCAGCCCACGCTTCCCTTTGCGCTAAACGTTTCCGTCAACGGAAGGGCGTTCTCTGGCGTGCGTGCTTTTTTGCGGATCACGTGATGATCGTCTTCGCGTTGGGCCCTCGAATGCCGTAAACGCAATCAACCATTTAAACTCCTCGACACTGACACCGGCGCCGTCGATGCTTGTTGTTTCTTGGTGCGTAAAGCACCGGGAGGTAAAGCAAGAGGCACCGATAATGCGCCTCAAGAGGAATCGGGGATAATGTAGGTCACAAAGCACGAGCGACAGGCTGCGGGGAGCGTATGACGTGTGTACATTCTGCGTGCTACAACGCCATCCAGCGAAACGCAACATTTTGGCACACCAAAAACGCCCCAAAAAGGAATGCCCCTCGGAGGAAAGGAAGAAGAGGAACGGAGCGAAGAGGTGCGTCTGGAATGTTAGTTCGACACAGGACGCAGTGTCCACGAGACCAAGAGTCGGGGGCCATCGTTTCGGGAGGGGGGAAAAGATTAACGAGGAGCACCGACGGCGGCCCACGATCGATCGATCAAACGGAAACGGTCCGAGGTGGTCCGAGGAGCGAAAGGAGGGGGCCTTCTCGAGAGGTGGAAGCCAATCTATCATTTCGAGCCCATCTCAGCGGCCGTCAGTCTTAGCGAAATGCGTTTTTAAGTGATGGACTCGCACATAAACCGCTCCTGAAGCTTCGATGGTGAAGGCAGCGCGCCAAAAATCCGCCTCTCCGACCTCGACCAGAACTCAAACAACCTTGACGAGCATCCTTCAGCGAGATTTGTTTTAAACAATGATGGATTGCCAGGATGCATCCCATGCCCCGTGGATTGCGTCGTAATTCGAGCCACGCTCGCTCGAAAGTTAATAAACATTTTAATAACAGAGCAGAGCATTAATCGGTAAGGGGCTTTTGATTTGTGACGTGTGGCTCCGGAAGTCTTCCCAGACCTCATCCACCGCCTCCTGGTAGGCTCCTGGAAGTTGTCAGTCGTCGCGTGATCACACGAGACCCCTCTTGACGCTGCACTCGACCACAAGAGGATCATTAACGAGGCGTTGTAAACAGTAGCCACGCTAAGCCAAACAGTTGACCTCCTCTGGCTGGCGCAAACCGAAGTCAACCATCGAACCAGCCAGCCAGAGAGCCAGACGTCTCGCGTGTACTCCCCTCGGGCGATCATCTCTCTCTCTCTGACGCCGCGTGACTCATGAAGCGAAAGGCACGCGGACCGGCCCGGCCCGGAGAAGCGATCGAAGAAAGTGATCTCGCCGACGCGAAGGTTGGCGAACTGTGCGTGAGCGTGGCTGACGCTGGCTCTGCTCGGTCCGGTCTTTCGACGTCTTCAGTGATCAGTCGGAACGGACTGGTGCAGTGAGCAACATCGCGAGCTCAATCCCGGGAGCTTTACAGCTTAATCGTTTTGCTTCAAGTGCGTGCGCGTTGTGTTGTGTGGTGAGTGATGTGCTTTCGAAGGACAGAGGTCCCTTTTTAAGAAGTTAATCTATTCATAAACTGTGATGCCCCCGCGGGGAAATTGTGATTAACTTTTTGGGACCTTTTCGGGAGGGTTGACGGCATACATTGACGCTTTTTTGAACAAAAGTTGACGGAAGCGAAATGCAAATTTCAGCATCCTGCGGTTCACCACATCACGTACGTGATTCCAATCAGTCCAGTCCAGTAATTGGTTATCGTGGCCGTGAAATTAAAATCATAAATGGCATGGAAAGGGGTGCGTGAAATTCGGAGGGGGGTGCAGGATCAAAGACCGTGGAGTGACCGGATTGAAACTTCATTTTCTCCGCCGAACGAGCAACGGTGGTGGTGGTGGGATGTGTGATTAAATTTACATTATTTTTGTTGGACATCGAACATCGTATGGACCTCATACCCTGCCGCCCGGGGCCTCACCGGGATCACACGAAAAAGACACATACGCGCGAAGGGTATGAGTGTAATTGGAGAAAGTTTGTGCTGGATGTCTCTTTCTCTTGCTCTCCCCTGCCCCTTCTCGTGGTGGTTTGTGCACGCCAGCTGGTCCGTGTGGTTCCCAGCATCTCGCGCTGGCTGGCTGACCGAGTGCCTTAGTGGTCAGTGGCAAAAGTGCTGGCAGCTAGCGCACGAGAGTGACATTTTACGCCCAGCCGAGACACAGGGTTTGCGGCGAAGAAAGTTGTCTTCCAGCCTTCCAGCGAGAGGTCAATGTCAGCTCTGGAGCCGCAGATCGATTGGCGATTAATCATCCTTAACAAGCATTCGAAATAATTAGCTTGCCGATCGGGAATGCTTTTTGATTGACTCATTTGTTTGCTGAAGTTCAATCCAGGTTTCAATCGAGGAAGCCATGACACTTTACGAGGCAGTCGCTTTCTGCTTTCGATCGTAGTAACCGTTCGAACCGTTTTTTATCACCGAGAATCAAGTGACCATCTCAAAGTCAGTTGTCCATGCATTATAAAATGGCGTTCCCGGGGTTCCATACGAAACATTAACTGCCCGCAAACTCCGACCACCTCCTGTGCACAATAACAAATTCTTCAAATTGTTCTTCTCACTCGCACCATTCAGCGCCAGTCATCAGCATCAGCGCCATCATCATTATCATCATCCACGCGGTGTTGTTTAGTGCCCGAAAGTACCAGCAAAACGCTGTGAAAGTGTTGTTTGTTGTCGTCCATCCAGGACACGCGGACTCCTCGTCGTACCATCCCCGGATCACGAGCAAGAATTTACGGCGTGAAAATGGTTTTCACTCACCGCGCGAGAAGGGTTCTATGCACGGCACGCTAGCATACTGAAGCGTCCGGAGAGTGTCGCGCCCACAGTGTTGCTCTGTGGTCGCGGCGAGTGATAAGAACGGGCGAGTGATAATTTGCAAGCCAGCAGCAGAAGCCACTGCCGGCAGCAACAACAACCTTGTGTAACCCTCTCGTTCCCTCCCGTTTCCTAGTGGCAAGTGTTATAATTTGTGCATTAATTTCACGGGCTCCCTCCACGGTGGCCGAGAGCTCACCCAGAGCAAACTGGTCTGGTGCCCTTGGTTGCTGGAGTTGCGGTGACGCGAGCTGGAAAGTGATGCTCCCTTTATGTTGTGTGTTTGTTTGTTGTGTCAGTGTTTGTTGTATGTGTCCTTAGCGTGATTTGTGTGGCTCGATTCCGTGTCCTTGCACGTGAGTGTACATGTTGTGTGCATGTGTTTGTGTGTTTTTGGGGTTAACGAAAAGTAATGGCCGCATAATTTATTGTTTTCCGTAGCCTTCGACGACGACAACGCCAACCTTAGCCAGTATCCGAGAGAAACTTGCAGAAGGTCCTCCAGTAGGCCGAGTGTGCACTAGCGTCGGACAAACCATAAAAGCTGGTTCCCGGAATTAAATCGAAATCGAAAGAACTGCCTGCTGGTGTGTCTGGAGTAAACATTCCAAAACGCAACACCACGAACTACGACCGGAAGTGTAGCGAGTACAGTGAGTGAGTGGTAGTGGAGGGCTGGAAAAACCCGGAACTCAGGATCGTGCCATAAAAGCTTAAGAAACACCCCCTCGGTGAAACCTCACCCTTGGTGGGGGCGCTCGTGTAGAGCAATCATTTCCAATTATGCCGGAACCGAAAGTTATGGTCCGAGAAAAGGAAACGCGACCGAAAATGGAGACCGGTTCGGATTATTGAAATCCCATTCCGCTAGGAAACGACTGCAGCTGACGAAGGCAGTACACCGAGGGAGCATTTCAAGAAGCCGGAAATGGCATCCCTTCAAACCGGCACGCGAAACGAAAGGACATTATGGTGGAGTCCCGAAATCGAGCGACTGCTGTGGACGGTCTCGATCGTTTGGATCGTTTTGGTTGGTGGTGGCCGGTGGTCGACGGTACTCGGTGCTCCCTCGCTGGCAGCCAAATCGTGGCCCTCGATGAAAACGTACGACATCTGGGGTGCAGCACCGACCGCGGATGCTGGTTTCGGTGGGTCACGGGCAAGGTCGAACGGTTCCTTTGACCCACTTGTCCCGACCGGTTCGGCCGGGCATCACCGGAGTCGCTACAGCTACGACGGTGGTGGCGTTGGCGCTGGAACGAGCGAAACTTCCTTTTACGGTGACGCAAGCAACACTCTGGCGGCCAGTGGCGGTGGAAGAGGAAGGTCCGCAAAAGGTAAGTTCGAGTATAACGGTGGTGGTCCACTCTTCCTCCTACTCCGGAAGGGTGAAAGCTGTCGCTAATCGTCGCGTGTGTTTGGGATGCTGTGAGAGAAGGAGGAGGAGGAGGAAATGAGTGAGAGTTGGTGTGTCCGACTGCCCGAGTGCTGAGGATAATGAGGGGCAAGAGGGGCAGAGGGATGAATTCGCGTGTTTGGGATTGTCATTGCCACATTGAAAACCCCTGCGGGAGGTTCCGGTGGTGTGGCTACCTCTGAGAAAGCGCGGTCGCGAGGAGAGGAATGGAGTGCGAAAGTAGGAAACCGGTCTTTGGTCCGGTGCCTCGAGGGGGGAATCGATCGCGCGTTGCAATGAGGCTGCACCGTTCGTATTGGATCATCCATCGTTTAACGATGCACCGTTTTGTGAATGACGATGCAGTGGCGAGAAGCTGCCGGAGGTTCGGACAGTGGTATGGGGCTGGAGTGGTCAAAATGTGATCCATTTTTTGTTTTAGTTGTTGACATTTTGATTCTAAACTGTGTTTTTTCATTCAACATTATTTTTAAATATCCCGAGCAGTTGGGCACATTGATAAAAGAGGTTAAACAGTATTCATGTTAAGGATAGCTATTCAAATACATTCATTATCTCAATTAGATGATAGTCAAACGTTTAACGCCTTAAAATGTTATCATATTAATACTAAAAGTATGGTTATAATACATCTAGATTGTTTTTCATTGCATGGTACCCTAATTAATATTTATCTTGGAAAATACGTTTTGCGATAAAATACCTAAACTGAAATACTGACTAACCTTTCACGCATAGGTTGTTATGTGTATAAAGAAGGGATGTTTTTATTTTTTAATTGAAATGTAAAACGTAGCAAGTAATTATTTACCTACCTTTCCTGTAACACTTTATTTCCATAACATTAATAAGACCGATGGGAACAGTCAGGCCAGTTGCAGTTGGTTTCTCGCAACAATGTTGCACTTTTGTTGATGTTAGTCATTCCGCGAAGCAGTACCACAACACGATATTTGTGGTGACTTTCACAGAATCATAACATAAACGAGAGATGCTTCAACCAGTCACCATGGATGGGAAATGTATCTTGTTAAGCCTTGCTACTCTTTACTATTCCATAACATAACGCATAGGAATAACAAAGGTGGACAACAGTTCCATTTCAGGCTTAAGGTAACGCGGAACTACGATCTGTTCATTTTGAATGTTGATCCTTGCAGTTTGTTAGTTTATTATTCTTGCTTAAATATGTGCAACATAATGTAGATCAGATATACTTAGCAACATGTTGATTAACTGCTTTGATTTATTTATAAAACGATTGTATACTTTAAGAAAACGAACAAAACAATTCCCTGTAAACCACGCAACGCAACGCGTTTTTTAATTCACTTTCCAAGCTGCGCTATAAACCCCTATCAGAATAGTTAGCAAACTTTTAAAATGCAACTTTAACAAAGAGCTAGAATGCTTTAGCTCACAGCAACGCATTCAAACAAACTTTACCACTTTCGACACACTTTTCCATCGTTATTTTAACATTCAAATCATAACCTCGACCGTTTACGGTCGAACAAATCAATCGCCGAGTGTTACGAGCAAAAGTTTCCTCCATCAACAAGTCAATTCTACGGTGCTCGTGCGCCAGACCGCTCCCCTTGTCCTGTGTATGTTGCATTCTATAGCCACCCAACTTTACGACGTGCAACTAACTGACGAGGAAGTTGAACCCCGCTACTTTGCTAAAGATTCATCCTGCCAATCTCACCAGGCACCAGCTGCGGTCCAGGGTCCTTTGGGGTGCAGCCAAGAAGAGTTGGAGTTGCAGGGGTGCAAGTGCATCCGGCGGTAATGCTCACCTCGTCGGCCGTCACGGGCTGGCGGTAGTTTGTTAAACAGCTCTGACACCAAATTAACAAACGACTGACTTGGAAACAGTCACCCCGTGGCCACCCCGTTGTCCAGGTTTCAGTGCTTGTAATGCGCTTAGAAAAGGGTGTGTCTTCTGCTGCTCCTTGCCTTCGCCCCGGAAGGAGGAAGGACATTGATTGTTCAACATCAACAACACGCTGAGCTCCCGGTTGTACCGTCTGTCCTCATAACATCGGTAGGATGTCGGTGTTCTAACAGGCCGAAGAATGGAACCGGAGTGGAAGTGGATTGACCGGAGTGCATAAAGTATGCTACCGAACGTTCGCCAACGGACCACCACGAGATCTGGTGCACCACCGTTGCTTGCACTGGGACAAAGTTTCTCATCGTAACGGGCGACTTGCCGGAAGTTGTTCGATCTTGCACGTGCAACCCGTGCAAATGCGACAGGTCCATCCTGCAGCGCACTGCACAGTGCCTCGAGTAGAGTCAGTGGCTGGGTTTGTTTGCCTTCCGCTGACGCTGACGAAGCCGTACCGGTCCGTGCGGTCCGTGGCTAATTGGGAGCTGAATAATCTATGCCAGTTTGCAAAGTAATCGTAGATCGCGTAGCGACCCTACCTTTGGCTAAAACCTGGTTCGCTAGAGACGAAGAAGGACGGACTTGGAAGGACGAAAGTCGGACGATTATCTCGTTTGCGGTCTCCGATTTCCAATTTGGGACGCGAATCCCGGATGCGCCCCCAAACCAAAGTTTCGCCAATTTGGCTGCAATTAATTCCGTTTGTGCCGTTCCGTGGATGCGGATTGCAAAGCTTCTGAAGCAGAGCGCCGGTTTTCACTTTTGGCGGCGATTTATTGAACGTTGGATGTTGTCAGTTTATCGCTCGATTAAGGGCGAATTGAATCGATTACGATCTTTGGGAGGGAAATTCTGTTTCGAAGAATTAGAATTGAATCGTTTGTGGGGTCACGTAAACGTGTTGGATGATATCGATGAAAGTTGCAAGTAATTTAATGCTTTTGTTCGAAAGATCTTTTTATTTGTATGTCATCGTAGGGTCGTATTTAGCACTAACAGCATTTATTTCTTAGTCCGAAACTAATGACTTTGATTTTATTTCATTTTTAAGCTCTAATTATGCTATTTATGAAACAAAATAATTAAAGAGGATTTGAATACAATTGACAAATATCTTTTTCGCGTAACAGTAGTAGTAACTTTATGCTGATTTATTCACTTTTAAATGTAATATTACAATTTGTTTGCACAACATAAAACACCATTCAAGGCAATAACATTATCCGAATTCAAAAGAATAACCAGTTCACAACTGTTTGAACAGCAGTTCGCGATATTGTCGCTATTTTCGTGCTTATTCCATTAAGACTTGGGATTTATGCTTTTTAATCATTGCTTCTGTGTTTTTCGGTGTTAATCTGTGTGATGCCAGATACATTTTACTTTTAATAATTGTAACAGAATATTTCTCAAGATACATTTCAATAAACATCCTTTAATACTGCTACAATTATGTGACAACGATTGTTGTTGTATGTACATTATATGAACCATAACTCCATTTAACCTTCCTGCCTGCCCGTCGATAGTTGTCATCAACTTGTACTGACTCGGAATTTATGATGGAAATTATAGCAGCTTATACTGCCAAAGGAACCTCGTAATCACGGTGCTTAAGCGATACCAAGCCTGCGATTCCAATTATAATGCACAAAATCCCGACACAGTCCCGGATGGATCCCGATCCGCACCGGATAACGATACATTCATCAAACCATTAGATTTACAACCGATACTGTCTGGTGTGGGGATGGACGATGGGGCCACTAGCTGGCATTAACCTATTTGCGGTTCTGGCCATGTCCAGATGGATGGTCCTTCGGGCTCACGGGATCGGGGATTATCTTCCGAAGCAAACAACGCCTCGATACACTCGGCGGTCTGATGTGGTCATGTGGTGCTTCTAGTGGGCCTCGAGGACCCCCAGTAGTTGATGAATAGTTTAAGAGCGTCCAGCATCCAGCAGAGAGAACTGTGTCTATGCGACCATCACCTCATGTTTGCTTCTCCTTCTCTCTCTCTCTTTTTCTCGACAGTTCTGAACTTCCTGCCGGTGCCGGTGGATGACGAGTGCCTGTCGGATGATGGACGCCGGACGGGCATGTGCATGAACGTGTACGAGTGCCGCATACAGGGCGGTAAGGCACGGGGCCAGTGTGCCCTCGGGTTCGGTGTTTGCTGTGTCTGTAAGTGTCGACCGGGAGGGTGCTGGTGCCCGGCAAATGGGAATGGTTCGTTTTATTGATCTTTCACACTCGCACAACTCCTTGTCCAACAGTTGTCGCCACTTGTAACGAGGAAATCGCCAACAATCTCACCTACTTCGTGTCACCAAGCTTTCCCGGCATCGTCCCGAAGGATCTCGGCAGCTGCAAGCTCAAGATTAAGCTGATGAACTCGGAGGTGTCGCAGCTCAAGTTTGAGTTCATTCATTTTGCGCTTGTAAGTCGAACAGTCGGACAGCTTTTTACCTTTGAAGTCGAGATCGGTCCATCACGTTCGTGTCCATGATGTCCTACCACTCATCTCCTCTCCATCTCAGGGACAACCGAATCGCCGGACGGGCGTGTGCGAGGGGGATCTGTTCCGGTTGATTGGTGGCGTCGTACCGTTCGATCTGTGTGGTCAAAACTCGGGCCAGCATCTGTACTACGATCTGAATCCGAAAAGCCGGGCAAACGAGGAAGTCGAACTGGAGATGAACTTTGCGTCCCGTTCGTTCGCCCAGCGCCTGTGGGAGATTCGGGTGTCGCAGATCCCGTTCAGTCAGCGGTCACCGAGCGGTTGCATGCAGTACTACACCGGGACGGAGGGTTTGATCCAGACGTTCAACTTTGCCGAGAATGGGCGTTACCTGGCGAACCACAACTACCGGGCCTGTATCCGGCAGGAGAAGAACATGTGCTCGGTGGCGTACGAACCGTGCGATGACCAATCATTCCGGATCGGTATACCGAACGGGCTGAACGATGAACCGGAAGGTGGTGCTGCAGGTGGTGGTGCCGGAACTGGAACAGGTGCCGGTGGTGCCGGTTTGCCAGGAGGAGTTCCCGGTACGGGTGGCATTCAAGGACTTCCGGGAGCAACGGGTACGGGTCCGTTCTCCGATCCATCGCTAGCGGACGATCCGCTAGCACCGGCTGCTGACATTCCAGCAGCCGAAACGGTGCCGGAACAGGTTGTGGAAGCCCCGGAGGTCGATGAAACGGCCGCCGCTGATCAGGAGGTGGCAGCAGATGAACCGGTTCCAGCCGAGGAAGAACCGGCAGCCGATGATCCGGATGCGGCCGCCGATGAGGAAGGATCCGGTGGTGGTGGTGGAGGATTCTTCGATGGGTTCTTCCCGTCGTTCTTCTCGCGGAGCATCTTCGATGATGACGTCGTTGTGGCCAGTTCTGGTGTGAAAGCGGGACGACGGCGTGGTGGTCGCGCGATGGCCACTTCATCTCGAGGTGCGAGTTCCTGGCAGAGCCGCCAGTTCGAGGGCATTAACTGCGCGGATCGCATCACGTTGCCCTGTATTGTGGAGGACTTTATCGGGGTGGGAATGGGAGAGCTACCGACTTGCCGGCCGGTACACTGTGGGAACTCACTGTGCCCTCCCGGAGTGTCCCCGTGCCGGGTGGAAACCTCTGTTACACCGTTCAGTCTGGGGATACACTTTGGTGAGGGTCGTGATCGGGGTAGTCCGGAGGATAATCTGGGTGCCTGCATCAAGTACAGCCAGATACCGTGCGCTGGTTAGAGGTTATGGTGCCGAATCGTTGATAAATCGCGTGCTTTCTAGTGCTGCTTCTGCCATTGCTAACAACAACAACGCCGATCGGGAAAATCGTGTTGTTGCGGTAAACGAAAGGACGAAAATAGCGTGGCGTGTGGTAGAGGACTTTTGCGGTCTCCCGAATTGCCATCGCCATGTGGAGCTTCAGTTAAATTGTAATCAAATCGATTACCGGTTCTTCAGCAACCGGTACCGCGGTATCGATCTCGTAAGTGTGTGCGCGTGTGGTGCGTAAAATAAAAATGAAGTTGACGGCCGGCTGGGTTGGATCGTAAAAAATGATTTCAATGTTGAGAAGCGAAAATGTCCCGGCCCGCGTGGCCGACGTTTTACGACGTTTGCCCGCGTTGCGGCGTTGCGTTTAATGCGCGTACATTGCCAAGGAGGTGGCTGGGTGGG
Source organism: Anopheles aquasalis (assembly GCF_943734665.1). Taxonomy (NCBI): domain Eukaryota; kingdom Metazoa; phylum Arthropoda; class Insecta; order Diptera; family Culicidae; genus Anopheles; species Anopheles aquasalis. Next base: position 66,930,112 of record NC_064877.1, on the reverse strand, counting down.
TTGGTGGTAGGCCGAGTTGCGATGATGATGAACCCCCCCGCGCCGAGACGGATGGATGAATGGCTCTCCAGAGAGCCTCACGGGGTCATGCCCCCTCCCCGGTCGGCCATCCGCCTTTATGTGCCAGACGATGACAATAAAACATAATTTCTATCACCTCACGCCGGCGCCAATTCGCCGGTGCTTTCTAGCCGGGGAGTCCCTTCAAGACAAGGAAGGCCTGGCACAGTCTTTTCGCAGCAAATGGTATAAGGATAACCTTATCATCCACGCGACCATCGCACCATCGTTTTGTCGTTCTTTGTTCATCGCATCTCGAGCAGCCGGCAGTGGCGTTGGATTTCGCCTCTGTCGCTGGCCGCACTTAAGATGCCGCCACGAGCGGTCGAAGAAGGTGTAGAACAATTGATTGTGAATGGTTTTAGGAGGAGAATGTAGGAGAGTGCAGGAGGATGGTGACGATGTGAAGTGAAAAGCAACCGGTAACAGGTTGAGGCGGCGAATTCCTGCTGCCCCGGGCCCTTATCGTGGATGAATTATGAGAAATGATTCCCTTGGTTGTTTTAAACATAAAAATAAATCGCTGAGCACGTGGTGGCGCACGCCTATCTAGGACTTCTGTATGGACCGGCATTCCTTGTGGTGGAATGGAATGAAATCGAGTTGTATTTTATAGACGTAACACCGTTATTTTTAGAGCTGACAATATTGTAAGAATATTTTGATAAAATCGAAGTACGGGTGTAAGAGTAAGAAGTTGTTGATGTAGCTTACCGACAGCAAGCAAGGACATTAGAAATAAATTTAACGAGAGAAAATATAAATCTGGAATAATAAATTATTGGAAAAAATATTCCGTTTGGCCTCGTGGGCCAGCTTAGAGTGTCCTAGGAACACGAAAGCTCCGTCGTGGAGTCGATTATGGCCTTGTTTTGCATTCCCAGATGACATACTGAGACGATAGCAATGAAGACGTCAATGAATTGCACGGCAACCGAAGTTAAAAATAATATCTAGTAACCAGAGCAACGCATGTCCGCCCCCTTAAGTCGTGCTTTACTTCTGCAGAGAAGAAATCAATTTAGAAAAGCGTTGTTGGTGTGCGATGGCTCCACGAGATGAGTCAGTGAGCGGTGACGCAGCAGTCGTTCCATGTTTCATACAAAACTAACATTAATGACCGAGAAAGGTCTTAATTGGAAAACTCCAGGCTACAGCAGCTCCGTTGCTAGTAGTAGTCGTTCATTCGGATTTAATTCCACCAGCACACCCAAGCAGTGCCCGCATTCTACTCCAAATGTCCCGAATGGCACGCTTTTGCTCGTCGTCACTCATCGCCCCGAATGTCCTGTGGAGCGAGCATTCGACGTCCGGGGTTGGAGCTAATGTAATGCTTTCTTCATGAACTTTCCTCTCGACGATGGCAACGGACCATGAGCCGTTGCCTCGGCGTGAATCGAGACAATTTTCGGTGGCTTCTTCGGTCAAAAAATGAAACAAAAAAAAATGTGAAATAAGAGAAATGTCTAGCAGGTCAGGGTGCAGTTTTCCTTCGGCCAAAACTTCGAACGATTCGCCAGCATCTCGTCGTCCTCGGAGAGTGATCTTAAGCGTTTCGCTATCGTTGTCGCCGACCGACCGACCGACCGACCGAACGACCGACCGTTGGTTGTGTGCTCCCTGGAGAATGAAATTTTAATCTCCTTCTTTATTACCTCCAGCTGGGTGCGATACGAACACTTTGGGTGCGGGGTCCCTTTTCTTGACCTCGGCAATGAAAATCGGTGCTCGGATGGAAGAAAGACGGATGCCAAGGGAGGTCGCGTGCAGAAGAAGAGACCGGTTGTGACCAGGATTGTGTTAGTTCTCGGTTGACTTCTTCTCACTCCAAAACAACAGCGGAGCCACTCTGCAGAAATCGGACGACTTGCCGTAGCCAACCATTTTCATTTATCTTTACCGAAACACAGATTGCGAATGGACACAGGGATGCTTACGATTTCGAAGCCAGTGCTTCGTGCCATCTCTGCGTCCCGTTCTTTATCGTTTCCTTATCACGATGCTACCGGGTGGTTGGTTGGATGCAATGGAGCGCTGAAGGCAAAAAATAAAGGCGAAAACAATAAATAAACATAGAACAGGAAGCGGAGCAACAAAATTGGAGGCGAAGTTGACCACGGGGCCCCACAGAGCTATGAATTCCCGAACAATTTAAATAAGTAAGTAAGGCATTCCGGGTTTCCCTCCACTTTTTTTTCGTAGTAATTATATTTATTTTATCTCTTTATCTCGCTCGCAACAACAGTGTCCGCTCTCGTCTCTTTTGTGTAGAATGGTAAAAGCAATTGGCCGATCTGCTTTTTAGAAAAATAATAAAATATTCTTCTATTTATTTACTTTATAATGTTGACACCATGTGCACAAAACAGGTGTGAAAAGAGAGTGAAAAGAGAAAGAAGAGGAGCTAGAAAGTATAGATTGAATAACGAACAGAAGCGCGCACATTGATAGCGTTCGTCATCGTGTCTCCCGTTTGCTTGCTTACCCTTCCGTAAATAGTAATGTATTAGCATTCAAACATTGCATGTTTCGCAGAGTGTTTTACACTTGTTGCATAATTCGTAACAAGATCTGTTGATCCCACTTTTTGGCTTTTCTATGTCATATTTGCGTTTTACCCTTCCGCTACGCTGTCGCTCACTTTTTTCTAATGCTTCTTTTTCATAATAGTATTTCTTAGCTAGCTGAAAGAAGTGTCGGTAGTTGCTGGTGTACTTTTGCACAACAGTTAAGAGTATTTTGTTTTACATTCGCCGTTTTGCTTGCTGCAATAGATTGGGCTGTTTTACTTGCTTTTAATTTAGTTTTTTTTTCATTTTGAAATATATCTTATCTCTGGCCACCGGGGTACCACCACCGCAGTGACAAGTGTTCCGCTTGGTGTACCCCGGGTTACTGCCAGCATTTACATGCACTTCCACCACGGTCCGTCCACCTCATTTGTCTAATTACATCCGGCGTTACATCGGTTTTGCTCTTGCTTTACTTTAAACGCTACTTGTATCACATTTAATGCTTATGAATCATTTATCTGTTTGAGACTTGTTTGTTTGCTGTAATTGTTTTGGTATTCGCTCACCAACAGAATCGGTGCGGTACAGGGCGATCGAAATCCGTGCTCAGTAGTGGGCTGATGGTCGGTTGGAAGGGTAGAAAGGGTTTGAAGATGTACACAATGCTCAGGCTGGAAAGCAGATGATTGCGGAGGTTTTTTTTCACGAAACCAATACTAAAGCGACCATCCCCCGGTGAAGCGTGTTGGTGCTATGTTCTGTGTGTTTTCATATTTTTCTCCCGTCGACATTTGGATAGCAGATAGAGGGCAGATTTGCGCTGCCCAGGGTACAGAGTATCCTAACATTAATTCGTTTTTGGAGAAACCTTTGGAGCGTGCGTAAGAGAAAGTTGTGACTGAGTCGGTACCAGGACCACAGGCCTTCGCCTTGCACACCAATAGTCAACGCAAATGTCGTATCGGCTGCCACAATAAACTACTTGAGAGAGAGAGAGAGAGAGAGAGAGAGAGAGAGAGGAGCTCTCTAATAGTAAAGTAGGAGCTGTAAAGAGCTGAGTGTTTGAAAAATATATATTCATTATCTATGTATCTATTATATGTATATAGCTGTATCTATCACTTACTGCTACACTTGCGCTGAATGCGAGCTGAATCCTTAAACGGTAATTGTGTGGATTTGGGTTTTGTTTAAAAAATTGGGTCTGCTGTATCGTTTGTCGCAAAGCGTAAAGGCGTATAATTGAGAGTTTGAATCGGTCACATTCGCGGATGGATCTCCGGATTCCGGATCATCCGCAGCCGATAATGAAATGCGAAATGACCTACACTGCAGCTACGCTAATCCATCCAGTGTGATGAAAGTTGACTCGCGATCAGGCGCGTATGACTTTTATACAAATATTACACACATGGAAAGAGACACACATACACACCGAGACACTTAAACCTAGCCTACGCTATACCTATGTACAGGGGAGGGTGTACCCAGCACGACATACTTGGGATTGGGATACTTTGGTTCGTAGCTAGAGCGTACTGTTGAGGCAACAGTGTACTCCCTATCTGTCCGCCATACCAGCGGATCAGTAGAGCTCAAAGGAAACTTTTCTCGTCCTTCTGTTGCTGCTCCTTGGCCGTACCGTTGCTCTTGACCATCACACCAACGCCACTGGTGCTGAGCTGTCCGCTGGCGCTCTTTACGATGCTGTGCGTGCTTTTACTATTGCTGACCATCGTCTTGGAATTGTTGTTGGCCACCGTTGAGCTGTTGTTGTTGGCGGCAGCTGCGGTGGTGGTGGTACCAGTGGGGGTGATGGTGATACCGCCAGTTGCCGGTGTCGTGGTGATGGTCGCTGCACCGCTCAGCGTCACATTGCTGCTGGTCGACGTCATGGTGAGCATCGCCGGCCTGTAGCCAGCATCGCGTGGTACGAGCATCGCCGGAGTGATCGTCGGTGGCCGGATCTCGAACGTTGGTTTGCACATGGCCAGAGCCGGATTCGTGTGCAGACCTACGTTCTTCGGACACATGGCCACTATACTGGCACCGATCGGACCTACGGAAAGGTGATGGAAAGAACATTTGAAATGACTACACGCTTGGCACAAGGAGGGCAGTGTCCAGCTTGTGGCAGAGGACACTGGGCAAACGGTAAGTTTTAGGGAGTAGGTTTTCTCCATCAAAACAGGAACATGCCCAACATGGCTACATACAATCGAATACAAACAAAATCATCACAATCAAGGACATCAACAGAGACAGAGAGAGAGAGAGAGAGGTAAGAATGTGATAGAAAGAGAGACATAGTTTGTGATAAGTACAGAAGGAAGGATGTTCCTAGAGGGCGCCAATACGTGACGATAAGATCGTGATCGTCAGAGAGGACAGTAGGACGGGGAAAATACTGGTAAGGGATTTGCTAAATGTGTTCTGCAGAATCACAGAAACATTGAATCAACAACAGGATCAACACCGATCTAGCTAGTAGTAGTAACTATCAACCGAGGGACGAGCGAGAACAGTGTCTCCTAGAACTAAGATCAAGACAAGGTACACTAAATACGTAGAAACCGTAGAGAAGAGAGTGCAGTGGAACAGATCAGAACGTTCTTCGCTACTTGACATCGCTTCGGAGGGGACGGGGTGCTGAAAACGGTTAACTCTTTCACGGTATAGTCACTTCTAGTTCAAGATTACATTACTAAAGGCGGACAGTTAAGAGGAGACTCTATGTGCTGTAAGTAAAGGAAAGGCAAGCATTCTGTGGGGCTGTGGTGTGATCTATGTTGGGATGAGAGGTGATTCTGTTGTTCTTTGTCGACGAATGGGATCGAAGGTCGAGTTCTGGCTGTTCGATGCCTCGTCAATAATGTTGAACTTTGTGGAATTTTCCCGATGGGCTCTTTTTGCGGGAAATTTGATCTCATTCCAGCTGTACATTCCAGCTTACGAATTGTAACGTTCGCGGCGCTCTGTCGGACTTCCAACTTCCATCTGGAACTTCCATCTGGTTTTGAACTTGAATCCAACGCTGCAGGCTACGACGAACTCGCCCAGTTCTATCCGTGCGGTTAATTTATCATGAAGCGCGTTGGCGTGGGAGATTAGAGATAATTTCTTTTAATATTTTAACAGCTTTCCAGCTTCAGCATCTGGAATGCGGTTTGAAGGTGTCGGTGGCAAGGCAATTGGATTGAATCGTTCCCACGGCTTGGCGCAGATACTAACATTATTTAGGGAGTTTAAAGGACGAAAGGAGGGGGAAACGGTATGTCTACTCCAGGGGCGATGTTCTGCGTGGAACGCGGTTCATGCTTTAGCTACCTGGAAAGGACACTTCAAATAGCTACACGTACACACATACACGTACAGACACACTCACACATACAATAACAGTCAGACTACATGGACATGGTTCAACAGCTACAGCTAATGAGGTGATAGAGGAGCACGGCGGTTAGTGGGAGCAGTAAGTGGTTGACAGATGATGAGTGGAGAGCGTGGAAGGTTAACCATCCACTCCAACGCATAACTAACTGACAAACGGTAAGGACACACAGTCAAATCGAGGCACGAGCGTCAGCACTACGGATGGCGCTTCAAAGGTTAATAGTGAGTCGGCTACAGGTAACGACAGAACGGAATCAAACATTTATGGAACACATTCGCTTGGGTAGACAAGTATGGTACAACTTATTGGTTCATAAATTAACAATGGGAGCCATTATATGCATGTGATTGTCTGCTGATGGTGGTGATTCAACAGGACAAAGCTTGGGCTGAGTGTTCTATCCTCAACAACAGAGAGATAGAGAGAGATTTCAATGTTCCAACGACATTCTTTGCTCGGGATTCATATATTCATTCATCATTGCAAACTGGAGAGCAAGCTGTTGGCTTGGGGCTGTTTAGCTAGAGAGCTTAGCCACGCTTATGAACCAGCAAAACAGTAAATAAATTCGGTAAACGTGCAGGGAATACTAATGAAGGGACTCATAACTGGATCCCAAAACTTAATTTTGAGATGAACTTTATCCTCTTCACAAGAAAGGGGTTCGAGTCACGCTTCATAACACCATGGAGTACGTGAGTGTCCCCGGGATTAATCAATTATGTCCCGGACTAAACCTCGACCCTTCAAGCACCTGAACTAAGTGAGCAAAGCTTTGCGATCGGATCGGGACACACAACAAATAATTCAACCTGGCGTGAATTGGAACAAGCTGAACAGCGACGTGGTGTAACCAATTCCGCTTCGAATTGTCTGCACGCTCTGCTCAAATATTGACCGGCCGGTCGATTGCCAATCCGCTTTCGATCCCTCAGATTACATTGTACACAGGGACCTGGTCAGCAATTGGTACGAGCAGGCGATGTCAACACACGCGGTCCTCCTTCCCATTCATCGTCCTCATCGTCCTTGTTGTTGCTGTTATGTTGTTGGCACAAAAAAGAAAGTAAAATCTGATTCACCGTGCGCCTCCATCACGGCCGGGAATTTGGTCGCCACACATTCCGTCGATTGCGATCGAACCATGGCGATGAAAATAGCGAGAGGTCTGAGAGAAAAAAGAAAGTCGGATTGGTATGTTTTTTCCCTAAAAAATCGAACAAAAATATTCTCGAAATCCTGCGCCGTAACCGGTGTACACCAGCGAGGCCTTTATTTGCGGCAACGCAGCACCGATAAGGGACTGGACTTGTGCTCTGCCAATCTCATCTCGCACCAAGGACCGTTACAAGCCTCGACTTGTGAACAAGGCATGCAATGCCGTTCCTGTCGACAAGGTTGATACATTACACGCGAGATAATGGACGAATTAGTGGACGAAGCTGAATCAATCCCTTCAGCCGCTGCTCCTCGCAGGGGTTTTATTTTTCGCGTGACCTTTCGGCAGCCGGCATGGCGTGGTGTTGCCATGATAAATGGTGTCCAAAATCCGTTGCACCCAGAACGGTCCAGTCTTCCTTCGGCGCTTCATCCCGAGACCACCCCCGGGGATATATCGGTAAAAAGTTTTTAAAATATTACAAAAAACAAAAGAACAAAGCGGTCCGCATCGTGTGCTAACTGCCGCGCGGTCACTGATAGCAGGAACCGTGGCAGGAGCTTTGGGAATGGGAACCGATGCCGTGCCCCGGGTTGGATGCAGCGAAGTAGAAACGATGAAAAAGCAACGCAACGCAACACTATCTGTAAAGCTTTTTTGCCGCGTTAGAGCGACCAGATTGGCGACCTGCGTCTCCATTTTCTATGCTCCTTGTTCTATCTGGCCCAATTTTAATGTAGTCCTTTGTGTGGTTCCCACTGCCCCCCGGCGTTGGTCCTTTTTGTTTCAAAGCAGCTAGGTCATAATGATTCGTTGGGCGAAACGAGTAAATCATTCAAAAATGGCCATTGTTTCCTACCGAATGCCAACCTTAGCGAAAGGGTCTCTTGCTGCAGATAGCCATCCCATTGCACAGTGCGGTTATGTGCGGTGAATGCGCTGCTCTGTTGACTTGGAGTGAATGATGAAGATCCGTGCAACGGACCGGAAAGGAGCTGCTGCTAGCAACAACACGCCCGCAATTGCAATCAACCTATGGCTAGTGGGCAGCGAGCGAGTTGTCAAAGTGACGGTTCAACCACTGCATCCAGCATTTTGCGTAACGAAAGCAACATGAGCTCGTGACAACGGAGTATTCCGCTGTCCAATCAACTCACGGGGCAACAGCGACCGGTCACTAGCCCGTTTGTCCTTGCTCGATAGTCGAAAGAAGGGTGCTGCTAGGATACCGTTTTTCGGGCTACGAAGGAAATGAGAAAGACTACACTATAGGGATCACTCTACCGTTAAAATGCACACAATTTTCGTTGAATTCATATCTGTCCGGTTTCTTAACAAGCTGCTAACTAAGTGGGAAAAGTGGGCAAAACAGAACGGACTAAGAATGGGGACCTTTGGCATTCCAAACAGCGTAGTGGGTGGGAGGCTAGGAAGGTGACAAAAGGGCTTGTACAGTGTGTGTCTGGGGGCAAACGATGGAAGGCATAGCTAACCACAGGCCATTCGGTGTATCGCGCGAACCCTTTCAGCTTCTGTTGTTGTTGTTGTTGTTGTTGCGTTACAGCGGATTAAGTGAGCGTGTTCTGTGCGTGTGCTGCGTTCTCCAGTTCCGTTTCCAGGCGCGCGCGCGCGTGTGTGAGTGTGTGTCTGATGTCCTTGGTATCCTTCCGGGTGTCCACTGTTAAGGTGGTTTGCCTTTTTGTGACTGTGACTGAGCTGACGGGCGGTGGGTTCCTGGTAACGCGTTTTTGTGTTGCATTTTGTCTTGCAGACGCATTGCCCGGCCTTGTTTTAGTGTGTGCCGGTGTGTTTTGATTGACTGTGGGACCCTCGCGGTGGCCTACACGTTTACGCGCTAGTCCCTGGAGAGTTTTGCGTTGCCTTTGACCAGATTCATGGCGTTCGAAATGCGGCGCTTGGTTTGCTCTGTGAAGAAGAGGTTTGTATAGGGAACGGGGTGTAACGGGGTTGGCCAATGCGATGTAGAAGGTAAAGGGATGTTGGGCAAGCCATGGATTTAATGGGGGTCTTCGGTTATGACACCCGAGAGGGATCGTGTCTTTTTTTCATTTCTTCTTGGAATTAAGGTTATTCGTCACCCGAGAGAAATGCGTCCTAGGATTGGCAATAAATGTCGTCGTCAAGAGATGGGAAACAGATCGAAGTAGTTACTGCTGCAGAATGCTTATCAAACAACCGATGATGGAAGAAAGGGATACGTAGCTTGGCGGACGGTCTGACTCTCGCTGAATCAATATTAACTTTCGATGGCAGTTGATGGCGCTTTTAAAGATTTCCTTCTTATACGCATTGCTACGAGGTGTTTGAACGAGGTGTCATGATTGAGTGAGCAGAAGAAGCAGCAGCAGTAGCAGTAGTTCCGAACACAGAAACTGCAACATAACGGGTGCCACAAAAGGTTCGGTGCGAAAGATCCAATATTTGTGCAAAAGGGTGCCAGCCCGCTTCAGATGGGTGGTGGTGAGTGATGCTGAAGAAAATCCCCTCCCACCGCGTCTGAGTAACAGTGAAGTAACATACACTCATAAAGGGATACGAATGTCCTGCCGGATGTCACTTGCGGGAAGCGAGAGAGACAGAGAGAGAGAGAGAGAGCGCGCGCGTACGAATGGAGTCAGCAGACGAATGAACGTTTGAAGAGGTAAGAAATATAGAGAAAGAAGGGAAAAGCGTATGAAAAGCGTATACCAGCTGCCAGATGATGAGATATGTTGAGATATGATGGGGTGGAGCCAAAGGGAAGGTGTGCAAAGATCGGAAACCCGGCTCCGGGACCGTCCCGGGGCTCCAATGGCCGGAATCCAATCAAAGCACTAGCCACCGATATGAATTTTCATTTCAGTTCCACATTTCCAATGGCTACTACTCTCCACTTTTTCAGTTTTAATGTCGCACGGAACGGAAGGACTTATCGAGGATCGAAGAGGCTGTGTCCTCGTGTGCAATCGTGAACGTCTGTATGGCTTTATTCCCCGTGCGCTGAACTTTAATTTCGATTTCGAACTTTGGTTGGAACTAAATTTTGATAAAACAGGACACAGCGACACACACATACGCGTGCATGTGGCCGTACGGATCCTACAAAACCAATGAATGGAACCCGATTGGCAAGCGTCACCGCTGGACGGTCCACTGGACTGGACTGCTTGCTGGCAAATCCCACCGGAACCGCTGGAGCTTGTCGTCGTCATTCGTCGTTTGTCGTTGTCTTTTCATCTTCTTCGTCGTTGAGCATCGTCGTAAGTGGTTCCAACTCGGTATCAAGGGACTTGGACTTTATTGGATTTATCCCAGGATGGACAATCCTGCTTCGATCGAACCGAGTTTGCCATTTCTAGACTGAACCAAAATTGGCCAACTGGTTCTGGATGGCTTCAAGTTACCGCCAGCAGCATCGAGGATAATAAATAAACTCGCAACGTGGTGTGTTGCACCTTCTTCCGGAGTCTGTCGGTAGCCAAGACGTGCATTTGTGTGTGCTGCACTCAAACCTTCCGACGGACACGACACGAGCGCGTTTTGCCAAGAAGCAGAAAAGCAGGTCAGCAGGACTTCTCCTGACCGGCCGAGAGGATACTATTTTCGATTTTGTGCTCGAGTGTTCGAGATCCGTTACGTCACAGAGCGGCGGCACTTAACCGAGCTGCTCGATCGAAACTCCTGGCGCGCACACAGACTGTGGACAAAGTTACATAAAGTACTTGGCCTCGTGCAGGTAGCACCACACTATACGTCCACCGACAGCGGCGAGAATGCGGGAGACGGTTGGGCGGATGAAACATGAAAAATGCTGTGCGCTTCGGTGGTGCCTTTGCGAGTTCCTAAATATTGTTGCCGGCCTGTAATTTATGGCCCCGTCGTCTGCAGCCCACATACACGAACAGACGGCGACCAGAAGGCTCCAGTATTTAGGGATTGAGAAGACGCGAGGCGCGAAAACGCGAAAAATGAACCACCCATCGAGGTTTCAACCGGTGCGCTGTTGATGCTACCGTTTTGTATGCTGCGGGATGAGCGAGAGAGTGATAGAACGGGGGAGAGAGAGGCCAGAAGACCCGCATGAGTAGCAGCACCCCCACACAAAAAGGACTGGTGCTGGTGTTTGATTAGGATGGATTGGATGCACGTTTCGAGAGAGCACGAAATGTCCAAAAGCCCTGTGGTGGGTTGGAGGGACGAGCAGTTTAGCGGGGGGGAGGTATCATTTGCCTAACATTAACTCGCTCCACCTCCGCTCCACCCCAGAAAAAGGATTCTCGCGAAAGGTCGAAATGATTAGAGTTGGTTTGAATATTTATAGCTTCTCGCCATATCGCGAACGACGGCCGTGGCGCAGCATTGGCGTCGAGGCTTCTCTCCTGGCAGCTAATGTGCTACCGCTTTAACACTCTCGCTCACTCTCTCTCTCTCTCTCCTTCCCGTACCTGGAGGTTTTAATTTGAATTTAGAACCGAATCGAAAGATAATTTATTGGTCGCGACCTCGTCCCCCACCCGAAACCCTGAATGTGACAAATGGGTAATGATTTATATTTAAAATCGCGCACCGGCTGCTCACGATGCTGCTGATGCTGCCATGTCAACGGTAAGCATGGGCAAACATCATAAATAACGCTCATAAATCCTTTGACCATCCTACCGGTGCCTCCACACCGCCACCAGGGTTTCCGCTGACCAATCAGTCGTTCGGTCCCAGGGTGCCAAAGGATTTAGCTTCCGAGATTATGCAAAGGCGCTCGTCAGCACACGGCATCATCGACGGCCAAATGATCGTTCGTTGAGCTCGAGCATGGATTATAGTTAATGGCCTTTTTGGCGTTTCTGGACGGAAAAAAGACGGCGTTGATTCCCGGGCTTATCTTCTGGAGTCACCAAACCGTCACCAGCGGGAGCAAGCGCACATCTTCTTCTTATACTAAACGGCACCGCGATAACTCTTTGCCGTCGAAGCAAGTGGCGGGCAAGTGGCTGCTGGTTAGCTGCTAGGCAAGTGTTAAGAAGCTATTAAATATTTCAATTTTGCGCACAACTTCTAGCCTCCATTCTACGCTCCATTATGTGGGGAGCTGGCGTTCGGGTGCGGTAGGAAAATTTACGATCGGATTTGCTGCTTAACTACGAAACCCCGTTCTCGCCGTTTTCCGGTCAATTAGGATGGGTCCTCGGCGTGGAGCGAGACACCGGCGCGAATACTTAATGCCCTTTTTTGACCTCAAGACGGAGCTAATACCGATACGTCTATCAGCTGCAGGAGCGTGAAAATTGACGAACGGAATAACGGAACGTTCGCCGAAATGGAACCTTCGCGGAAAATTAGGGACTTTCCGGGAGATTCCGATTCCGGATCGTTGTTCATGTTCTGCGACAAAGATCGGCTGGAATGCAAACAGCACGCTGGGCAGGATACCGAGGCCCTGCCGGGGTGGCGTCAGTTTGAACGTAATTAGAATTCCTGTCTTGTTGCGTTGTGGAAATTTGAACTATTTCGCTCGCTCTCTTCTTCTCTTTCTGTTTCGGTTTCGTTGAGGTGGCTCGAGGGCACTTCTTCCGATTAGCACGATCCTTGACGACCTTGCAGTACCTTGCTCCATTGCCTCCGCGTGAACACGAGCCACTATGAGCTTGATACAGTCACCGAGACCCCTCACCGTTGTCGTGGTTTCGTGAGAAGATGCGGTACATGAGTGTGGGAGAGTGTCGGAAACGAATTTGTATCTCCCACGGCGATTTTTTTCGGTTTTCCGATTCCAATTTCTTGAGCCTTTTTTTTTTGCGAGAGCACCCGCGTGTGTTTGGTGGTTCAACGAGGCGTTCCGGTTGAACTTGACACTGAAAACCCCCTCGGTGCTTGAGCATCGCCTCGAGCCACTCGGCGCTGCGGAAGACATCCGAGACATCCGATGCCTTGCTCTCGGTAGGAGATATATTCGAAGCAAAACGTTTCAATTGATCACGCCCCCACGGCTACCAAGGGAAGGTGGTGGCGGTGGCGGTGGTTTTCATTTGCCATTCCAGCGAGGTTGCTGGGTGTTTGTGAAAATTTATTCCTCGAACGTGATCACAGTTGAAAGGAATTGAGCCACGCGGGGGGAGAGGTGAGGTTGATATAAAAATGCGAAAGATTCCCCGGAAACACACCACACACGCTCTCACCGCAGGCATATCGTCTATGTGAGTGTGGTTTTGAGGTATCGAGTTCTACATAAAATGGAAATGGAACTCTATTTCAATGGTTACCATCGAGGCACTGGGGGGGCACGGAAGTGCTAGTTTTTTGTGGCACACAAATCCCGTTCGAAAAATAATTTTAAGTCCCACTTTCTCGTTGATTTATTGGTGGTGTAATGCATGAAGAGACATCTTCTGTCGCCCGGAACGAGGGCGGGCTGATGATTGTTTCGAGGAACAGTACATTCCATTCTTCGATTCCGGGGAACAGAACATTCTAAATGAAAAGGCGAGCGAGAAAACAGCGAGCGAACAAACAACAATGTGTGTGGTGTGATGATTTGTAATGCATGGTTTTTGGTTGCATTTTTGTATTCCCATCACGCCTCTCCCCCCCGATGGCGAGGTTCGTTTGTGGTCTCTTAATATGCAAAAACATGCCACAGGAATTGCAGAGATTTTTTTCCATTGTCCCGCGCCTGTTCTGAATAAAATGTTGCATCGGTAACGGGAGATTGGTAAATTGAGAGTAAACAACAACGGAGCTGTTGCTGTGTTCATTTTGTTCAATTGGCATAGCATTATCCATTTTCCTTTTCTTTCCTTTAATGGAATAACTGCATAGTCCTTTACATTGATCCTTTACACCGGGATGAAGAGGCTTAATGGAGCTTGAACATGATTTTAGATTCGGCCAGTTTTATTAGTTCAATTAAATCGAGTGACCTCCTGCTAGCGATGATCGATCCATTTTGTTCGCTGAGGATAGCCATCATCCTAATGAGTGTCCATAAAATGGAGTCAAGCCCTCAGAGGATTCGTCCATCAAAGTGAAAAATAGCTTCCGCTGGGGGCGGCAGTTAAACGGATCTCGACAAGACTTTGTGCCAGTGCTGGGCAAAGGTGCGGATTACGGTTTCCTTTAATTACGGTGATTAAACGTGCTAGATGGTTCTGGAACATGTTAGTAAATTAGTTTAATGCTGCTTCCCGTTCCTTTCAAGCAACTTGCAAAGCAAGCCGTTCCATAACGGGGATAAAAATGGAGGCCAACTTTTAATAACGCATTAACATGGAAAGAGGATTCACTTGGCGTACTCGTTCACCTGATAATCGCGCTCGTGTGCTGCAATCAATCGACCGAGGCAATTATCAGACCGCTCGAACGGGGGAAACATTCAATTTTTTATTCAAAGACACAAACTCCGGATCGATTGTGCACCTACAGACTTGGGTGCAGTCGGTGCCCGGTGCATAAGTGATGAGTACCGGCGGAAAGCTTATAATAACCTGCCGTGTCCGTCGAGTTGCTCTACTTTACGTAATCCACTTGGAACACCTGTTCCGGTGCCGGTGGGGGACGATAAAACATAAATCGGGTGCAGCGTTCAGCGCAGGTGCACTTTGCATTCGATCCGAAGCGAGCATTTTGCGTTGCATTCCTAGTTGTCAACAGTTCGAGGAGCGGTGATCAATAAAACGATCAATGTAATGTCCAATGCATGGTTTGTTCCGTCTCTTTCAATTCGTTTGAAGGCCGGAGAACTTGAAAAGGTATGCGAGGGGCGGTGTATTATTGATTCGGGGAATGATAAGTGAAATGCTCGAACTAATAATTATTTCCGAAGGATTACATAACTCGTTAGCTTGAGTCGAGGCTAATATGATTCTAGCATGGTTTCTACTGATATGCGAATAATAATGCGGACGCTTAACGATGTATTGTTTGGACAGGATCGAGCAGAAACAGGAAAGAGGAGGATGCTGAGTAAGCTTCGATGATAAACCCTCTGCAGCACATCAACAGCATCAATAATCATTTGTGAGTTCCGGAGACAGCGGAACGTGACCGAAATGCCCACTTGAACTGAAGCTTAAAAGGGGGCCCGCCGTTTTCGGAACATTCCGGTCACCGATACACCATATTCATAACCGGTTGTCGGTTGTAATTTAAACTTTCTTACAAATTAAACAAAGGCCTGACGTACCTCTCCCCCTCGGTTCCTCCATGTTTGACATGCTAATAAGCGCAGAAAATGTTTACCGAACTTTCACGCCCGACACGTGACACCAGACCACCAGAACTAACTCCTACATCAATCCATCCACCCCCGGGGAGGGAGGATTGAGGAACTATACTCACGCCATTCCCTAGTGAGAACGTGTGTGCTTCTGTCCCTCATCGGCTTCCGGAAGTTTTTGTGTCGTCTCAGCTCATGAATATTCAACAATGGTTGGGCCCCCCGTGTCCGAATGAGGGGGACAGGAGGTGTGAGAACCACGAGTTGCCACGAGAGGGTCCGTAAATGAGCAGGAGAAACGTAAACTATTACCACGCGCGCCCTGGTGCCCATCATCATCATCCTCGTCGTCGTCGTTGTCATCGAGCCGTTTAACACTTGGTCGTGCGCGGCCACGGTCCCTTAATGTCGCCGTATCATGAAACGGGGGGCCAGCGGTCGCGGGATCGTTCCGGAAATGTTTTCTTATCATTCGACCACTCCACTCGCACGCCTTTTTGGCCCGATAGTATCACTTTGACGTGCGTGTTGATTGAGTTTCCAGCTGAGCAGCGCGTTAACTTGGTTAACGGCATCGGCACCGGCACCGGGACGGCGTGGACAGCATCCATTTTGGGGGTGTCCTTGCGCGAGGCTTATGTGCCGTCCGTCCACCGTCACCGTCCGCCTACGCGCTTGCCTCCAGTGAGTTTTGGAGACGAAAGTTGAACGAGAGCAAAAGTTGCTCCAAAAATAGTCGCTCGCCCCCCGCTAGACAACACTTGCGATTAAGGACGAGTTTATTTGGTTGGCATTACATTATCCGCCCCATTGCGTGACCATTCGTCCTGGCGACCATTTGGTGGTGCCAGGGGTCTTCGACGAAAATAAATAAAACGCTGTCGATAGGCTGGTGATGCGAACGGTGGAGTGCAAGCGTTGCCCCAGCGTTGACCTTATCTTGTGGACCAGCAGGAAGGACGCTTCCATGGCGCGTGTAAAGCCGTGTCCGTGTTTTTCGGACATTTCCACTCTGCGAGGGGGAACAGTGTCTTTAGTTGACAAACCATAAAATAGAGAGACAATTTATGGAACAGCGAGTTCATCGAAGTAGGTCTGGGAATAGGTCTGGAGCAAGAGAATGGCCCCAGGAAACGGCCTCCTCCTTTGCTGTCTAAGCGGTTTTTGAGGGACAGTTTTTCACACTCTCCGGTTGCTTGGACCACGTGCCCCGTGGCAAATCGTGGGCTATCTGTCTGTCTGTCTGTCCAAATGTCCGTTTGTCTATCCGTTCGCCCTTGCAAGCTTAAGTCCTTAGCTACGCTTCATGTCCATTTCTTACCCAGATGGTCGTCGTGGCTCGGACCAATCAAGCCGAACCAGGAACCCAAAAACAGGAAACACCCGGGGAAAACGATTTTCTTCGTTTCGGGATGAGGGAGCAAAAATGTTGGAAACCGAATTGCCATGCCATACCATGTCCATGTACAGGGTTGTTGGTGTGGTTTCTGTTGCATCCTCTCGCAAAAAAAACCAGGAACACCAAGACCGAGAGGGCGGACGTATGTAGAACGACGAATGTTTTTCCTTGTCATTACGACCATCTTGTTGCTTTAGCTTCGTCGCACATTGTTTGACTTGATGGTGGCTTTTTAGGAACGGTTGGTATGAACGTTCCTCTTTTTATTACACGATGGGAAAAGGATTGGAGTGGATGAGTTACGAGTGTGTAGTTGGTTTATTGCACGGAACTATGTTTTAACACTCGGCCCTTGCACCGTGCCGCGGACGCGTGTAGCTTCGCCAAAAGCCCGGATTGAAAGAGATCGAGAAATCTCCAGTTTACTCTGATGTGTATGACGCGTTGCTACGCAACGCGCGTCTCTAGGCAACGAGCGTCTCTAGGCAACGCCTAAGTTAAGTTGATAATTAACGAAACGCAATAGAATCTTGTAGCCAAGACTGCCACAGTACTCCCCTCCTAGACTGGTGTTACCGGTATCGTAGTGGAATTGTGACTTTACGTTTCGACCGTGTAACTCCAGTCGAAAAATCTTGTTGTGGCGATGACGATGTTGTCGATCTCGGTTCGATCACTGGTGACTGTTCGACGTCTGACGATGATGTTCCCCGAGGAATGTTGTTGTATGTCTGCGTTGAGGATGGCGTTGTATCGTCTTCCGTACCGTAAGCTGGCTTAAGACGATCGATGGACACGACGGTGGTTTTCCCGTTTACTTGAATCTGGAAAGACTTTGAGTTGCGTTTTAACACTAGATAAGGACCATGATAAGGTGGTGTCAAAGCGGGACGAACGATGTCATTGCGCAGGAAAACGTGAGTGCATGTTGAAAGGTTGTGATGCACGAACGTCTTTGGCTTGCTGTGCCATGCTGACTGTGTTGGTTGTATTCTTTCGAGGGCTTCGTTTAACGTTCGTCGAAACTCGGAGTGGTCGGACAGTGTGACTTGCGGCTTGTCGTTTAGAAATTCGGCAGGAATACGTAAAGTTGTGCCGTATACTAACTCTGCTGGCGATGCTTTGATGTCGTCTTTGTACGCTGTGCGTAAGCCAAGCATAATCAGTGGTAGATGCTTAACCCAATTGGTGGAATCTTTGCAGCAGATGGCGCTTTTCAGGGTACGATGCCATCGTTCTATCATTCCGTTCGCCTGAGGATGGTATGCCGTAGTCCGGATATGTTGTGTTCCCAGTGCAGCAGTTAGTTCTTTGAACAATGTTGACTCGAACTGTCTGCCCTGATCGGTGGTGATGTACGTAGGTATTCCGAAATTGGCGATCCAATCTTTCATTAGGGCGTCTGCTACTGTGGACGCAGAGATGTCAGCGATAGGAATGGCTTGTGGCCAGCGGGTGAAACGATCAATGATGGTTAAACAGTATCGTTGACCGCAGCTGATGGGTAATGGCCCGATGATGTCCACGTTGATATGAGCAAACCTGCGCTCTGTCGTTGGATATTGCACTAGCGGACTATGTGTGTGACGTCCGACTTTAGCGCGTTGACAGGACTGACAGCGTTGAACGAACTCCTTAATTTCGCGTTTCATATCTAACCAGACGAACCTTTCTGACACTGCTTTGGTAGTAGGTTGGGTTCCTGAATGGCTTAGATTATGGACATGTCGTATCACTGTATTTCTGAAAGCTTTCGTGACGTAGGGTCGGAAAATACCCTTTGGACAGTCGCAGTAGAGTTTTCGTGTGCTGCCTGGAATCGCGACCTTTTGCAGGAGTAGATCCGTCTTTATCCTTCCTTCGAGTATGTCACCCAGTTCTGGATCTAAAGACTGATCTTCTGATAACTTCTCGTAGTCTATCGAGGAAATGGTTGTGATAGTCTCTACGCGCGATAGTAAATCTGCTGTGATGTTCTCTTCACCAGCCACGTACCGGATGTCGGTAGTGAACTGGGCTATATAGTCGAGATGACGCAATTGACGAGGTGATGCTTTATCACTAGATTGATGGAAAGCATACGTCAGTGGTTTGTGGTCCGTATATATCGTGAAACTCCTTCCTTCAACATAGTAACGGAAATGATGTACCGCCAAATAAATTGCGGTAAGCTCACGGTCATATGTAGAATATTTCTGCTGCGCTTTTTCGAATTTTTTGGAAAAATATCCCAAAGGCTGCAGCTGACCGTTTACTTTCTGGTGTAGGACGGCTCCTGCGGCGACATCGGATGCATCTGTCCACAGATATAATTCTGCGTCCGCATCAGGATGTGCCAACAGGACGGTGTCCACCAGTTGTTGTTTGCACTTTTCAAAGGCAGATGTAGTAGCTTCCGACCAAACTAGCGGCGTCTTATCATTTTTCTTATTGCCGGGCATCATCTCTATCAATGGTCCTTGTGCCTCCAAGGCATGCGGTATAAATCGCCGATAAAAATTCACCATTGCTACGAACCGCTTCAGCTCCTTGACTGTTGACGGCTTAGTGAACTGACTTATTGCCTCCACTTTTTCCGGCAGCGGGCGTATACCTTCCGCGCTGACCTGATGACCAAGGAAAGATAGCTCAGGCTTGTCAAATTCACACTTTGCCGGGTTGATCTTCAGATGGCACTCGTGCAGTCGTTGAAATAAAACTCGCTGATGCTCGCGATGTTCTTCCAGAGATTTAGATGCTATGATGATGTCGTCAATATAGGGGAAGACGAACTCGAGTCCCCTTACAGCGTCGTGAATCAACCGTTGGAAGGTTTGAGCAGCGTTCCGTAATCCAAAAGGCATGGTAGTGAACTCGAAGAGGCCGAAAGGTGTAGTAATGGCCGTCTTCTCAATATCGTCCGGATGGACCGCTACCTGGTGATACGCTTTGTGCAGGTCGACTTTTGAAAAGATAGTCTTTCCCTGCAGTAGCACAGTGAAATCTTGAAGGTAAGGCAGCGGATATCTATCCGGCACTGTTATGGAATTTAATGCTCGATAATCGCCGCACGGTCTCCAGCGGCCGTCGGCCTTTTTCACCATATGCAGTGGACTGGCCCAACTGCTTTTTGATGGCCTACATATTCCAAGTCGTAGTAGTGCTTCGAACTCTTCTTTGGCCGCTGCGTACTTATCCGGTGGTAGGCGGCGTGGTCGGGCAAACACTGGAGGTCCTGTCGTTTCTATCCGATGAAAAATCCCGGAGTGGACCGGAGTTGTGGGTGACGTTAATGATGTCAACCCAGGAAACTTCTTGATTAACTCACTGACCGGGCAGGATTGATCCAGAGTAGTAATGGTCATCTGTGATGACAGATCTGGTGAGCCGGACACTTGGATACCCGTAAGCCCGTCTAGCAAACATCCGTTTCGCAGATCCACTAGCAGGTGATAATGACTAAGAAAGTCAGCACCTAGCATAGCGGATTGCACATCGGCGACGACAAATTTCCACAGGAACGCTCGGCGTAAGCCCAAATCCAGTTGATAAAGCTCTTCGCCGTATACTGTTATTCGTGATCCGTTCGCAGCAAATAGTTGTTTAGTTGTGGTATCAGCTGGTGGTCTGCTGACGACTCTTGGCATAATTGAAACATCGGCGCCGGTGTCGACTAGGAAGCGGATACCACTTTTCCTATCGACGATGGTGAGTCGGCTGCCGGAAGGTCGCTCGTTAGTGTTAGCGACATTGGCTTCTGTGCTGCTACGTTCTTGTCAGCTGTTTTTTGATGCAGGTGGTTGATGCTCTTCTTTTGGCTGCGTGGATGAATCTGAAGCGTAGGAACAGGGCTGTACACAGCGGTGAGCATCCGCACCATACTTGCTGTGATAATAGCATACGCTGCTCTGATGGTCTCTGCGTGCACCTCCATAGCGGCTCTGGGATCGATGACGTGATCCAGACCGGCCGCGCGGGCGTCCATTATACTGAGGCTTGTAGTGGCTTGGATATTGTGGTGCAGCTGCAGCAAAAACCTGCTGCGGGCGAACTATTTCCGCCAACTGATCTGCCTGCTCGGCCAACTGAACAAGGGTCAGAACATTTTCGGAGATTTTCAAGACTGCGCGGGTCGTCTCTGGGAGCTGCTGCAACCACAAAAACTTCACTAACTGTTCATCTGTTAACACGCCTCGTGCCAAATCCTGCATTTTTCGCAGTAGCTGTGACGGTTTGCAGTCTCCTAATTCGCATCCTTTCAGCAGTAGTTGTATACGCGCCTGATCGCTGTAACTATACTCTTTCATTATGCGCGCTTTTACCGCTGAATATTGCTCTGAGTCCGGGGGAGAGCGCACAATATCTGAGCAGCAGTCTAATATTTCGCTGTCAATAGCTGCTATCACATGGTAATATTTTGTTTGCTCCTGAGTTATACCACTTAAGGCGAATTGTGCTTCCAGCTGGGCAAACCAAAGCTCAGGACTTTTCTTCCAGAATGGGCCTATCTTTAACGCCACCCGATTAACAGTGTAGGACGGCGTCGTTTCATTCGTGATACTCGGCACGGCAAGGTTTTCCGAATTTTCAAGCTTTATACGGGCCAACTCTTCCCGTACGCGTGCTAGCTCCTCTTCAGTTGTTACTTTCGCCATCGGAAATGCTTAAAGTTACTATCTCACGCGTACAGCGTTTTATTCTCAGTACACACGTGACTTCACTCACGAAACGCGCGCGGCTTTTTCTCGATACGCGCGCGGTTTTTTTCTCAGTAGGCGTGCGGTGTTTTTTTTTTTTTTTTTTTTTTTTTTTTTTTTTTTTCGGAACGCAAGGGGTTTTATTCACAAATCGCGCGCGGTGCTATTCTCGGAACGCGTGTGGTCTCACTCTCTCGAAACGAACGTATTGTCCTCCAATATGGCGATTGATTCCGAAAATATCGGATTTTTCTAACCGCAACTTTTCGTTGGATACAGACACCACACCGATCACAGTAGGACTCCAGTAATGCGCGAATTTTATAGCCGTGTCTCTGGCGCGCTAGCTATCTCAAAGATCTGCTCATTTCACCGGACAAAACACAACGTCATTGGCGGAAATCTCTTCAACACACAAATCACTTTTCCCAATCACGTCGGGGTCACCACTTTAGGAACGGATGGTATGAACGTTCCTCTTTTTATTACACGATGGGAAAAGGATTGGAGTGGATGAGTTACGAGTGTGTAGTTGGTTTATTGCACGGAACTATGTTTTAACACTCGGCCCTTGCACCGTGCCGCGGACGCGTGTAGCTTCGCCAAAAGCCCGGATTGAAAGAGATCGAGAAATCTCCAGTTTACTCTGATGTGTATGACGCGTTGCTACGCAACGCGCGTCTCTAGGCAACGAGCGTCTCTAGGCAACGCCTAAGTTAAGTTGATAATTAACGAAACGCAATAGAATCTTGTAGCCAAGACTGCCACAGCTTCTTCCTGCCTCGAACGCTTCTCCGCTTGGGGGAAGAGATGCAAAGACCGACGGCGGAGAACCGGGAAAGAGTAATAAAAAAGTGGGAAAAGCTGAGAAAATCTTCCACAAGGAGTGAAGTCCCGTTTTTTTCAGCAATCTCCCAGCAGCACGCTCGCTCGCTCGCTCGCTCGTTGTAACCCTCTTGGACTCGAACCCCCGCGCGTCTGTTTTTTCGACAAAATGTGGAATGTTGCCGGAAGCGGCACCTGTCTCGCAGGGAAAAGAAATGAACAAAACCCATTTCACGAACGAGGGGGCGTTGTGGTGATATGATTTTGCTCAACCGGAAACCCTCAGCTTGCTCAGGATAAAGGAATTGAAAGCTGGTGGTGAGCCGAGTTTATGTGTGTGCTCTGGAGAACAACACACGTGCCACGATGTGGATGTCTTTTCGACAAAAGAAGCTGGCGCAAAAGTTTCGTTCGGAGTGAAATGATTTTTGATTGTTTGTGAATTTGGCGACGGTCGATTTCGTTAGCACCGTTGTTGGTTGCAAACAAGGAAGCTCTTCTTTGAGCTAGATAAGGAGATTGGAAAGCCAGCTGCTTTCCGGGTGCTACAAATTTTGCCCGTAAGCCTTCGCAAAAGTTGCTGAACGGGAAGCGGGGAGCGTCACGAGGACGAGAAGTAATTCCGCAGGCGCCTGCCACGAGCAAGGCATCTGTTGCCATTTTGTTGTCGTTCAAGTGTAAACAGTTACATTTTCGTGAAAGTGGAAAATGTTCTTCTTCGTCCTCCTCGGCCTTCTCTTCACGGTTAGATTCTACTGGAGAAAAAGGGAGGTTGTGGCACATAATCGTGAACTGAGGAAACCAAGGAACAAGGAATCACAAATTATAGCGACAATAGAGATAATCCTTCTCACAAGTGTCGCTGCCACAAGTCTTCTTTGTGGCAGGAGCAACAGCAGCAGCTTAGCTGTCACTGTCCTTTGCTGCCGCAAAGGGTTTCACATTCACTCCCGGGTATATTCGTGGGCTCTGCAATCCACTTTTCCCAAGCTAGCATATGCAAACATGCGAACAACAACCGCTAGGTTCTCTTCGATACAGTTCCGGATGGAGTCGAGGGTTTTTTGTTTTTCCAAGCGAAATTTCCTTCTTCCGGACGCTTCTACCGTGCACCTCTTGGCAAATGCTAGAAAGGCTGTGCTGCAATCAAATCCTATGTGCCCGCGGCCGGATGTTGCACTTTGTGTCTCGGCGGTGGTGGATTTCCCGGTAATAGTTACGGATTAACGGGCCACTATGGTGACAGAACGAATCGCTACGAGGTACGAGGCCAACTTGCAGTCGTCGTCGTCGTCACACGCAAAAGCGCACGCTTGCTTCCGGAAAATGATTTTAGGAGAAGGTTAACGAAGCGAAAGGTTGCCCACGCCAACCGACCGACCGCAAAGCCCTCGTTACGCTTTTGTCGCGTCCTTTCTAGCGCTTTCTGGTGGAAGCCGCATATTCGCACCTTGGCGCAGACAGTCACCGACCGGCCAGGACCAGCGGTATGAAGGTTGCCTGTTGCATGGTAGCCGGTTCACAGATGACTGTGCTGGGCTAACAAACCCAGAAGCCAGATGCAAATGCTTGTCAGGACAAGGGGCGCGACTCTCTTTCCACTCAAAAAAGGAAAAGAAATAAAAAAGAAACGACAGGAGGAGAAAGGACTTTCATGCATTTCTGCTATCCCCGCGGCACAGTTGCTCCAAAGCGTTGGGTTTGGGTTTATTTGGGAAAAGAAAAATGATTTCCTCGCTTTCCATGCCGCGAAGTGGTCGTGGCCATAGGGTTAGGATCACAGGTCGGTTGTGAAGTGAAATTTTATCACCCAAGTACCCATCCATGCTCCGCCCGGTGCCATGCTTTACGATTACTGCAGCGCACTGCGCCAAAGTCGAGGTTGAAAGGTCAGGGTGCCGGTTCCGTTCCGCGAGGAGCGATTGAGTTAGGTCTGGATCCGGATCCAGAACGAGAGAAGGATTTTCAGAAGGTTTTTTGCATTTCCTTCTCTCAGTCAGTAACAGGGAAGCTGGTGGTGCTGCGGCTGCTGCTGCTACTGCAGGTACTGCGACTGTTGACTTAGCGTCACGCGAATGCTTGATGTTAGCATAGTGGTCCTTAAATGGTGCAGCAAGAGGCTTGTTTGAATTAGAAGCATTTTGAATCCATTCCATTGATCTCATTTATTATATTGTTCACTTTGCATGAAACCACCAAATACTTTCGCAACGTTCTCGAATGTGCATATTAACATAAAATTAAGCTCTACACTGTCTCTCAATGGGAATTCTATGGTCAGCGTCGTGTCTGGCACACCTTTTTGCATCCATTTTTTTTTCTGCCTGCCACCCCAGACGATGGAACCTTGATAAGCGGGGATCGATGAAACCGAACCATCGTTGCTTGACGCTCGTTCGTTTGCTCGCTCGCTGGGATCGGTTAACAAGCAGCCGGATCGAATTTTGCACACATTTTCCACATCATAAACCCGGTCCCCGATCCTTTTACTGCCGCTAGAAGGATTAGTGGGTTCCGGGAAGGGAAGGGTGTATGAGAAAGGTGTGCCGTCCGTTACACGGCTGGCAACATGCTGCTTAAACCGATAACTGAAGGCTCACTACGGGGAATCCGCCGGGATCGGGCAGGATTGGATGGAAGCCCTATCCAGGCGTCTACGATGGGAAATCCGAACAAGAACCCGGCATTTAACAGCGTCATAAGCTGGACCACCCGCGGACGACGATAAGGCTATCGAGCGCTTTGACGCTCCGCTAACGTGCACTTGATGGTGGGGAAACTTCTTATTTTCTCTTCTCCTTTTCATCCCCCCCCCGATAATAATCGTTTGCTACTCGGAAGCGCACCGCGAGAGACCACAAGAAATTGGAAAAAAGGGAGAAAAGAAATGGGTAAAAAACTGGGATGAAAATAGGTGGAAAAACTGCTTCGCCTTTCAATGAAGCTTGATTTTATGCATCGATTCCATGGTGGTGGTTCGGGAAAGCGTTCCTATCATCGTCGTCGAATGACATCGATGATAATGGTTCTACTGCTGTTGACAGGAGAACATTCAGGCGAACAGGATCAGAAGCGAAAGTAAGGGACTTACAAGAAGATTACGCTAAACTTACTGCATCCTGCAGAATGTATGTTCAATGATCGACGCAAAAAAGAACGGACTAAAGTACTTTGAAAAGCGGAGTTTTTTTCACAATCAAACAGAGCAACTGACAAACAGACAGAGAGTACACGAGAGATAGAACGAGATAGAGAGAGAGAGAGAGCTAGTAGAGGAGACGACCACAAGGATGCAAAACATTCAAAATGCAAAATAGACATCAACGCGGACCGTAAATACCTCCCCTCATGATGATGATGATCATGGAAGTTCAGCTAAAATACAAAACCAAATCAAACAAACCAAAACAGAGAGAAAACAAGGCGGAAAATACCGTTTGTGGTTGCAAAACACAAAACCATACAAAACTAGCAAAAAATATGGCGATCGCAGTGAAAGATGAAAGCGAAAAAGCGAGCGGCACGGCGCAACATAGAATCATAAAAAATCACACACCTACACAGACAGGACATTGAGCTAGATGTGGGTAGTATTGAGCACACACACGCGGTCCACATACAAATAGACACACAGCCATCCAGACACAGACATTCACGGACATGGAGTCAGAGGAGATGCGGGCTGATTAGTTGTTTGTGTGGCCCACAGGCTTAGTGGAGAAGGCTAATAATAAAATACTTTTCCACGAACCCGCCAATGGTCATTGCGGCTTCTATTTCCGTGGCCCGAGGGGGAGTCCGTGACTCGTTGTGGAAATGCAGTGAGCAGTGCGCAAACTGCACCGAGAGTCGTGTATTTGCCCCGAAATGGCTGCCTGGTTTTCGTTGGCGCGCGCGTTGGTGGAGCATGGAAGCGTTACGAGCACATTCGCATTGTTCCGGGTCTAGGTTTTTCTCTTTAGAAGAAAATAAAAGGTGTTTTCCCTGCATGTTTCCCCGACCGACGAAAATCCCGTGCGCGATTCGGCGCGACAAACAGATTAATACGAAGGAAGCTTAACCGTGTCTCGAGCGGTGGCCTTTTGGATAGCATGGTTTTTCATTATCCCATCAACCACGCCATTCTGTAGCAAGCGCGTGTGTATTTTTATGTGCTGTTGATATGCTTTGGCCAGGATTACCGTGTACATCGCAGCATTTTTTTGGGGAGGCCAAAAGAATAGACACCGGAGCGTTCCTAATCGTACCCGCCAGCACGCCAACTCGTTCAGCGCGCGTGCAGCCCGTGGACATCACGTTAACGACGGTGATGGCGGATGTTACGAGCATAACAGAAGCACTGGGAATGTTTCCTTTTTTTTCTTTCCAGCGCATTTCACTCTTGCCACGATACGCGAGGGCATATCAGTTCGTTTATGATTAGTCTCCGGGAACGCCCGGGTTTTTGGCTCGCGTCACCGGCACGTCACATGGTGGTGGGAGGGTTGAGGACGCGACGCGTGCCATGTACAGCCGGGACAGGATTAGCGATGGAGCTTTTCGTTATAACAGTTGGGCCATTTTGCCACCCGCTTTGCCAATGTACGCCGATGCTGCGTCTAAAGCCAGCCAGCCAGCCAAGGATCGAGGACAGCGACCGGGTCACGCGCAAAAAGAGAGAGAGAGAGGAGTAGAGAGAAGTAGAGAGAGCAGAGCAGAGGCAGGATTCACACGAAAACGACGAATCGCGTCGGGGTTCTATGGTTGGTTGCGGCGCTCCAAATCAAAACGCTTTTCTGCCAATAATTGGTGAGTTGTTCTCGAGTTGTAATCGAGTTGTTTAACGTGATCGCGGTGAAGTGGTTTGTGTTGTTGCTGCCAAGTTGGGGTATTGGTTTGAGTTGAGTTTGGAATGGTTTTCGGCTTCGTTTGTACACGAGAAGACTTGTTGCTGAATGTTTGCCTCGTGGACTATGAGGAAAATAATTGTTTTATCGCGAACATATTATGCGAATGTGTCTTTGAAGGCTGACAAGGGTTGAGGTAAGTTTTGCTCTGCTACTGATACATTCAAGGTCGCTTTCAATTTAACAAACATTATAACAAGCGATGATTGCTCGCAGATGCTGTTCGAAGTATTCATCATCGAAGTAGACATCGGACGAGCTAGAACCATATATTGCCTTTATTTTCTATCGCCTGTAGTTGTTCTTTTGCGGAGCGAGTTAGTGGTTCTAATGTTTGTTACTACTCTTGAAAATTAAATAAAAAAGTATTTTAAATTAGCAACTAAGCAAATCAATCCAAAATCGACGTAAGTAGTAATATAAAAATTAATGTATCTAGTGTTGAAATATCTGGTACATCAATTCTATTGTAATCCATTCTCATAAATCTCTTTCACAATTGCAGCACTGTGTGACATGGTACTGCGCAATTGATAAGCTGATCGTCGATTAGGCAGTGATTCGCTCGGAACAAGGCTGCACTAGGTAAGGGAGTACAACACTACCAACCACTATAAATCGCTGTTTACGATGCTTGTACAGATTTTAATCTCTCTGTTGTACATACCAACTCTCGCCATTCCGTTTTTATGTTTCTATTCAATACGAGCAGCTATCAACTGGTCACGTAACAATCGTTACACCATGCAGGCGTTCCATCGAGCTAATGGCCTCACCTTTCCGGTTAAGCTAATCTCTGTAGTCCTAGCCCGGGGACTGGCTGCTTATTTCGTAAACTGACACCAAATGGCTCGCCCATAAACCACCGAGCAACGTTCTTTCGCTCGCTCAAAGTGCAGAAAAAAAACAACAACCTTTCAAGCAACGATACTTCACGTTACCGGCGCACGTGAGGGGCAGTCACTGCGCTGTCCCCCTGGCAGGCCTCACGAACCAGCCGGCCACCAAATTGTCCTGTATCCATTTGCTGATGAGCAAACCACTGGCACTGCCGCAGTGGCAGCAACAGCAGCAGC
Organism: Anopheles aquasalis; assembly: GCF_943734665.1. NCBI lineage: Eukaryota > Metazoa > Arthropoda > Insecta > Diptera > Culicidae > Anopheles > Anopheles aquasalis. Next base: position 66,901,915 of record NC_064877.1, on the reverse strand, counting down.
AACAGCAGTTTAAGCTAATTAACTAAACGAACTGTCCAAACCAACTGACACGGTGCGCGGTTAAGCTCGGTGTCTTTCTGGGAACTGGTGGCAAAAGGCGACTTCGCAGAACCCCTTTTCCCGCTGGGCTTTTCTGGGTCCGGTACGGGAAGGCATCTCACGGAACTATCCCCGCTGCTCGGTACGTGCTACGGGATGTGTTTTATTCCGGGAAATAAAATAAAATATACCAGAGCGTATGTTTCGTAACACCGTTCCGCCATCGTTGGCGCTTCCGTTGGCCGGCGTAGGCTGGAAGGATGTTGCGACCCGTGATCCCGGTTACCGGAAGTGGCGCTTCACCTTGAACGAATGGCGTCCTGGATTGGGGCTGCTGCATCGAGCCGCATGACCCGGAAACGAAATGAAAGAAAAATCCACTTTCCAGGCAAACATGTTGCCCACTGGTGTTGCCCACTGCTGCTGCTGCCACTGTTGCTCATTGCCATTCGTGAGCTGGTGAGAAATGGGATAATCACGACCATTTATCTTCCTTTACTGCTACCGTTGCTACCGTTGCTACCGTTGCTACCGGTTTCTCGTGTTTCGAGGAAGGGGAATATACTTATTATTCGGCATCGCACGCACACATCACCATCGATCGTGAGCGTGCAATCTGCGTGGTTTTATGTGATTTTTCGCGAAAAGGATTGCGAATCTTTGGGTGTATCTGTGCTCCATATGGTAGTCACACTCGTCACTCGCACTGGCAGTCTGGATAAGCAATGGTTGAGCAATGGCCGAGCATTCCATCATGTTAATCATTCCCACCCAGAACCTGAAGTCATTTGACTAATTACTGATAATGGCGCATGACGCGCTTTATGTCTCCTTCCACCCGTTGCCACTGTTTCGTTCTTTCTCTTTCGCTTATCTTCTTTCTTGTTCATTCTGCAAGGATAACCAGGAATGCTATTAGAAAGCAGCGAAAGAGGAGCTTTTTTGCTGTAACAAAAACCCCTCAGGTCTGGTGCAAATACACTCGTCAAATCATCAGCTCGCTCGCTAAGCGGCCAGCTAATGAGATTTTGATCGTTACCCACCCTGAACGCGACCTTTCGCGTTGGATGCGACTGCGGATGCGGCTTCTCCACCTTTGGGGCTGCTTCTTTGGGGCTGCGGGAAAACTTTTGCACGGTTAAACTCTTCGGGGAGCGCTGCTACCACCGTGGTTCTGAAGATGACACAAGAGATTATGCCTTCGCTCGGGCCCACGGAAAGTTTCACGGACGCATTCAACTCAGATTGGTGCTCCCTTGGGCGGGCGGGCGAACGGGCGCCCCGTTTACCGCATTAATCCTTTTGGGGGACCCCGGACACTGACAGGCAGGCAGGCAGGCAGGGTGTTGCCGCCGGGAGTTTCCGGCCACGGAACGGAATCTCTGCGTAGCCGACACATGACAGATGCTAAGCAGACGCTCGCTCCGCTCAGGTTCCGCTGTTGTGATTCCGTTTGCTCATGTTTGCATAATGGGATTCGGCGAAATGAGCAACGTGCGCGACGAGGGGGATACTTTAAGAAAGGAGGAATTGTTTGCATAACGGGGAAAGCAATCCAGGGTCTGGATGGTTTAGCCCGTGATCGATGTCGACTGTCCTTAGATTTGATCTTTTGATACTGCCTCTGATGCTTTGCATTGTGCTTTTCAGGTTGGGATCACCCTGTGCGTCAATGGGTGGTTGTAATATTAGTAACAATATGTTAATTACAACCAGGCTGTAGACTTGAATGACTTAATAGAGCAGGAGAACAAGATGTCTTAAGACCTGAGTGCTGATGGTTGGTTTGCTCCTAATGATTGAAAGTATTTACTCCCTCAAGTCATTACCCGAACACCCAGCCTGAATTATATTCCTTTGATTAATGTTGATTGGTTTCATTTGGCTTACAAATGCTTTTGTGTTGAAGAATGGACCAAGGCGAATACCGTTGACCATCGCCAGACCAAGCAGCATAAAGAAATGAGTCTCGGTTCGCACTAATGAGCTCCACGATGGCGTCCGGTCAAGAAAAATCAAGAAACACCTCAGCCGACGGCGATTGGCCTACCCAGCGAAACCATGAAACCAAGGTGACCAGAATGGAAACCAACGTCGGGTGTCCATTAAGCAAACAATGCGGTCTATGGTCACCACATTCACCGCAAACCGCATAGGGTGCTCCTCCTCCCTTCGCCGTGGTGTCTGGTAAACCGAAATACCACAAATGTCTGGCGGCACACGGTCCGACCAGCACTCGGCAGTCAAGCATCGCGAAGAAGGCGTCGTACAATGCGTCTCCACATCCGCAACGCCCTTGCGCTGAACTGTGTCCAAGCGCCAGCGAGGACTAGGACCTCTGCTTCGTCTTCCAACACTCCAACCAGGCAGCCAATCGATGCCAGCCAGTTCGCTCCCATTGTCGGTGGTTGTGTGTCCATTTTCGCTGCCCTTAATTCGGCCAACGGCGCAATGGAGTTGAAGAAGTCAACTCTCTCTCTCTCTCTCTCTGCCCCGCTATTGTAAAACGAGGTGGAACAGGACCAGGACCGTACTCCACCCACGGCTTACCACCCATGGTTTAGAGTTTCATGGCGTAAAAGGTCCGTACGACCGAACGAAACAATAGCTGGCGCCCTCGGTCGTTGTCGTCGTCGTCGTGGACGTAGTCGGTGTTGTCGGAAGGAAGCGACATCGAGTCAACTGTCATGTTAATTACTTCCACCCGAGCACATGGCCAAAGGAGCGTGCAGTCATCGTCGGAGTACCGGGTCAGACACCGGTCGCGACCCAAAGATTCCGTACAGTACAGTCCAGGCGCAATGGCGTTCGGTTTCAGCGCTCCATTGGATGGAGGTTCTGCTCCGTTTCCGGTCAATCGTAGCAACGGGGTGTCGATCGAAGGACAATAATGACAATGGTGGCGGGTGGGCCACCGTGTCGTGTCAGAATTCGTTTCGCCATTCACGGACCACTGGCTCACTTCATTTCGCTTCAGTTGAGCCCCCGGGGCGCTTTGTGGTGAACATTCATTCGGGAGCGATTTGTCTTCTCCTCGAGAGTTGCTCTAAGGGCAAGGATGTTCAAATCGGCGGAGGGGCTGCTGGTGTCGATTCGGTTTGAATTGATTCGGTCATTTGTTGTACTCCACGGAATGGTGACCTCCCGAGGAGTGCGCAAGTTCCCTTCGATCCGTTTTGGTCGGCAGATTGTGGTGCCGGAAAAGTTAAAGGATATTTACACGGAGTCAAGAGATTAGATGGATCGTGGTTGTGGTGCAACGAGAAGCGAGAACACAGCGAAAAGTTTCAATATTGGATTAGTTTTTCTCGTAAAATGCTGGAGGCATAAAACAGAAAACTCCGTGTAAATTATATGAAAACAAATCATCATCAAGGTAGAAAGCTAATGTGAAAATCAAGATTGAAATGAAGAAATTGGCAAATTACTAGCAGCACTGGGCAGAATAACAATTCCATTGGCACTCGTTGTCTCATTCCGTTTCGTGACACAATTCCAAACGAAGAAGAAAATTAGAAATGAAGTACGGTACAGTAGCAGAGCGAAGACAAATTGACAGCGGTATTGTCTCGGTGACGTAAAAAGGGTTCACCGAAGAGGGATTTTTTTTTATCAAACGACCCGAGATCTTGCCGCGTCGAAAGGATAGATTAAAGGAAATGTGGTAAAAATGCTGCCTTGTTCCATTCGTTCTCGAGCTCTGACCGGCAGCGATGGAGCAGCACGGGTGTTAATCAAGTAAAGCATAAGCTGGACGACGGGCTCGTCCCCTTCTAGCTGAATGGATCGTTCCCGTCAACGCAAGGCAGGTGAAAAGGACCGTGAGTAGAAGAAATGTTGTAGCGAGTGGAATGTCAATGTAATGAAGGTGTTCGTTCCGCGAATCATCGAGCGCGCTTTCCAGCGCGGAGGGTTGAGATGCGGTTGCGGTTGCGGTACGCAAAGTTTCACAAATCGGCGGTCGACGGCCGACCCACAAAGCGGGCGGAACGGGGCGTGACAAATTAGTCCACAGGAAATGGGCACCGGCCGGAAATGGATGGTTGCTTTTTGGCGAGGCGGCAAAATGAGAAATGGACTTTGTACACTGCTTGTGGTCTGCGGTGGCAGGTGTCACACCATTCTAACGGTGATCACGATATGGAAATACGTAGGCGAGAGGGCAAAGGGCGGTGGTGCTCATGATGAACAGTAAGCGTCCCGTTCGGATTCTATCTCTGTACATTCTCCGGACGATACTTTCCACTGCTGTTTGCGTCCCGTTGAAAGCAGAATGGAGTGTTAGCAAAAAGAAAGCAAAACAGGTTTGAAGCTGACTAAACTATTGACCAAAGGCAACAGCGGGGCTTTGTTAGCGGCTAAAAACGCGGAACAAACGTAGCGTAACGGAGTGGATGTGCTGTGTGGCGGGGGATAGCAGAACACTTTTGCCGCCCGTCTAGTGCTTCTAAGCACTTCCGACACTGTCCTGTGAAAAGAATCAAGGTTGGCAGAACGGCGGCGCCTTCAAGCGGTAGTCGGGGCCGGCTGCCGAAGGTCAGCAAGGTTTTTGGCTGACTTCTGGGCTTTCGGAGCCGCGAGCCAAGCGAGGAAGCCGGGTGTATTGTGGTTTGAAGCGAACGAAATGAATGGACAGCGTAACTTACCGATCTTTGGCCCCAGATCCTTCGTCTTCACCTGGTTCATCCGGCGAGCCATCGGACCGGACCCGGGCATGCCCATTCCACCGCCCTGGCCTGCAGCGGATGGTGTCCGGATGTGGACGATGGTTTGGTGAATACGGCGGCAGGCGGCAACAGTAAGCGGAAGGACGGATGTGATGTGGTCGCGGTGAGGCACGTAAAAAAGGGGCGGAATATGTAAACAACGAGGAGAGGAGAGTGAGCAAGAAGGCAGCGAAAAGCCGTGAAGTAGCTAGCTGATTGAGAGGCGTAAGGACAGATGGAGTACGTAGTGACACTTGAAATGGTCTGTGGAATAAGCTACTATTTATCGTCGTACAGTTCAAGTTAATCAAGAATCGTTCACCGAAATGGTAGTAAAAAAACTCTTCACACTGGCTTAGGACGCAACGTACTTTGTACTAAATTCTGGACTTTTCTTGTAAACAAAGATTGTAGCTAGGATCTGCAACAATTATTTCGCATTTTCGTGTCCACTGCAGGAGCACATCATGGATACAATCATGGATTGAAGATAAACTCACCGGCAGTACGTGGTTGTCGGAGTTGTTCCACGGGCAACACTCGTCGTCGCTTCTTCGGCAGCTTGGCACGGGCCTGCGTGTGCGAGTAGTACATCGCAAAGTTGCTGACGATGACGGGTACGGGCAGAGCGATCGTCAACACACCGGCCAGCGCACACAGCGCACCGACAAACATGCCAATGTAGGTTTTCGGTGCCATATCACCGTACCCAACGGTGGTCATCGTAACCAGGGCCCACCACAGCCCGAGCGGAATGCTGTTGAAGTCGTTGTGCGGATTCGCCTGTATCCGCTCGGCGTAGTAGACGAGGCTGGCGAAGATGACGATACCGAGCACGAGAAAGAACACCAGCAGCGTCAACTCCTTCGCCGAGGCCCGAAACGTCTGTATCAGGATTTTCAGGCCGGACGAGTGGCGCGTCAGCTTGAACAGTCGCATGATGCGGATAATGGAGAAGAACTCCAGGATGTCGGCATTCTCGAGATGGGACGCGAACCGCTGCAGCACCAGATCCACGTAGAAGCTGAGCGTCGCGATGTAGTCGATGATATTTACAGATGATGTCACGAACTCGCACTTGTTGGGTGAGGAAATGAAGCGTACCTAGGGGGAGACGGAACCGGAGGCGAAACGGATTGGGGAAGTTAAATCGATGGAGAAAGTATTAAGCTGCAAGAAAAAGGAACTTCAAGCTGTGGGAAATCCGATAAAAGCCCAGACGGACCGACGTCCTGTTCGTCGGTCCATCGGGCAAACCAACAACGCAGCAGGGAACCGAAGCAGCACAGCTCCTACTGTGCACTGCAACTGCAATGGCCACACGGTCGCTTCGATGTGGTTTCTCATCCTCCTGATGTGATAGGGATTCATTTGATTGTATCCCCCCTCTCGCACGGTCCTTTATGGACGGTTCTCCTTTCGCTGAGCAGTTAGTGATGGTATGGACGGTTGGTGATACTCCTCCAGGCGTTCCAGAAATCGGATCCAATACAGTGTGTGGCAAGCTGCCGGAGGATTGTTTTA
>NC_064877.1:66873146-66890646 GCF_943734665.1 Anopheles aquasalis | reverse complement strand
AAACAAAACATAAATGCAAAGAAAATCTGCGAAAACCACGCGTGCAGATTTTCATCGGTGCTAATTGGACCCATTTGTCAAATCGTGTAGCAAGTCGATAACTACTCACGAGAGTTCTGCTGCTGCTGCACGCAAAATAGTTATTCAATCACTCGAAATGGCCACCACTACAGTTACTGTAAGGCGGTACAGCGAAGCCGCATTAGCGTTAATGGTTTTCCATTGAAAGTGAGCTCCAAAACGAAACACCTTCAAGGATATGAGTGTGGCATTCGGAAGGCAAGCACTTTGCGGCATAACAAGGGGATCAGTAATTTAATTGTTTTTGTTTCTCGATGACCTTTTAGCAGGCAAAGTTTTAACCGAACCCTCATCATTGTTTGAACGTTTGTTGGAAAAAGAAGAACTAAAAGTCTGAGGAGGCTGGCCCAATTTTGATATCCGGCCTAAACAGCACCTCTGAGCGTGGATTTACCCAAAAATGGCGCAAACGATCGATGGAAGATGGTGAAAATGGTGTGCAAATCGTGGCGTGGCGGGGGATGTTTGGTGATGCTAACGTACAACACTCACGTGCGAACTGACGGACCTCATATTCGAAACGAAACAATAAGTGGCCCCTCAGTTGGGAGAGTAAAAGTTTTCCGGGAAAATTAGAAAATATTTCCGCTAAAAAAGATTCCTTGACACGTGGGAAACCGGGTTGGCCACACGTACAGCCAACACACAGCAGCATGCACACATTAGCATAAAGGCAGGCACACGTTCTTGAATGAAAAAGTTTGTCCGCCGTTCCGTCTTGCCTCGTCGTAGTGCAATATTTTGCCAACGGAACACCGTCCATTGGTGAAGCCGCGAAGCGTAGAGAGTGAAAACTTTCTCCCAAAAGATTGCTCCTTTCCAGCGCAGCTGATAAGGAGACATTTCTCGGAAGAGTGTGCTTATGATCATTCGTCGTGATTTTTAGCTCTTCTGCTTCCTGTTTGCAGCGAGCATCCTTCAGAGAAGAATTTGCTGGTTCGTGGAATCCATGTGTCACGCTCAAGGAAATTGAAAATACCTCCCAAGTACTACTTCCTTGGATCGTTTTGCATTCCCTGGCAGCAAAGGGAAGTTGCTTCTGTTGTGAGCATATGTCACACATCAAAGCCAAAGGTAAGTGCGGCAAGCATCCTCCGTCACATTCTGAGAAGCGAAATGATTCAAAAGACGGAAATGCTTACAGAAACACTTAACAAAGTTTAGCTGAAATCACCCGTATCCAATCATTACATCGGCATCGCACACTTTACACCAATCTCATTGTTTTGAGCGAGTTTTTAACCTTCCCGGAACACTCACACCTGGCACCTTGGCCATCACATGACATAAAGACTTCATCGCCCTACGGTAAACGTTCGCTGAATATTGCATGAGTATCAATCCTGCGCTGCGTGTCGTCATTTGCAATGCGTCACCTCATACCCGCCAGTCTTTTCGCGGTATTTTCGTGCACACCGCAATATTCAGTTGGATATTGCTTTGTTACGTCTTCACGCATTCACGTGCCCTTGGTATCTGATACATGTTTTGGCGCTTCCTTTCGTGGTATCGAGCCGACTGGCGCAACATTGCTTGATTGGTTTCATGCGGCCAGAGAAGAAGAGAAAGCGAGAGAGAGAGAGGGAGTTTGGGTGTCAGCAATTCCGTTGAAATGAAGGAAAATCTGGAATTCACCTTTCAGCTACAATTCCACTTTTGGGAGGGTTGCGACAACATAACCAGCTGTGTCTGGTCTCGTTCCACAGGGTGGCTGTGGAGGAGCACGAAGAGCAGAGCGTGTCAACAGATAGCATTTGCCGGGAAATGCCGCGACTCCCAGGAACGGCTGCCTTGCTTTGAGATTGCGATCGTAAGCCAGCGAGCGAGACGATTAATGCCAACAAATCACACGTTCCGTAACAACCGCTCGTTCATCAATCTTTCGTCGTCAATCAACGCGCTCAGTGCGTGTGATGGCACACCCGCTGGCGGCGTTGTGGTGGCATTATGATGGCGGTATCGCTATGCTGAGAAGAGCTCCTTTCGTCGAACGGTAAATCGAAAAATCGAAACAACATTACGCATGGCAGGTGTGAATAAATCAAATTACTTTCATTCACCGCTTCGCCATCGCAGCGCTGCCGACGTAACTCGGCTGTATGTAAGGAGCTCGTGTCACAACGGGATGGAAGGAGGCGAGAGCGGGCCTTGGGGGCAAAGGGAAGTATTAATGCACCCGATACAGTCAATCAATACAAGTTTCGCATTCTGCTTAAAATACGAGCAGCTTAGGGGGCCATTGGACCTTCGCTAACAGCACCGTTCGCCATGGAAATCACGATCGATCACGTGGAGCAAGCGATCATTGAACCAGCGAGCACGTGGCATTCACCTCGCAGATTGGCTTTCTCGCCGAAAGCATGCTTAACGGTTTCATACAGACGGGGTTGCTATCGATTCAATCACAAGCACAAAGTGGATTTCTTGCATTATGCTTAAGGCGTGTTCCTGGGGTTTAAAGAGCGGAAGAAAGAAGAGAGAGCGGGATGGTAGGGTACTACTTCTGATCAAACAGTACATGAAATGTACAGAATGGTTGATTGGGAGACGAGCGTCTTTGAGTGATACTTTGTAATGGTGCAGCAATAAATCCTGCATTTTGGGCATTTACTTTAGGAGGAGATTGATGCCAACCTCTACCAGCGGCTTTAGCTTATACCGTTTGCATATCATCGTTAGAGCAAGAGTCTTAACCGCATATTAATATGCAGGACGCAGAAGAAAGTCTCAACCAGTCTGCAGGCCATTTTACTACTTAATTGGGAGGTGCATGGCTTGATTAATTTTGCTTTTCGTGGTCAGATAGATAAAGCAAATTCTAAAACTGCTCACTGCGCCAGGAAAACGAAATGATGAAGCTCCGTTGCTGAAATCCGATGATGGAGGCGCCAGGTAACCGGTAAATTTGCATACTTTCAGGGGATTATAATTGAAATTTAATGTTTGTTGTTGTTTCTTCATTCAATTTTCCAAACACTACTGTCATTGTAGATAAATCACCAATCTTCAATTCCTACATAAGCATATAATAAAATTACATAGAGCATTTGATTAATTCCCTTGAATTCTCTTGAAATTATTTAAAAATTTAAGAGTAGCTAGCGATCAACATAATGTACATTTGGTTGTTATTCTCTGTTAATTTCCTACATGTGTCAGGAAGATTCATTCCCACATGCCATGCACTTTAACTGAATGTAGGACGAAATCATCGCACCGTGTGAGGACCAGTACCACGCATTTTCCCGTCACGAGTTGCGTTGCATAAATTTACTTGTTATCTCATTGCGCTAATATGCCCCCCCCCCCCCCCCCCCCCTCCGCTATCGGGCGATATGTTGCGACAGGGTGCAAAATTGCATTATCATTTCAGTCACATAACTCTACCGTTTGCAAATAATCCCTCCGGAATCGGGGGATCCATCCCGAAACCCATCCATCTTGCCAGCCATTCCATTTGTCGCTGTAATGTGTTGCTGCTGTTGCTGGTGCGTTACCATCCGATTGAACTGGCGTATGTTCCCGAAAGGACAAACAACAGGACATTGGCATTGGGTTTCGGGATTTATATTTTCCAATTTCGATGGAAATTAGATTGCTCCTCGGCAAACGAGCGAGCGAGAGTGCATATGCCGATCGTCACAGTACGCCTACGCATCGGTGACCCAGTTCGTTGGGCGAAAGTTTGCACTGACATCAGTTCCTCGTGGAGCAGTTAAGGCGATTTGACGAGAACGTTATGACGCACATTTTCACGACCCAGTTTGATCCATTTTTGAAAGTCATTCATGGCCAGCCGTTTCTGGGTGACATTAGGGGGGGCCCACGTTGCCGAAACGTCAATGTGTCAACTCGCTTTCCCTTCTGATGATTGGCTGTCGTCGGACAAACGATTTTTATGCTCACACTACTGGCCACACTCAAGCACTTCCCCCCAACATACAGAGGCGGTCCAGAATGCCAATTTCGTCAACAAACTGATCGTAGGTCTACCGACCATTGACCGTGGTGCCGATGTACGGAGGGAGACTCCCATCAATCAGGATTAAATTAGGATTCATTCATCACCGACAGGCAAGCGTCGGCCGTCGATTGACGGGGCCACGGGTGACCGTGAAATTGACGACGGACCCTGCGCCCAGCCCCCCAAAAATCAATCAAATCACACGACATTGTGCACCACCGAGGTCAAACCCCGAGGAGCCCAGAGAAAATTGTTGCCGTTTGTCGCCAACTACTCGACGCCGGATGCCGGATAGTAGCCGGAGTGTTCCGATTATCGTCGCCGCCCGCCTGTACCACTTACCTGCGTGTACGTCATCCAGCAGCACGGTTCCACCTGGTTGGAATCGAGACCCCAGAACTCGAGTTCCTCCTCGAACAGCGGTCCACAGACGTCGGTCGGATAGTGCAGCTTGCCGGTGCTGGAATAAAAGGGAAAGAAGAAAAGCAGGAAAGAGCATGATATACGGTTCATGGTGCGCTGGAGCGATCAGTTTATGGTCAGTCTCGCAATTGGTATGCGATGACCGAGGTCAGAAGGCAATTCATACCGCTGCGAACCGAAATGCTGCGATCGCATATCGTATCGAGCTCCCTTCTTTGAGCTTCGGCAGCCTCAGGAGCAGAGAGGCAAGTAAATTGGTTTGATCCTTGGTATCGAGTATCGAGTGCGACACAAAACTGTTAAATAAAACATCATGGACCAGGCGGAGGTCAACCATTTTCCTTTCGTTTTCTTTTTTCCCGTTGGTTGAATTCCATTTGTACCCTTAACGAGGAGCTTTTTTTGGCGGCGGAGAATGCTCTTTCGATTGCCGGATAAAAATTCGTTAGTAACGGTTCACGAGTAATGGCATGCACGTGGTAAGCTAATTTCGCGCTCGAATGCGTCTCAGGGAAGGCAGGACGTCCAGGGGTCCTGGTCTGGACCGTAACCGGACGGGAAGTTGTGGGATCACCCAGTCCGTCCGTTGTTGAAATTTATGGCATCGACTACGCATTCAGCGAAAGCATTCACGCTCCATTATGGCCCAGTTATGATAAGCAGCGGCGAGAGCATTTCCACTTCTCGAGAAGCACCAAGTTCACTTCCCAGAACGACAAGGATGCTTTACGGGGGATAAACATTCCTGAGCGTCCATCTTGTGAAATGTAATTAAGCATGGAGTGGACCGCGCGCGCGAGAAACTGCACCAGCTGCACCTTAAAACGGTGCCAGCGCCTATCGAGGAGCGTGGAGTTATTAAATCGTTCCAGTGTCCAGTGTTTGCACACTCTGGCGTGTGGATAAGAAACACCTGCCAAGGAGTACTGGTCATACTTTTCATATTTATGATCCTGTAAATAAGCGGATCCATTTTTGAGTGGAAGAATGCCAGAAAGAAGCACTGAACCAGCCTCTGGGCGTGCCTTTAAAGTACGACTCGCCTCGCATCGACATGAAACTATGTGGACGGGGTGGGTTTTTGTTTGCGCGCCCTCGGTACATAAAATATGTAGAGCATCAATTCATTCCGGGCCTCGTGCAGATTCGTGCTAAGAATGTTTACGCTAGTGCACCGCCATCGTTTTGATCGGCCACAAAAACCACGGTGCGAGAGAGAGAGAGAAAGAGAGCGATAGAGAGAAGGTCGTGTGCTGAAAACGGCTACTGGAAAGGACCGTCCAGAATTGGGTCTCAAGGTCTTCTTCTCAAGGTGTGCTAGCTCGATAGACTACACTCTGGCTAACCTACGGTCGCTGGCACAAGCTTCATCGAAGCGATACGGGCGGTCGTATTAAATTTTAAATCACCCTTGCGTCCACCTATATGCCACCGAAGGGCCTCTGGGCTAGGTGAGTACGTGCCCTCTGTCGACCGTAGAACCGTGTGTAGAAGACGATCAACCACGGTACGATCTCCGTTCCTATCTGCTGCTGCTGCTGCTACTGTTGCTGCTTGTGCTGCTACTGTTGCTTCGGTTGCTTCGGTGCTTTGTTTGTTTGGTGTACTTCGTGGCCGAAGAATAGTCTAATGAAAGGTATTTATGATTTTTGAAGAATAAATTAAACACAAAGTGAATGAGGGAACGAGAACCATCAAGCGTGGTTGCTGCTGATGGTGCTCGAGCTCCGACAGGAAGTTGTTTAATATGCTTCCGGTCCAGCATGTTGGCTGATGGTAGTGGTGGCGTTACTGCTGCCGTAGTAGAATAATCATCATCACCGTTCCCATCATCAGGTTCCGGGACCCGGGGGCTGGTGTATTGTATTTGAAGGTAGGTCTGTAACGGTGCCTCCGAGGCGTTGAGAGATGAAGCTTTATGGAGGTGAATTCTTTTCTGCCTGTCCAGTCAGCCTAAGCAGAGCTAAATTATGCATATTCTCGGCACGCCCTTGAGCCCCACTGGCTTCCGCTTCCCTTTTCCCTTTGTTTCCTCGGACTGATCCGTGTGCAAACTGACCGATAAGCTGGCTCATTAAAGTGCCGAGTTTTGCCCGGTTCTCTTGCTTCCAAATGCGTTCCAAAAAGGGATCCCCATGTGTGTCCGCTGATGGTGAGGTCTGAAAAGGAGGGTTTGTTCTGGAAAAAACCCTTCCGAGAGCATCCATCCGGCGCACATCCGGGACTCACCATGCTAGAACACCTGAGCTGAATATGGATACGTTTGTGGGGCAAGGTAGCGTGTAGCGTACTCTGGACACCTTTATGCAACAGACTACGGTGTGGAACGGACTTGGTACGGCCGGTGGTATGCTAATGGTTTTACCATGGTCCAGCGACTGCAACACGGACGGATGCAGGCAAGTGTTCCGGAAAATGTTCTCACACTCTAGTCCAATAGGGGGTTGAGACTCTCGGACACCGTGGATGGACACCTGGTAGATGCACCACTCGCCTTGCCTTGCCTTGCCTTGCACGTCATGCTGATTGTGGTGCTTTTCACTTATAGACCATTCCCCGGAATGGCCATCGCTCACCCCAACCTTCGGGGGGGGGGGGGGGATTGCTGGGATGGATTTGGAGCTAATCTTGCTCAGCCTCATTTTGGATTTTCATTCAGGAATCTTCACCTGAGGGGGCGGTTTTTCGGCATTTTTGGGACGTGCCATGGAATAAATGGAGTGTCGAGTTTGTGGCCAGATTGTGAGATGACGCTTCCAAAAGAAGGATTGATTGAATCCCATCCTCCAGCAAACGCAAATGGATCTATAGAAAGCGGGGGTTTGGTATTCATTTGTACTGGCGATGAGATGCCAGAATGGTTCCTTTTGATTGCTTGGAATTCACAAACTCATTTGTCACAAGAAGTGATTCACAAAACGGTATCCATTTATTCAATTAGACTTGGACGTTTTGTGAAATTGATTAATCTTGAGGATTATTCGCTTCGGTCATTTCTCAGAAAGAGAGAAATAGAAATCTGGATGGACAACTTGTAAAGACAAAGTTGAATGTTGCTCTTCAATACCAGCTAATGTCCCTCATCGTTGTCGGAAGTTCATTGGAAAACCATCAGTTGCAGAAGCGCATCCGGTTGTACACTGAATCACTGATAATGAAGGGCCCTGATTGGCTATCAAGTATAATCTAGTTTTACTATAATTACTAATCTACCGCAGGCATCGTGCCCTCGACTTCTGGAGATACACATCCATGGGAAACTTCGGACCACTCGTTAGATCGTAAGGAACTTGCTTCCGTACTCCAACTTTGTCTTGAAGCCATTGAAACTTGCTGCTATTAATTAGTTCCATTGTCGAATGACAGGATGTATCCTGTAAGGGGTTTCCCTCAGCGATAGGAATGCATTCCAGGCAAATACCGCAACCGATTCACTAACGCTCTTTGACCATCGACCCGAATTAAACCGTACCTAAGTAGTATGTGGCGTAAATATTTGATCTTGGCCAGCCAGGTACACTCACCGGTAGTAGTTGAGCACCTGGGCGAACACACCCGGGTGCCGGTCGAAGAAGTACTCGTTGAGGATGGGATCGTAGTTGGCCAGCGCTTCCGTAAGTCTCGAGAGCCGCGTGGCCGGGATCTTCTTCAGTGTCGCCTTGTACGTCTCGTGCCGTATGCCACCGACGTTCAGGACGACCCGGTTCTCCGAGTCCATCAGGTTCATCCTGCCAAAGTCACCGCTGCTCGCTCACTCGTTCGCTGCCGTTCACCAACACAACCAAACCACACTCACTACGATGATATGGCCGTCCACCGCAGCACACTAATGGAATTGAAAGCAGCCCGCCCTGCCGATTCTTCGCCACACCAGAAGCTCTCGCCCCGGGGGAGAAATGATATTCTGCTTCGGCTTCTTTCTCCTGTGCCACGATAACAACCGGAAAGCCTGGCGCTCCTTAAAAACCACCAACAACAATAACCTCAACTAACTTCACCGAAGACACCCTTCGCGGATTGGTTTTCTGGGTCGTTTTCCGGCACCGGGATTCGGGGAATTTTGTATTCCTCGTGACGTCACGGGTGTTGGTTTCGCACACGGCGGGTCCCTTTCCCGCGTTGGCGCACCACCACTACAAACTACACCCTCTCCACCGTGCCGCAGACAGACAGAGCCACAAGTTAACTTCCTGATTGATGTCTTTTCGTAGTGACCACGAAGTGCGCAACGCCTCCACATCTAATCACAAACACTCACTCGCCCCATGATTAACACTTTTGCTGGTGCTCAGTCGTGGCCACCACTCATCTTCCGACGCGGCAACTGGCTAGCGTTTGATGCGTTTGCGTTTTCTCATTTCCCGCCCCGGTACGCCGGGATTTATCCCGGCCACGTGCTCGTCGATCGATGAAGCGGTCCTTCGCCGGTGTTAGAGTGATCGCTGTAAACGAAAGAAAGAGAGAGAGAATGGAGAAGGTAATGAAATCAGTAATGCTCGAAGTGGCATATGAATACGTTATCTGAAATGGGATGAGTCACGGGGCGATGGACGAGTAACGCTTCGGCTTTTTACGATCCAGCGACCCAACACTTAAACATCGGCGTTCCTCTCGCTCCGTCCGACACGCCACGGCCTCCAAATCCTGGAATGATGACGAAATGTGCTTGTCACGCGTCACCCAGTCACTGATACGTTTTGGTGAGTGCGAAAAAAAAAAAGAGATCTAGTTACCACCATTCGCCATTCTGTTTCACCTCCGGTTGTTCCCGGTTCCCCGGAGGTGGCCACCAGCAGAGTGGAGGATCAGTTTCACTTTCATTCCGCTACATCGTCTGCAGGTTATCGTTTCATTCGATTCGGTTGGATTGGACTTTTTTGATGGATCCCTCTTGGCACCAACACTGAGTGCGAATGCGCCATACGTATGCGAGTGTCGTCTTAGGCGGGCGACGAAATTGGGCTCGTTACCTTTTTGCGGATGATCATCAACATCGGGAGAGGACTCTTTTATGACGTGCCCAATGATGACGATGCAGCCGGGTATGCCCGGGGTGGGACTCGTTGGAATACGTTGGAAAAGCGCTCGATAAAAAGCTAATTCCTGTGAGGTACTTGCTCCGGGGGAGGGGACAGAGGAAGGCAAGGTAAATAGACTTTGTCGATTCCATGCACGTCACTGGCATCGCCACCACGCCAACCGTCGAGGCAGGACGATGAAAGGTAATAAGACTTTACGATGATGTAAATGCTCTTCAAACAGAAAGCATAAGCACGATTGGCTTTTAAGGGGAGCACGAGCACCTTCCCCCACGCGGCTCTCCTGTTGGTGCGTGCGACAAAATGGAAATTATGTTTCCTGGATTTTCAATTTAGCGACGATCGCTCGTGCCCTGCATCGCTAATAAACAAACACATCGCTTTTCATCGCAGCGTGGTGCCGCGGGGCACATTTCAACATCGAAAAGGTGGTCCTCGTCTGGCGAATGAAGCTAAAAGTTGCCAAAAATTAGTTACAAACGGTCTGGACCGTTGACGTTGTTCCGAGGAACATCAACAGTGTTGCAGCGGCAGCGCCAGTGGCCTTTAGCAGAACGCGAACCGGTGCGGTGTGTTGTTATTCTGCGCCATTTAAATGTTTACCAAAATAAAGGGCTAACTTTGAAGCATGGGCAGCGAGCAGCAGCGAGCGATAAATCAAACATTCCCAAAGCTAATCCCTTACACACACCCACGAAAGAGAGAGAGAGAGAGAGCGAGAGAGAAAGAGTGCGGAGGGAGTTGTTTAAAGTAAAGTCGTCCGAGCAAGACTCGCTCACCAGCGCGGGAATGGCTCACCGGATGTGCTCATCAAAGAATTATCCATCCAACAGCAGATGCCCTTGCACCACTCCCTTCGCTCCTTCGCCTCGGTGCCATGGTAAACATTGCAACACCCCCTCCCTCCAGCCAGTCCCGTTGTCAACTGCGCGCTTCGCAGCACTGCGGACCCTGGGCAAAACGATCGCTCCTTCGTCCCAATCTGGCTGGGTAATTGTTTATTTAGCTGAAACAAGCTCAACATGTTGCGGCACCGGGTATGCTGCGTTTGCTGACGGACTCACCGACCGACCGACCGACCGGCCGGAGTCGGAGTTGAAGTGATGAGGTTGATCTTGTGCTCTGTTCGCTCCGAAAAGGTTCCCATCAAGAAGGTAAGAAAGGACTTCACCGGGATTCGTAATAAGCTGCCAGCTCGCTGCTGTATGTGGGTGTTGCGAATGTAGAGGATTTTGCGGTGGTTCATCTTCATCTTTCAACGAGCCCGGGGTGGCGGGCAATTCCTTGCGTACTTTGAAGTGCTGTTGGTCATGGGCTTAACCACACACACGTGATCCATCATTTTGTAGCCGCACTGTACCGTCGGGAGCGCACGGGAAATAAAATTTCATTCCACGAGCTGCAAATCCAACAATCGTAAAGTTCACTTTATGAGAGCATCCAAGAATCGCGTGTCCAGCGTACTCACGATGGATGCCTGAAGCGGAAAGGACCAACAAGGCAACGGCCACAAGATTGAAGAGCATCAAACAGTTACAGTACAGTTGGATGCTTGCGTACACTAAAGCGTTAAAGCCAACACCGCGCAACAGCAGACGTCCTGGGTGCCATTTGTTGGCAACACAAAATTCATCCTCCGCACTGCGCTGACCCAATGGCCTCGAGGGACTTTAGACGTTTTTCGGTGAGCAGTGCTTCGGAAAGATAATTAATTTTTCCCCCTCCCGTCGGTACGGTACGAAGAGGATTTGGGCGTGATGAAGTGTGTTGTGGAATAATTTTGATTAGTAATTTGATTTATCTATTTTATGACCATTGTAGTGACGAGAGACTCGGTTGGCAGTGGATATTTGAAGGGAACGATCGCTATTCAAGTCCTCTGAGCGGGTAAATTTACAGCAAAATTGGATTTTATTAAATTTAATCTCTTTTAATCAAAGTGCTTACCAGTCTGGTCACAGCACAGTTCACTCACTCGATGAACTTGTTCAAGCTGTTTGTTTGCTGCTCCCAAAATCGAGTCTTATATGAAAAGGACAAACACGCAAAAAGGAGCACACGAATAGAGAGTTCAATCAGGTTAAGCTGATGGCGTATTAACGGCGTGATGAACATGATGTCAAAAGTGCAATGCAGCCAGTTTTCTTCATCGAAATATTAAAAAAAAAACAAAATGAAATGAGAGAAAAAATCCAATCATCATTACTCTTCGCTGCCAAAAATGATTGGTTCCGTGGCCCATCATGACTTACCACCCCCGAGGAGGACCCCCCGAGTACCAGCCATAAGGTCGAAGTGAGCGAACACTTTAAAATGACTGATGATGTGAGCATGCGAGCGCTGGGGCGGTCCGCAGAGTGACACTTTCCAGCAGCAGCAGCAGCAGCAGTAGTAGAAGGAGACACGAGAGATACGCTGAGCAATGGGCCAATGCTGCCGGTTGAATGATTTATCAACAACGGTACGTCGGTGTCAGGTCAGGCAGAAGGCGCGTTTAGCAGCCGGATTGCCATAAAGTGGAGCGAAAATAAAACTCATTTGACCCCAAAAATGATGTTGATAAAAGTCATAACTCGTTTCACCATTACTCATCTTCTGGGCGCCGATGCGATGGTTCGAGCGGCGAGATGTGATGTCGTTGGGTCACTGCATCTCGTTAGTAGTCCTTTCGGTTTACCGATGGTTTTAATTTCCCTCCAGAGAACCATCGTCTTAGTGTAGTGTGGCGCTTTGTGTAGCAGAATCACCCTGTATGTTCCCAGCACAGAAACAGAGCAACCGTCTTGACTCGTGCACGTACAGCGAGACAAACTGGCGCACTCCCTTGGAAAAGCACCAGCGGTACCACTCGTAGAAGGGGCAGTGGCCAGTGTGGTGCATGCAAAACCAGCTGTTCCGTTTTGCATCGGAAAACGACGATAGAAGTTTGTCTGGGACGCGTCCGAACTCGAGGAAGAAACGGTAAAACTTCTGAAAGTGGCATACTGGAGGGCTGTTAGGGGAGCACACAAGCAAAGAAGGAAATTGAATAGCGTAGGGCAAGAGCAGTAAAAGCAAAACGTGTGAAAAATAAATGTTGTGCCAAGGAGGAACCATGTTTTAACACCCCAGTTCCGCACGAGCAAGCATTGGCTCTTCGAGCACAAGCTGTTCATGGTTTGGATCGATTTTCGATGACCGCATTGTATGCACAGTTTTTGCGTTGAACTTGTCGCAAGACCAGAGCCGAAAGAAGAAAGCTGGCGAATCTTCATGAGAACAAAGTCTTTCTCTTATCAAAACAAACCATAAGGACGCCGCGCGCCAATGCTGTTCTACGGAAAATTAAAGAGTCAGCATGTTGTGATCCCTTCGAGTGCATAATTTTGTGGCGAATCGTATCGGGCTGATTTAATAGGATTGACAAACGATTTATGCAAATGTATCTTCCATCCTCGCTTTTGATTCGATATCAGTGTCGGTGTGTGTCTCGGAGCCTTTTCGTTCTCGGAACAATAGCTTTACAGCAGGCGCTCCTCACGTTGCCTCGAGTTATCTGAATGTTGCTCCACTGCCTTCCTTTCGATCAGGCCAACTCAGCCAAGAGCGCTGCGTCCTTATGCTTTCAGGCGAAATCGATTTCGATCTGGGTTGGTGTTACGAGTGCAAAACGAACAAGAAATTTACAAGGAACACGATGTCGCCGTAGCGAGCGTGCGAAAGGAACCATGAACATTGTATCGCATTGCCATCAAGAAAGGATGGCTGGCTGGCTGGCAGATAGTGGAAGGATAATCGAGTGAGAGCGCCTGCAGCGGAACACAAACGCTTTGCGAATACATAGCAAAGCTGTATCTTGTGCTGCTCCATTTATTTCTTGTTCAGTTCTGTGCCGTGGAAGGGGAAAAGTAGGAAACCAGGTTGTTCGGAAAAGGGATACGTTATGAATTTAAGGTTACCTGACAGATCATCCACGTAGGCGATACCTAATTGCGATGCTCTGTCGCGTTTAACATGATCAAAGTACACTTTGATACTTGTTCGTAGCAACATGGCTGTTATTTCATTCTGTAGTTGGTGTCCACAAGCTGCGAATCAGGATGTCTAGCATTGGCAGGTGAGATTGGAACAGAATAACATAATATTCCGAAAAGAATCCATCGAATTTGTTCTTTCCCACCGCGCGCAGTGTGAAGAGCGAAGTAACTCTGCTTAAATATCAAACACCTTCTCCGAATATCATCAACAAGCGACAATCAATCACAAGTGTTAGCCGGATCCCATCGCGTAGCTCTGTGGCGATTACAAAGTACATCCTTTCACACTACATTTTCTTTCGAAGCCATACGTCTTTTAAAAAATCTCGAAATGCCTTTCTAGGACCAAGAGCATCAAATGTCAGCAGCTGAATGTAGGAGATGGTAGCAACCGTCGGTACACCAGTTCAAGCGAGAAGATGGCCTCGATTCGTGTGGTGCACAATACCCGGAAGAATTCACCGGAGTGCTGCTCTTTGCAAGACCGAGAGCAACTTTCAAAGATATGCTGCTTCATGAACATATGCCAGGAGCGTCCGTGGACAGAAAGTGTTCGAACGAGCGGTCGTTGGTTGCTGATGAAGCTGTGCTTCTTCTTTGAAGCTATCGCAATCTTTGTCGTTTACGCGCTGTTTGGCGATGCGATGATAGACGGTTGGAGAAGGTTCTTCTCCAATGAGGATGCCATGTACGCTGAAGATGATCTACCTTACCAACCGTCCAAATTATTGAACAGCGCGGTAATGGCCATTTTTCACCCACAGAACTCCACGACTGTGATCGAGAATGGACGATCGCACGGCATTTACGAATTTCTAAAGCACGCGTTGCTCACATTGTTGGGATTCATGGAATCGTGGATTCAATTGGGATAGTTCGGGCGTTTGGAGTAGGTAATAAAGGATGGAGTAAAAGAAACAATGGAATTATTGACGAAATAACGATGCCAACAGCAATGTCCATCATCGAAGAAATGAAGCGGAAAGACGAATGCCTATAATCTGTTCTAGTAATATCTTGGATTGTTGTCTTGTATTAATGCCGTAGAAGCTATCATCTCTATTCTGCTGAGTTGACTACAGTCACTTCCTTTAATACAGAGAGAGAAAGAATTTTCCCCAAATGTCAGCCACATAGCCGACAGGTGTATACGTTAATACCAAATAGCGCTGGATATCATCGACTTAACCCTCCGGGGAGCATGGGGATCGAAACCTTCCCACGAACGTCCTCTCCTGTACGGAAATTGATCCTAATTGTGATCTCGTGCCCGGCACTCGATTGCTCGCCCACAGAGAGCCACATCGCCATCGGCCGCCCAAACGAAAGATCCGATTTGCCTGGATGACACGTAGCCGTTGTCCCGGAGCGTCCGCATGATGGTGTGGTGTCAGCGGGAATTTTCCACCTTCCGCTAGTCCCTCGAGACCGGCACCAGCGCTGACCGGGCGTCATGAAGTGACGTCCAGTGGATTCGAAGAATCCGTAGCCGATCCGGACCGGACACTAGCCCACCTCTGGCGAGCAAATAAAGTTGGAATGCCCGTGGCGGGCTTGGCCGCGTATTTGCGAATCGATATCCGGTGTGTCCGGTGAGTTCATCGCCATCGCAATAGCCGGGCAGCCGACTTGCGTGTAGCTCCAGCTGCTGCGGTTAGCGATTGCGCCATTTCGTGGAAAACCTCAGTCTCTCGGCCGGCCTCTGGAGTCTGGTGGCTTTGCTTTGGTGGTGGCCCAACTCGGTTTGTGGTGCTCAGTGGCAGCAGCAGCACCAGCAACAGCAGCACCATCATCGGCCTGCAGTGTGGCTTCGCGGCGATGGCGGCGGCTCTGCATCGAAGGCATGCTTCGGTTGTGGATCCGTTTCCATGTTTTTCCATAATCCGATTGCCAGTTTGCTGAACCATTTTCTCACTTCATCCGTCCACCTCTCTCTTCCCTCCCCCCTTCCGGTTGCTTCTCTCTCTTCGCGTCCTGCGAGACGAATCTTCTCGTCCGCTGTGGCCGCGCGTAAAGTTGCCAGCGAATTTAAAGCCGATGTTTTATGCACTGAACTGCGGCTACGATGGCGTTTTTTGGGTGGGCGCGATTTGCCACGTACCCAAAGTAGCTTTGTGGCGACAGTGGCGAAGTGGTGGAGTGACCAGACCCGGTCCAGTGGTGCAAGGAATGTAAATTGGATCTAAATAATTGATATTTCGCGAGCGTGCACGCCAGACTCCCATTGTCACCTCGTTTGGCACCTGGGCATGAACTGGGCGAATGGAGCGAGCCGGAGAATTATTTCGTCAACCATAAAGGGCACGGATGGAGAATCGATAGACTCTGGTTGGAGGGATCGAATGGAGGGCCTTGTTTTTGTCATTTTGCACGAGTTTTTGGCTGTTGGATTATGACAAACGCAGTCACGCCATCGATGGGGGTTCTTTAAAAAGACTCATAACCAGCGGATCTAGATTCATTTAATGAATAAGAGTCTCAATTACTATTATTAGATCTGAATGTCTTGAATTCCTTTATAGGATGTGTTGTTCAATCGTGTAATTCAATGGTTGAATCATGGTTCCACCCTAGGAAACATATTAACTTTATCGACTCATCGATTCCTCGAACTCTTGGACTCATAAATCCGCAAACCAGGACCCGGAACCACACGAATGGAACGAAAGATCAAGCACATCTCGCTCCCACTCCCATTTTCATCTTATGTGCGAGCTGAGAACGACATTTAACGTCCGATTTTACGATGATCATTCGGATTACCTCGCTGATCGTCGCTATAAGACACCCGCAGACCTCGCAGTTCCGTATGGTCTGCATCATTAGGAAAACACTTGCTCACCCACCCACATACACAATCACGAGAATGCATCCGTTCCCGCTCGGTATCGACACGATCCAACATCTATCCAGCGTCCATCCTTCGCATCGCAACAACGCAACGCTCTCGTTCTCTCGCACTCTCGGAGGATGCTATTTTTATGCGCCGCCGAGGAAAGGCCACAGGCTGGAACTGAGGTTGCTGTTCCCGTTCCAGTCGACGGGCAAGCGAGTGGGAGTATCCGGATCCGGAGAACGAGGGCCGTTTGCGGTGTCTGTCGACAAGCGAGCAAATTTGTGGTCGCTGAAATGGTTGCGTTGCGCTCTTCGCGCGCTGCTGGTAGCGCTATCATCGAATCGAATGCCCGCGCTGCTGGTGATGATGAGTATGTGACGACGTAAAATGGTCGATAAACGGTCGCCCACGGTGGTCGATGTCGTGTCGAACTGGGGTCGCAACTAATCCAATAGTTTCCACTTTACGATCAAGAGTTTTTCATTCGTTTTGATTGCTTAACGCTGATTTTGTACACTCATCCTCACATTCCTCGGTTTACATTTGATGAATGCATTGATTCATTCGCATCTGACCTGATTTCATGGATTCCCGGGAGTTCGCGGAGATATCGTTTAAAAATGGACAGTTCAAACTCCCACGGAGTCACTTCCGCTCGCGCGCGGTAGTAATTTATGATCGATTTTATGCTCCACCAATTAGCCGCGGGCCGCCACAATCGTTACACAATCGTTTCCGCAAAACATTACTCATCCGTGGCAGGAAATTCGGAAAGCGATTGACTTTGGGGATTAATTTCTTTCCAGCTCAGCACCAGTCCAAGCGTAGCTAATTTTCAATTTGCCAAACTGACAAACCGGAAACTCGCACGTGCCTGCGCTGGGGTACAACAACCAAGCGCAACATAATTGATGCATTTGTTTCACCATGTTCTCATCTCCCCCTCTCCGGTTCTATGAATTGGATCTACGTCCGGCGCATTTTCCACCGGCATCACCGGTGGCATTAGTGACACTTCCGGAGAGGGTTGACCAGACCACATAATGTGGAATGCAGTGGTGAGGCCAGGTCGCGGTGGTCAACTTGGTTCTGTTCGGTCGGTCGGTCGGTCGATCGGATGTGCGCGTCGGTTGTTTGTTTG
>NC_064877.1:66865646-66870646 GCF_943734665.1 Anopheles aquasalis | reverse complement strand
CGTTTCACTGGCGCTGGATGACCGGTGATCCGGTGTAACGATAATGTTCTTCGGAGGTCCCGCTCGTGAGCATTAAATCGAATTCTGAATTATGGACCAGTGCTGTGCTGTGAAGGGTTGCGTAAGCGTAAGGTGGTGGAATTTAATGAGAATCGTTTGATGAAAATCATCAAACAGGCGCAACTGCATTCGCCCCTGACTCATGGTGTATTTATGTAATCAGAGCGAGATTTCATCATTAATTACGTGGCGCCACGAATAGAGCCAAGGAGTAATTGCTCCTGCTAAGCCAGTGCCGTTCCGTTAAAGCAAACTAAAATCTCAAAGGTCATCGCCGGGATCGATTTAAGTTGCAAACCCAACCAACCCACCTCAACAAAGTGTGAAGCGTGGATCACGAGCGAAAGGCTAGCGAAAGGCGAGTTTTCCGCGAGCCAAGCCTATCTAGGGTGGCCCTCGACATCATTCCCCTCATTAATGGTGATTTGTTCGTGCAGAAAAGTGGATTGGAAGCAAACTTTTCCGAGGCCAACGGTAGTTACAGAACTCAAACAGAACAACAGATCGTCGTCCGTCGTCGTCCGGCTCTTGGTGAAACAATTTAAAACCCGAGAGGTTTGGGAGCTGTGCGGCCACCCGGGGGGGTGAATCTTCTAACACCGCAAAATTCTTCGGAAAGTGAGGATTGCCCGTCCCTTCTGGTTGTCGGCTTTTCTGCTTACGATTCAAAATCTTTTTTTTTTCGGTTGCCAATGCCCTGACCCTGCTCACTAGTCGAGGACCTCTCAGAGGAGGGGAGTGGTACATGAATAAACATTGCCCCTAGGCCGGGGGTGTGTTTTGTCGCCAGATTTAACCCTCCCCCCACCCACTGGCGAAAGTCATCCGAGGGAATAAAAAAGGATTTGAAACGCGGATCACGCCGCTAGTGAGGTTAGTGTTTCTCGATGTTTTTCCTTTTTTCCTTGCGGTCACTTCCTCTCGACTCGTGTCACAGCAAGCCTTGGTTCTGGCCCTCGGCAACTGATTGATGCAGCTTTGCATTTTGTGGCTAGACGAACCTCGTCGACCTCGTTCCGGTGCCGTGGCACGGTTGTAGTCTTAGGGCTTTCGGTCGAAACAACGATGGCTGCCCACACAACCCCCCCCCCCCCCCCCCCCCCTTATCAAGGTCGTTTGCTGTGCTGAATTCCAATCCACCACACCCAACGACCTGTGCACGAGGTTGAAAATCGAATTTATATGCAAATCACTTGCACAACATACCAAAGCCCACGCCCGGAGGTTTGGGGTTTTGATTTGACCGGCTGTCTAGCTGGCTGGCTGGCTGGCTAGCTGGTCGATCGAAAGAAAGAACGAAGGCTCGTCTCGAGTGCCCTTTCTTGCTCGGCGTCGTGGTGTTGAACCGTGCGTGCCACTTTGCTGGCTACCAGCTGTCGCCGGCTGCTGAATCAGCTGATCGGTGCCCGGTCCCGGCCGTGATCAACGCGCCGCCGTCCGCCATACACGATCGAATTCCACTTTTAAATCAAATCACCACCAGCACGACGCGTTGGCTGACGAAGAAGTCGAACGCGTTTCAAAACCGATTTTAATCCTGGCAGACCGCGAAACTCGAAACGTGCTGACAGGTTCGGGTTCGGGATGATGGATGATCCAACAAACGAACGAACGGACGAACGGACCATCGCCAAGATAAATGGAAAATGATTTACGAAATGCCAAAATTGAGGGAAAATCCCCGACAAATAACGACAAATAAAGGCAGGCGGAAGATCTCACGGAAGACCGCGGACGGCCACTGGCTGCGTGATGGAAAGATTGAAATTGGATCCACCCCCAATCAGCCTGATGAATGCTGAACGTGCAGCCGCTGCCGCTAGTTAAGCCCTTGGATGGTAACGGAGCGCCCTTTTACAGCCCTTTCCCTGTGCTTTGTTCCTTTCTTTCTGGTCTCCCGCTGGCCCTCTGCTTGAGGTTGACTTTGGTGCCGCGAGCGCAGGTGTTGTTTTCACGATCGGAATGTCTCGTTCGTAATTCGTGAACCCCTCGGGTGGGTGACAGGCGGCGTGGAGGCGGACAACCGCAACGGCAAAAGAGTTATGTTTATTTAAGTTATCTTTCAACGAAATGGATATTCCCGCGGATTGTCGTTTTGGGGCAGCGGGATTGCCTGCCTACCGAGATCGGGCCATTCTTTTATATTTTGTGTACGCTGGCACAAAGAGACAGAGAGAGAGAGAGAGAGAGAGAGAGAGAGAGAGAGAGAGAGAGAGAGAGAGACCAAGAGAGAGCAAGAGAGAGAGCTCGCGGAGGGGTTTTTGGCATATTTTCGTTACAATTTTCCACCGCCACCAACGCTGTTGCTGTCGTCACCGAAACGCCATCGACATTTTTGTCGAGCGCGCGCCCAGAGAAATTGAAACGGAAATCCGCGGCATCTTGGCAGATAATGCTCAACCATATAATGCCACACCCCTGGGGGGCTTACTCCCAGCCACCACTCCGTGATAAACCGGAAGATGATGGCACACAAAATGCACCCGCAACAACACCCTCCCCGTGGTGCTGGTGACGTGATGGGATTGGCTTTACTCCCCGAGCCGAGCGGGGAGGTGAAGCGAAATTGGAACCCACATTTCCGGGGGATGCATTGCAGTGGAAAAAGGCCCACAGGAACGGGAAAGGGGGTGAGCCGGAAAATTGATGAAGGGATTGTCGTTGTTGGGCTGGCTGGGTTCGTGACCTTGGGCTTAGGCCGCGGATCCACCGGGGGTTCCGTTCCGTTCTGTTGTTTATGGTTCGTTGCGTCGTTTTCCAAATTTTCCCTCGCCGTCCCGTGACTGAAGCTTACTGATGTCGTGTGCGTGCGTGTTACGTGTGGCGTGGCTTAACGAGAAAAGTGTCAATGAAAAGCCGCCGACCGATGGGGCTCGTATCTGTCGCCGTGAACGCGAGGGCCGTGCCGACGCGTTCTCCATTCATGTTCCATGCACGGGGCAACCCGGTTCAATTACCCAATACACCCTAGTTCCCATCCCACCGGAGGGTAGAGGAACACAAAATGGGACCCACCAGAGGCAGCGCGTGCTGGATCAGTCTGCGGCTTTGCTTTACGGATTTGAAGGCAACTGAAAACGGGGGTCGAATGCTTGATCCTCACAGCGCCATGGCCTGATGTTACATGAACGAAGGGTAAATGGATTCTTTCCACCACCAGCAGCACCAGCAGCTGGCCTGGTCGTCTGGTGGAGCTGGGAGGGATTTGAATTGCAAATGGCCGCGGTGCCGGCACTTCGGCCGAAATTCGACGGAACGGAACAATCTGGTCGATGGCGTAATTCGGTCCACCCCCCTGCCTCCCGTTGATCAGCAGCCACCAACAGAGTGCAACGTGGTGCTTGGTGCTGAATGATTCATACGAATCAGGATCGAAATTCGAAAACATTCACCCAACACCCTTCGCTCCGGGTACTTCATTAGAAAGTGTGGCAACCGCGACAGCGTCTGTGGCGGTGAAAGGAGTGTTGGTGGAGATGATGGTCTGGCCCCGGTTGTCTGGCACTCTCCGGATAATTGTCGCCATAGGGAGCGCGCCAGAAGGAAGGGGACCAAATTTGGTTATTATGGAATGGGATTAACTATTCTCGGATTCAACACAATCCGCGGGTGAGGTGGCAATTGGCAAGAAATGTTGTTTGTTTTTGTGGCAGGGTGGAGATTGGGAGGCGAATGCATTTGTATTCGAGTTCTGGCAACTCCTGTGGTTCAACATACTGTTGGCTTCATTAATAAACTAATTTTAGGTGTTTGCCTTTGAAGCGAGAGAAGCTTTAGTGTAATTTAATTAAACTGTTTTTATTGGAGTTCATGAGCTATTGTGCTTTCTAGTGAAATCCCAAAGATCCACACAATAACTTGCAATTTAATAATAGCTCACCTTTCACCAAGCACCAGTTCATTTATGTTTCTCGAAATGTTTCAACACTTGCACTTTGCTTTTCGATAACATGCAGTATTATTAATGATGTTGTGGATGTATTTATCACTTTTGTACACTGATTTCACTGTAGTTTACACGCTTTTCTGAACACTGTTTGCTATAAAATATACGAAGAAAATGGAAAAAGATTTTCACTAAAATAATATTCACTTCTGTTATAATTGAAACCATCCAAACGCTTCGTTCACATCCACACCGTAGCTATTACACAAGCTGCATGGCCACAGGGAAACAACATTTTTGCTGCCACGACTGGACCACCACTACCGTTGTTCCATCGTTTGATTGGAAGATTAAAATATTTATAAATTTCACAGTTTTAATTACATTTTTTTCGGGGCCCCCTCACAAAAAACCTCCATTCAATAACCTCTGTCTGGACCTCCGGAATGGTCAGACAACTAAGGACCTGACGGAGAGCGCGAGCGTGAGAGCGTGCTGTGTGTAACAACAAATTGAAACCTTTGTAAACGAACCAACGATTAATTAAAAACCGTCTCTGCCTTTGATGTGCGAAAAGATCCTGGCGAATAATTTAATTAACCGTCTTTGGTCCGGCCCGGCCCGGCCCGGTTCGTCCCACCGTTGGGCCTCGATCAGTCCACGTGCACCAGGCTCGTTCGCGTAACACGCGGTACGGTGATGCGTGGCCCACATCCGTTCGCTCCGTTCGGCGATGCCAGCGCAATGCTTTATTTATGCGTCTCTGCCTTCTGTTTCCTTTCTAAATCGACCGAAAGCGTGCGATGGGCCCCCGGTGGCCCAGCAAGGTTTATTTTTTTCGTTTCATTCGAGGATTCACCACCCGGTGGCGGAAACGGTGCAACGGAAATTTCGGTTTCACTCTTCGGTCGGTCGGACCAGTCGGCTTCAATTAACACATTTTCTCCCGCGCCGGTTCTTCATCCAGAAGCCTGCCACATCCAGACACTCGCTCGCTCGCTCGCTTGCTCGTCGTTCGCACACGCTGTAACGACCGTTGTAATGGGCAATTTAA
>NC_064877.1:66858146-66860646 GCF_943734665.1 Anopheles aquasalis | reverse complement strand
GCAAGAGAACGCGAGAGATAAAACGGCAAAATGAACCAACTGCCGCAAGTACCAAGCAGGTGATGATTGCTGGCTCCGAAGTTACGGGCGACACTCCCGGGCACACCGGGAGGAAGCCAAACATCATCAATCAAACATCCCACATGCTGTGCACGCCGAGCGTTATGGCTTTTTTGCCAAAGAGAAGCAGCAGCATAAAAAGCATGGAACCACGAACGAGCGCCAGGGTAACCGCCTCAGCTGACACGTGTTTGATGCAGCACGACGGGACGGCGGCGCCCAAAAACTGACGGCTGCCGAGACACTTTTGAGGAAGATCGTTTTTTTTTCAAGGACATGCACCCTCCCTCCCGGAATGCCAACGGTTTACAGACAGGAGTAGGAGTTGCCCTTAAGAACCGGTTGTTGTTGTATTGAAAGCCTATTGTGCCTTCGGCGGTGGGAGCTAGGGGACATCATCGATCGCGGGCAAGTACACTTTTCGATTACTTTCTTTGATTGCCTCTGGCGGTTATCATCGAAACATTCGGCACACTTTTATGTTGCCGCTTTTGACTCCAGCCTGCTCCGCGCGCGTATTGATGAGCGCCGTGTAATGCGCCATGTGTTATCAATCTTATGCTACGCGCCCTTAAGCACGCCGATTCCACCGTCACACTTTCGGGAACCCTTGAGACGCGAGGCGCGAAACGAGGTGCGGACCCTTTCGACGATTCCATTCACCAAAAGTTGAAGCCAATCGAAAAACTTTATCAATAGTCGCTGCTCGGAGAGGTGCTCGGGATGGCACCACCGGAACCGATGGCTTTCCCACCTGCCTCCAGGCTCCAGGAGTTGCTGAAAGTTCTTGGATTGAGTCAAAGTCACAAGGGCGTAATCGAGATGTCGACTAGGCGGGGGAACTAGCGACTCCCGATCCGTAATCGATCGAATCGAGTGGAGATGGATCGATGAGTGGATCATCGGGAGGCGAGAAATTTGATACATGTGCCTTATTATTCGCCAATTTCTGCGAAAGATACATTCTCCTGGCAGACGCACACGTAGAGACACCAGTCGAGCACAAGCGCAGCGAAAGGAGGGAGATGGAAATGGGATATGAAGGTGATGAAAAATGATAACGATTATATCCGTCGTGTGTATCGTGTGTGGGTTGCCAATGATAATCAGTTATTCTATCAATTTCCATTTCCAGGCCCCCTGCTACCACCACCACCACCACCACCATGACTCGGGGAATCGGGTGGAGAAGGTGTTTGTGGTTTGTGCCCGAACTTCCGAAAGTGTTCTGTGGCGTAAGAGGAACTGCCAAGACTGGGTGCGGTGTGTGTGGTGGAAATTTGTTTTTCTTCGTTCACCGAACATGCCCACTGCGTGGGCGTGTTGCTGCGATAGAGCGGGATTGAGTTTCAAACATTTTCGCAAACAAATCGAAAGAGGCTTGTGGACTGGATGGAAGGATCGATTTCAGAACTGAAACACCCCCTTCCCCCAAGGGAAGATGATAGCATTAGTGTTGTCGACGGTGTACGTTCTATGTCACACGGATGTTACCGGCAAAATAGTTGGTTATAAGAATTTGGTGCAATTGTTGATAAAGTTAATGAACTACCTTAAGATACCTGAATAAATAAATGTAACATCTTATGATGTAACATGTTGCACTCACGATACAACGAGAAACAGTCGGATTCTTTTCAGGACAAAGTATTTCATCAAATGTAATACTCCCTGCAGCACAGCACACGATCACACACGCATACCATGGTATGGACCATAAAATGTGAAAGGTACGGGATGCTGTCGAGCGAGAGATGTCGCTCGCCCCGGTGGAGAATCTGATGAATCAGTGGCAGGAATTTTGTGATCATGAAATACATTTCCAGCTCACTGAAGCCAGCTTGACGCGAATGCGGGATGTGCAGCCAGGTGAGCAAGTGAGTCGACCATTGGCATCGGCATCGGCGACAAAGGGTGCGCTCTGCTGGCCCTCTCCCCTCATAAGTCTTCGCAAACATGCTCCTGATTCTTCTGTCGGGAATTCTTCCAAGCAAACAGAAGATACCGCGTTGCACAAAGCCGTGTGTATGCGGAGGAGTATGTCACAATCATCAGCACGGTTCAAGGGAAGCCACGGAACACTGGCACCGGTTCCGGGGCGAATATTAATGAATTGTTGGAATAGCATGAAGAGCCCGGGGGGGGGGGGGGGGGAACCATGTTCTCCATCAAGCCATAAACCATAATTGAAACATAAAGTTGAATGTCATGAGTGTGCGCACCGATTGGATTCTGGCGTGCGTGGAGAGTAGCAGAATGGAAAATGGCCTGTCCGGGGCCTGGTGTGCACGGAAATCATAACCGAAAGACACTTTGACATTAGCAGTGAAGAGCCGTACACTCTCTTCAGTATAATTGTATTGTCATTCAACGTGTCACTGGAAATTACAATTCTTCTGAGCCGATGGGCCGACAAAGAAGTGATTTGTCGTTACGAAAT
>NC_064877.1:66850646-66853146 GCF_943734665.1 Anopheles aquasalis | reverse complement strand
CGAATAGGAACGTTCTCGTGGCAGTGGTGAAAGCATACGAAACACTAGGGCAACCAGCAGCAACCAAACAAAAACACATTCCCATCTTTCTCTCCTTCCAAGATACCGGCCACCGGTGTGGAAAATGGAAGGATCAACTGGTGGAGCGATGATGAGCCACGGACAGAGTGACGTACGGGCGGCTGCAAGGCATGTTTGGGGCGGTCGCAAAAGTTTTCCAATTCTTTTCGCCTCGAGGGACGATGGAGAGAAAGGCTTAGCGCCCGGATCTTGACGGAGCTGCGCGTTCCACCAGGCAGCGAGCTCCATCCATCATCAGCTCCGTGTTGTGCTCCATTGCGCCGTTCACCTCCCTTATTCTTAAAGAAAAAGGCGGATAGACAAACAGAAATGCTGCCAGCACCCTTTCCTCGTCATCGTCGGCGTGGGCTCATTGGAATTTGATTAGGGTGGAGGAAAAGAGTGCAAGAAGTGCGAGTGATGAGCGACAGCTATCGATGGCTGGTCCGTGAAGTTTTGGGCGCGTTAATGTGCCAAACGGGGTTGGAAGGTATGATCGAACATTGCACCAGAGCAACGTTTGAAGTTCTCCGAGGAAAAAAAACCGCCCTTTTGCTAGAAAGTAAAGTTTCCGTTTGCAACATTATTCACGAACTCGAAATTCCACAAAAAGTGTTTGAAAGCGGTGCTTCGGACCCACGTTTTCGGCTGCAAAGTGACCATGAAGTCACTCAAAACGAGAGAGAGTGAGAAAGAGAGGGGTGCGGATCACTTTAAGATGAAATACGGAACTTCAAAGCAGACTTTCGGGTGTGAAACCTCCTTCTCCTTCTTTGTGAGAAGGGGAGACATTATGCAGAAAACATTAAACATTCATCGTCAGCGGGCTTCACCGAAACCACCGAAAAACGTGGCCAAGGCCAGTGCCAGGACGTAGTCGAGAGCACGAAGAGCAACAACCACGGGCTGGGGGGATAAAGGAGTAATCGTTTTGTTTCACTTCGAGTGAAAATGGTTTTTGTGTGTGGTTCCCGTGAACCACAACATCACAACCGACGCTCCTGCCGCGGAGGGGATAAGAAGATTACCTCCGGGGCGCACGCAAACGCAAACATAACCCATAACAAGCGGCCGAGCGTTTGGTGACCGTGGCCAAAGCCACGATGGTCACGATGGAACGCAGCAACGTAGTTGTTGCGAATGTTTTAAAATGCAAATAGTCAACCAGCTCCTCGCTATTGGTTCGGAGTCTCCCTGGTGTGCGAGTGTCCAGGGACAACAAGTGAGAGAGAGAGAGAGGGAGAGACAGACAGAAACTGTCTCTGACCGATGCTTTGTTACTTTCTCTTCCGGGAATCGCACACGTCTGAGTCCCCAGGCCCAGGTCATCGGTTTATCGGGTTAGTGAATAACATGCAAATGCCGGTGCAAATACATGGTGCTATAAACATGCAAATGCCGGTGGCCCCCCAAGGGGACCGGAGCTTTCCTCTGGTGACCAGAAGGTTTTCGGTTTCCAGTGCTGCCATTGTCCCTGGGCTGTGTTTTTTGCGTGTTATAGAAGTTGAGCACCCCGACGACGCCGCTCGCTGGAGTTATTCGGATGCTTGGAAGGGAAATTAAACTTTTTGCCGCCATGGACAGACACCTACGTACTTCCTTCACACTTTGTGTAGAAAAAAGGGTGACAGCGAGCAGGGAACTGTTCCAGGGGGTTGAGGTTTATGCGTAAAATGTGTTATCCATCCAGGCTGGGTCGATCAAGCCGAAATTGTGTTTTGCTTCAGTCATAAACATGCCAAGTGACTTGCTGTCGGTTTCGTAGTGGTATTAGCAACTATCGTGGCCGCTTGACCTTACTTGAGTCGAATTTCGGGAGAAAAGATTAATGATTCTGGTCCAGATCTCGCGCACGCACCGTCAGACGAGCCGCATTATTGCTAATGAATGAATCCGATCCATCAACCATCACGACGTGTAATCAGTGTTTGTGTTTGTGTGTTTGTAATGGAGCCCATCGGGGATTCCCACAACATACATTATGTACATACTTGCATACTTGAAGTCCACAAAGGCAAGAAGGCTCTGCGCTCGCTGGAGCATACGCTACGCCACGGTCATCACGCTTTAAGCGTCTTTTCCTCAACCATAATGGGGCCGAAGCGCGATGAAAGCAGGAAAGGGAAGGCGCAGCAGTCGAGGAGATAGGGAGAGAGAGAGAGAGAGGAAAAGAGGAGAGATGGGGTGAGGGGAAGAAAGGAAACCTCCGTTTCCTGCCTTTTATCCCGCTTCCCGCTTGAAGTAACTGTTTTTATCACTTTTCGATTTGCCTTTTTGATTCTAAAATATACATTTTTGTTTCCACGTTACTTTTTCCGCTCTTGTTGTTGTTGTTGTTGTTGGTTTGTTTGTTTCTTTTTCTGCTTACTTATACCCTTTCCTTGGAGCGCACTTTCCGATTCCCTTCCACATTAAACCAACAACGTGCGCGGCCGGATCG
>NC_064877.1:66845646-66848146 GCF_943734665.1 Anopheles aquasalis | reverse complement strand
AACCTAAGTAAAAGACAGCTCCAAAAACATGACCCAAGATGGAACATTAAAGTTATTGCGAAATATTCCATTAGAAACATGTCATGCCCCTCCCCACCCTCGTTACACCGAATTCACACACAAAACTATGTCAAGACTGATGGCAGAATGTGTCCGGAACATTTTCCAAATCAAACAAACCACCACCACCAACAAACAACGACAACACTTGTGCAGAAGTAGCAGCAACGCATCCTTCGCCAACGGTTGTTAGCAACCGGCCACCCTGCGTCCAGTAATAACTACACGACACCGTGGGCACGATTCTGCACTCAGCATTGATTGCAGACGAATGACATTCCAAGGGGACATTCGAGGAGCAGAAGGGACCGTATGTTTATGTTGCGCTCGGAAGTGTTCCTAACCGAAAACTGAAACTGCACCAAGCAAGGTTCCGTCGGTGTGTGTTTTCTGGTGCCGTAAAAGTGAGCTTTCCAAGTGAGTTCGGTCATTTCATCCTCCAACGACGACGACGGTGGCGCTGCCTATCTTGATATCGCTTCACCTTCTTCTTCTTCTTTTCCTTGTGCTGCTGCTCCGTACACATATAATAACTGTCGTCGGAGAAATGTTTCCCTTCGCGTGAGGTGACCGGGAAGCGAGTCACTCTAGTTTCTCCCGTAACGGCACGGCCCGGCAGACGCGGCGAGTGAGGATGATTTGGTCATAAAAAGCGAAAGATACATGCGGTTGTGGCTGTATTTTAATGATAACATTTCCGGAGAATCGCAAGGAGGAACCGAGGCATCCGGCGGGACCGTTACACCCGGGCCAGCACTGCGGCAGTCGTCGCGGATGCCTGCAAATCTTGGACCGCTTCGGAAACCAAAGCCCGTCCCGGTTGGGTTCGTTTTTGGTTTCCGTTCCACAGGAGAATCCGTTCCCGGGGCTGGTAACGGGGACAGGCTGGTAAAAACGAAAGGCCACGGTGAAAAACCGGCCTCCCGGTAGGATCCAGGTTAGTGGTTGGTTGGTTGGTTGGTTGTCGGTTCTTAGGGATTTGTCTTCCCTTTTAACATTTATATTTTATGGTTTTAATCATTTACTTTTCACCTCCCTCAAGAGAGAGGGTGCAGTCTAGCAGGTCCGGTGGGGTTGGCTCTTCGTTATTTTTTTTTCGGGTTGCGTTGTTTCAACAAAATCGCCCCTGGGGATACCCAAGATGTCACCAAGATAGTGCGGTTCCGGATGCTTAGAGCTGTTCCGGGAGAGGGAGACATCTTGAGGTACGAGCGGGGCACTGTGTGTTCGTTTATGGCAGTCAGGACAGTTTTATGAAGAGGCTTAATGTTTCTACAAGTGTTTAATGGTTTTTGCTGCCCGGTCCCGTCGCTACCGGAACGATACACCGGACCAGACCCACGAGCGTCCTGTGGCGGGTGTTCCGGTCCCGTTTTTTTGCTCGATAATTTATCCTCTCTCTCTCTCTCGCCCGATCTCCACCGGACACCGTTGCTTTGGTGGTTAAACTATGCCGGATCGGAAGTTCCACCGAGTCCCATCGCCATTTTTATGTGCGAGAGCTTTTTCCCTCCCAACATAACATTTCATTCGAAATGGTTCGTTCCCTTCCCTTGTCGGGCGGGAACAGAACCACAGAACCGGAGGGCCGACGGGCCGGCATTACTGTGCCGGCATGTGTCCGTTTTTATGGATTGGGATTTGTGTACGTAATGAATGGGTTCACATCGTTGCTCATCGTAACACCCAGCCAGTCAGCCAGCGTGCCAGGCCCACGAGAGGTTTCATTTGGACACATTTGGGACTCCTCCCCGCCGAGGGGGGTGGGTGTGACCACCGGACCAGACCGGTCCGGCTGAGTGATTAAAAAAGGGCGAAAAAGAGATTAACGGAGCACCGGTGGAGCGAACGAGCGATGGTTGTCTGCTGGTGTGGAACTAGTGTCCCATCCCTTTTCCGGTAGCATCTCCCTTAATTGGACCATAACGGTGTCGAATGGTGCTGCTGGTGGTGGCTGAAGCATAAAAGTCAACTTTGACCATGGATTCGGCTAGACCAACCAAACAGACACCCCACTGGCCATCCTCCCGAGAAACATCCTCAGAGAAATTGCTGGCGATTTTGTGCTGCTGCTGCTGCTGCTTTTACTATTGATCTGCAAGCTGTAACAGTGTTGCTGATTAGTGCCTGACGATGACGACGCCGATGACTCGTTCGGCCCTGCCTGCTCACGATTATGGTAATCATTAGCGTTGGTGTCGGTGAAACGGATACCGTCACGCCAGCTCACCAGCACCACCAAGCAGCTGGAACACGATCCGAATGGGAAATAATATTTGTCATTCAAATCCGCCCAATGTCAATGTCACGTCCTGCCGGAGTCACCGGTACGCCTGGAGTCAATTCGTGTCGGAGCCGGAGTCGAGTTCCAAGTGTCGTCTCGGTGTTGAGTGGCTGCCACAGAAGGCTTCGGTCCGCAGTGATCGTTGACGACAGGCAA
>NC_064877.1:66825646-66835646 GCF_943734665.1 Anopheles aquasalis | reverse complement strand
GTGCCTTCACGATTAACTTGTACTATTAATAGATTAATTTTCGCATTTTCGTTACTCATCTTTTTGCTATGATTTTTCACATTTTATAAAGCATATATCCTTTCGAATTTTCCCTCATATACTACTTTGCTAAAGTTAGTAGCCATTAGATCTTACTTGATAGGTTGCTTACTCACAGGCTGCTTGATAAAAAATGGTTGTACCTTGAATCTGAGAAGGAATATCAAACATTCAATTGGATAATTAATTATAAGAATCCTTTCTCATTAAAA
Organism: Anopheles aquasalis; assembly: GCF_943734665.1. Taxonomy (NCBI): domain Eukaryota; kingdom Metazoa; phylum Arthropoda; class Insecta; order Diptera; family Culicidae; genus Anopheles; species Anopheles aquasalis. Next base: position 66,835,374 of record NC_064877.1, on the reverse strand, counting down.
GAAATGTAAGAAAATTATAAGAGCGCTTATCTGCTACACTATTTTCTGTTTCCTTGTACATACTTCTTGACTATAGATTTGATTTGTTAATAAAGAATCTTTAACAAACTCTAACAAGCTCCTTGATTGAGAGCCCTCAGTGTCAAAATAACATCCATGGCGGATCGATAATTCCAACCAAAATAAATGTTTAACTAGTTCAACCCCTTTTCGCTTTGCATTCACCGGTAGTATCCTCCAAAGGGCAGTTGAGGGAATATTCGAACAAACGCCAAAATCTCATCGATTGCCTGCAGTGATTGGTAGTGAAGTAACATTTTTGGACTCGAAACTATGACTCTGGCTGTAGCAAAGTGAATCAAAAGCCTTCAGCTACTCCATGCAGGCTGCTCAAATCTAGCTGCCGAACGATGCAGCACGAAAAGGTACAAAAGCAGGCGAAACTTTTCCAGCGCAAAAGCAACCTGGCCTGAAGAATGGCAAAGTTTTCCAACTGCTTCCGGCAGACGGCATTGCAGCTGCAACCGTCTGATGAACTGAGCAAGCTTTTGAGGTCCAAGTGCGGGCCACCACCGAGTTTCACGAATTAGCGCCAACTCTAGCAGCATCGAGTTCGATACATTCCCGTCAAATCCGGGTTCAAGTGATTGATTCGATTGACGAATCCTTTCTACCCGCCTCAGCCGACCGCCTCAGCAAAAGGCAGCGCTTACCGGGGCGTACAAGTAAAAATACTCGCTCTGAAAAGGGTAAAACTTCGTGGAACTTCGTTGTCTGCCGGGTTGTATGTGTTCTTCACGCACGGGTTCCTCCACGGGGCACCGAATGGCGATAGCCGCGGTTGAATGATTTCCACAGAAATGCGCGCTCAATGCAGGTGCTGGGCCAGCGGGACATGGGCCCGCGCCTTGCAATTGGCATGAATTGAAACGAAACGCAAAAGCAAAGTCTGCGGCCTCGTGCATAACGTCTCTGGAAGGGAATGCAAAGGCTGTTTGGGTGCCATTCGTCACCGAAAAACTTACCGATAGTAGTTGAGGACCTGGGCGAACACACCCGGGTGCCGGTCGAAGAAGTACTCGTTCAGCACCGGATCGTAGTTGCCGAGCGCTTCCGTCAACCGCGAGAGCCGCGTGGCCGGAATCTTCTTCAGGGTCGCCTTGTACGTCTCGTGCCGTATGCCACCGACGTTCAGGACGACCCGGTTCTCCGAGTCCATGTTATTCATAAGATTCATTTCCCGGCCCCCGCTTGCGACGGGGACTCACGGTTTGGTGCGCTCTGTTTGGTCTCTGTGTGTTCCGCAATGTTGCCTTTGAACCAGTCACAGCCACGCCAATCCGGCTGTTTCACTGGCGTGCCGTAAGTGTCCTCGGGGGACACGTTTTCTGCTCCTCTACTTTTCTTGTTTTCTTCTTCTTCTTCTTCTTCTTCTTTGTATGCGGAATCCTGGCCACCGGACAAAGCTCACCGTCGCAGGGCGTTGCTTGTTGCATTCATGCTTCGTACCGTCCGGGCTGTCAGTGTTGGCCGTTGGCCGTGAAGCGTAATCCGTGTTCTGGTTTTGATGGACCTCGCTTCTTTTCCCTCCCTCCTCGTCAGTGCGATTATCTTCGGCGTCAACCTAATTCCACCGGAGACCGGACATGTACACACCCGAATCCCGGTCTCGGTGGCTCGGTCGGTTGCTGTTGTGCCCAGTGTGTTACTATGCTGCTTGGGCTCTATGCTCGTATGCTCTCCTCACCCAGGTCAATCCCCTAGCGGGCGTCGACGGCGACGACGACGGCAACCGGTGCGTGTGGCGGACATCCAGTTCTTAGCAGCAATTAATCATCATCCACCCGCATCGAGGATGGTGCTGATGACGATGATGATGACGATGATGTGTGCCTCTGGGGGCAGGCTTTAGTGTCTCGGCCATACCTTCAACCGAACGGTGGTGCCGTTGCACCCGGCAAACCAGTCTAAGGAGCCACCGAAGCCCGCATAAACACCGTACGATCGAATAGAGCTGCTTTCATGATGATGATGCTGTTGCTGTTGGTGATGATTATGGCACACAGAGTCACTGTCGGGAAATTGGAGTGGCCCGCGATCGGTGGCCCGGTGCTCCCTTATCTCAGTCCCGTGTGCGAAAGCTTAAACTGTCGCCGGAGCTTATGCTACGCATCCGGTGATACCGCATGATGTCCAGCGATGTCGATCCGCCGGCCAGCTCACCATATCCGCGGGTGGAGCAGCAACTGAAATGAAAGTATCAAAAAGAGAGAGAGAATGAGTGAAAGAGTAAGAGAGACAGAGAGCAAGAGAGCAATAAATATGTTGCAGACAAATGTGTTGCGTCAGATTAAAGGGCCTCTGGTGGGTTCCCATTGGTCACATTCCGTAGGGGGTCCCGGTGTGGGATTAATGCTTTTTCGTCAATTGAATTACTGACCAGCCGGTGATGGTAGCGAGGATTCGAGGGACGAAGGGATGCCAGAGCAGGAATTAGCAGTGCGACCACGCAGCACTTGCCACCGCCAGTGACAGCAAACCGTCGGTGGTGGTGCTTGTCCGTAAATGACTCGTGCTCGTGCGGACGGTCAACATATGTTTTCGCGCTTCCAGGTGTCAGTCCAGTGCTGCCCGTTCCACCATTCCGGCTCTCATTAATTATACGGTGAATGGTGAGCTTCAATTAATTTCCAAGGCCTGCCGTTTACCGCAGCACAGAATGGCGTAGTGTGTCCGGTGACCGGTTCAATGGACCGCCAAAACGGGAGCGTGCGTGGCGTGAGCGCTTTGCGTAAACAAGAATCATAGTTTTAAATTGTGTTTACCGAAAAACCAAGCATTTTCTGATCCTTCCCCACCCTCTCCCCCTTCGGTGATTCTCGGGACTGTGGATGGGACTTAATTGGATTCAATAATTGAAAGTGCCCTAATGAGCGGCGTTCATTAAGTAAACATTAATCAATGTTGCGCAATGTTTTGAGCAAATGATCGGTACTGTGCATAAAAGCAAGATGGATTGAGCTGCAGCCAGTAACACCAAACAGTAGTCTGAGCGCAATTTACTTAGCTCACTATTGCTCAGTGAGAGTAAGTCTTTTTGTCTTGTGTTTGACTGGCGGTGAGAACTCGGTGACAGTACGGGGCACGACCACAGCAGCTCGGTGATGGTTCACTGGCACCATAATGGCGCTTATTGCGGTTGAGTAGTAACCGGCAGCTCACCGACACTGCTGCAACGTTGCCGTACCCGCTCTCTAGCGATGCGATTCGCATCATGAATGATTCATTTCGGTGCAAAGTCTTCCGACCTCGAAACTGTGACAAAATGTCCTTCTTCCCTACGAGAGAGGCTGAGAGATAGCTAGAGAGAGAGAGAGAGAGAGAGACTGAGAGTTGAAATACTGCAGTCATCAAGGAAGTGTTCGCAGGCCACCACCATCAAAGCTGCACTCCACTGCCCTCCGCGCAGCTGGCATAGAGATCCACATTAGTGTTTCATTCATCTTGCCAGTCTCACTGGCGACTGTTTCATTTCGCGTTGTAAAGTTTCTCCGTCTGTCGCCTCCTCGCGTTCTTGCTGCTTTGATTTTTTTCTTCTTCTCCCCCGAAGCACCCGAAGCAGCACAGCAGCAACCGCATGATGAAAGATGATTTGTGTGCGCCAAGTTGTGGTGCTGCAAAGTCTCTCGTACCACGCCGTAGGTGTGCGAAGGAGTGCTCGAAAGTGCTTCAGGACCCAGGACAGATGCCTTTGATCCTCGTCGGAATACACAACGCTGCTGCAGCTGCTGCGGCTTCTGCGTGGTTCGTGGAGCCATGTTTATGCTTCCAAGCGTTGTTGCGTTGAACATGTCATGCTCGAGGGAAATTGAAATCGCTTTCTCCTCTTATCGCTCACGGTGCGTGTGTCTGTGTGCGTACGTTGGACATTATGTCAACGTATCGCGTGAGTATCCTGCGCAAATCCCTATACGACATCTATTCGACCTCAATACGGACCAACTCTACCGACCCAGTCTACCGTACTCCGCGAAACGTTCCGTTCGTTGACTTCTCACACCTTCTGGCCTACAAGAGGACAGCCTACATCGATCGTCAGTCCCAGCGCCATAGGTGCTGCGTTGTTTTGCATAATTTTCTATTATCATTTCATTATGCGCATGTTTTGTTCCACTATCACACCACGACCGTTTCCGGTTTGTGTGACGGCACTGTGGTGGTGCCGATGCCGGTCGGATAGCCCTCCTCTATGCTATCTGCTATGAGCTGATCCTTGTCACTAGGCCACTACCACGGTAATGGCGTGCGCTACGCTTGAAAGCGAACCACCGACCGAGCAAACAAGCTCCAAATAGTGGTTCTCGGGCCGAGGGCGATACATTATGGCGATTGGATTCGATAAAAGCGAAGGAAAAGCTAATTTGCTGGCCCATGTCACCCTTCTTCTGTGGGGAGCGGTGCCCGGAATACCGGGGAGGCTAACTGCATTAGCTCCGGGGGCGTGTGCATCCGATAGAGAGGCCGCATGAGGGTGTTGGGCGTACCGACTATCGATAGCATCAAATCCATCCGGCACAGTCTGGCGTGGCGTGCAGTGGCGTTTACCGGCCGCATTGAACCGTCTCAAATGTTCTCCGGGTGATTATTGTTGCACGTCGAAACGCAGTAGCAGCAGCAGTTGATGAACCCCTCGGTGGACAGCGAGCACGATACGGTAATCATCATTAGGTTCGGTGCCAGTGGGCACCATCACGATGCGGTTTGTCGCAGTAGCTGGTGCGACATATGGTCGCATACGGCCAATTCAGGTGTCAATGCATTATTGAAATCGATCCCAGGAGCGGAGAGACTGAGTCTCGCCCGATGGCGATCAGCATCAATTCATTCCATGCTTCCAGCGATGGCTTTCGATTCCCACAATTTGTCAATCGAAATGCGAAATCATCCGGACGGTCCGGTAGCGATAACACCCTCAGCGATGCGTCGATCCGGCTTAACATTGTAAAGTATGATCCCCGGAACACACCGGATCCGGAGAACCCTCTATTTCATCTGCATGGCAGCGGAGGCGGGCGGAATGGTGCATAAATTTCACTTCGTGTAATCTGCCCCGCTCCAAACCGATTACTGATTTATGCTTGTAAAGGGATCGCCACCGTCGTCTCCGGATGCCGGCAAGGTGGACCAGACGGTGCCGGAGGAGGATTTGACTCGCTCCAACACTCCGGAGGGACACCAGTTATCGTATGGAGTGCCGCACCGATGCCACCGAAGCTGAACTGCTGAAGCTACCTGGTTCGCATCCCTTGCAAACGAACTAGAACGCGTAAATCGGATTCAACCGAACGATTTTTGGGTCAATCTACGGGATGGGCGAGGTGCGAGGTACTGCGGTGAGATCATTTCATTTTAGTTCGAAAGTAAATTTGGACATTTCGGATTCGATTTATTCGCTATCCGGGTTGGAGGGACCGTATGGCCATCCATCCTTGTGCAACGTGTTGCTGCATCGAGTCGGTTAAACCATGAAATATTGCCGGGAATGCGAGGTTCGCGAGGCACCCTCCGGGGCATTATGAGAAGCAGAGCAGCATTCGGTTGTAACCGGTTGGTAGCATCATCCATCACGACGCATTGATATTCTGGCCACGCTGGAAGTTCGAAGCTGATGCTGCGATGCTGACGCTGTGCTTTCAGCTGAGGTCTTTTGGTCAACTTTTTTGGGGCCAAAGCATCCGCTGCAGATGAGTTTGGATCGTTCCAAGAAACCAGGGGTGGTCAAAAGTCAGCCCGAGAATCCGTATAGAATTTGTTGAATAAGATAAAAGGGAACGAAGGATTGCTCCTGACCAAGGCCATGTCCAGGGGCACCGAGCACAGCACACAGCAAACGATCATCGATGCCCAGCACACCAGCTCGCTGCTCACTCGCTCGTAGTCAAATATTTACCGGAGAAACGAAACGATATCCGATTATTGCTGTGCCAGGCAAACAGCAGGGACCCCCCCACTGGTTTCGCATTTGAATCCGGTATTAATCCGCACGAGCGAGCACTGAGTGAGTGAACGAGTGGCGAAGCAAATTCCCATTCTCCCTTTCTTGGCTTGTTTGCCTACGAAGCCATCTGGTTCTGGAATTTCACATTTTTTCTAAGAAAATCTCACGAAAGATAGAAACCAACTAGGAACCGTCCTAAACCCCCCCAGGGAGGAACATTTGGGGATCGTCATCGGAGTCACGTCATCGTTGATTTGACAGTTGAAGGATGGCACAAGGAGCGGCGTCGGAGTGAGGATGACCCACCTCAAAAAAACGACAGAACACGCTAGATAAAGAGAGAAGAGGAGAACTAATCAAAATGCAAAAGACAACGCAAACGGCAAACAATCAAATCGGGAAACGTGAGCTAGTCAACTAGCCAACGCCAACAACACCGCCGTGGTTTGGTTTTCCGTCGTTCGTTCATCCGTTCGTGAGGGTCATCAATTTAGAATAACGAGCATCATACGGTGCGGCCACCGTGACAACATATTATATGCCTCTACCGCTAGCTCTCTGTCTTCCGCATTCATATTTTGCATCTTCTTCATTGCCCCAGTGGCCGAATTCTTTTGATTATCTCGTTGGCTTGATAAAAAATTAATCTTCGTCCATCGCGAGGCCATCTTTTTCGAAACAACGTGGTGTGGCTTGCGTTGCGACATGACAGGCGTGGTTCATAAATCATTAGAATTAAAATTTTATATGAGACACGAAGGATGGCAAATGAATGACCGGGCGCTGAGGAGTTCCGGAATGGGGTTCGCTTTTAGCCCATGTGAAAAAGTGTCGAGCTCATTGTTTTCTTAAATATTTCATTGCGTTCCATCCGACCGATGTCCTAGTTAGCCGTCCGGCCACGCTCCGCGTGTGTCATTTTTCATCCGCCTGTTCCGCTGCAGAATAGATTTCTCTTTTTAAAAAGGGACGCCTCGGTGGCTAGTTGTCTTGTAAGACACGAGCGGCCGGCGGTTTCCAGCAGAGCTTTCGTCCTCATCGTTAACCATCCGTTATCCTTTCCAGCTTGCCAGAGCTTCATTATCGTGGCTCTGCCTCCTCCTCCTCCGCTTTCTCATTGTTTGGCAGGGCAGGATTCCGGTCTGTTTCTTGTTTTTTTTCTCTTCTTTTTGTTCCCTTCTCCAGCGCCATTGTTTTGAGTTCTATTTCGGTGTGGAGCTTAACACAGGCCCAGAGGGCGCCAGACACTTGCGCGCACCCGCTGGTGATGAAATTTAAATGCTCCTCGCTCGTAGCCGGACAGGGAGCATGACGCTCTGTGCTTGTTAGTGCCAGACGACTGGACACGGGATCAAGCGATTGCCTTGCGTTACGTGATTTATGCTGCGCTGTCTTGCGAGGGAACTTAAAATGGAAAAAACAAAATCATCAGATTGTTCTTCATCTCCAGCAGCATCCATCGTGTAGTAAAGGAGTTAGAAGAGCTTGGCTTCCAGCTGGCGAGAGTCAGGAGCTTGCATCGGTGGCCGGTGGTTATTTATGTTGCATCAGGAAACAATGTAACCGAGGTGACTTCACCGCTAAAGTCGTCAGCCATCAATCTCTGCTGCTGCATGCAATGGCAATGAAGCTGAAATTGAAGCGTCATTCCAGCGGCAGGACGAGAGAGATCCAGGGGAAGCAGCGTTGATTTATGCAATACCGTTCTTCCCGTTCAAGTGATTTACTTCCATCATTTGCTGGCTAATGAAAAAGGGAAGCAAATTGGTTTGGCTGACGGCCACCCCGAAGGAGCGGCAGAGATTGCCGGACGATTTTACACAGCGTACACTGATTTTGCCAGGAACGGCAAAGGACGCCGGAGCCCTCGAAAAAGAAAATCGCTTAAGATCTTAAGAAATTACTTGAAAACCTTTCTCGACCTGGTGCGACCGGATGCGACCGATGGTGTAACATGCTTCGCAGCCAGCAACGTCGCTCTCTTCTCGAAATCTTTCATCAATCTTCGCGTGAAACAAGAACGGAGCGAAACGCAAGCTCCGGAACAGGCCCGTCCGTTCTGTTGTTCGCTAGGAAATGGTTTCCAGGAATTTTCCCAAGGATTTCCTTCAAGGCTGCATAAGTAGCAAGGTACCGCCAGGATGAGCCAGGTCGCCATGGGGCCCGTTCAAGGGGCTGCTACGCATAAGCAGCCACCGTGGTTCATCGTCGCGATAACACAATCGTCGGCGACACGCGGGTTTAGACGTGGGGCCGCTCGTTCGAGCCAATCAATCATGGGTACCGCTCCTATCGTGCCCGGAAATCGCGCCAGTAGTTTTTGGCGAGGAAATACCTGAACCGAAGAGCACCACCGAGTGTTTTCTTATCCGCTTCCGTGTTTCTTTTCTCCATTTTTCCCCCCTGAAGCTACGGGATGGAATGGAAACGGACGATCGTCGAGCCCACCTGTGCTTGATTGTTTCTCTCTCTCGTGAAGCGTTTCTCTGGAAGCGCAGCGCAGTGCGTAGCGTAAGACGCAGGCTAATCTCAAGGACAAGTAAGGGCCGTTGGATGTTGGCATTGCCAAGGAGAACCCGGAAATGTACTCCACAGCAACGTACTTCCGGGGTGATGAGCTGATTCGGTTAGGGAAAATGAGATTTTCATTGCAGACGCCCCAGAATCCACGGTCGCCTTACGCCAATCATCCTCAACGGAAGATGCCGCACCAGATTCGCGGTCAAATCTGTTCCTGACAGGCCAAGTAGCAGCAGAAGCCAACACGGTCTTACACGCGACGACGACGACGAGGATGACGCCTTGTCCGCAGTTTGACACGAGATTTCAATCACGACGCCAGGGGCTGTGCTGTGACGTGACTCACGTACCAATCCATTGGGCGCGTGCGACCACTTGTGTCGCCCCGAAAGGATTGACCATCCTGTAGCCGGCGAAGAGGAAGTAATTTATTGAGCTTCCACCCTCTAACAACGTCCCTTTCCTTGTCCAGACTACCATTTAGGAGTCGGTCTCTCTCTCTCTCTCTCTCTCTCTCTCTCTCTCTCTCTCTCTCTCTCTCTCTCTCTCTTGACTGTTGGTACGATTTTCCGGTGAAAAATTGCTTCCATCAGGGTACTAGAGAACCAACAAAGTGAGGTGGAAGGAAAGGGGGCTGGCACAATTGGAGCAAACAACAAATAATAAATGATACGCTATGGGACAGAGCTGCTGCCGTTTGCTAGCTACTAGCGCGTTGGTCAGGCGACTATTCGTGGACTCTTCGTCCACTCTGTATGTGTCTGGTGTGCGTGCGTTTGTGGTTTTCATCCCCCTTTCCGGGGACTGTACGAGTGCAATCACGTGGATGAATTGTTCACCACCAGCAGCACCATCCGGACCAAAATCAGTCGCTTGTTGTTGACGAAGTGGAAAAGACGAACTTCGATTACCTCTTTTACGGTGGACGGCGGTTAGTTGTTGGTTCAGTGGTGCTCCTCATCCCCTCCGTATCTCCCTTAAGGGTGATCCGACACACCCTTTTGGCCCTTCTCTCTCTCTCTCTCTCGCTCGCTCGCTCGCTCTCTCTCTCTCTGGCTACTCAAACAAAAACTCGCTCACTGGTCTCCCTTGCTCGCTCTGTCCCTGTTCCGTGCGGTGGTCTGCATGAACCCGATATTGCGAAGCGAGTAAATAATTGTTTTCGTCCACCACCAAGCTCACACGTACACGCCAGCACACGTACATGGTT
>NC_064877.1:66818146-66820646 GCF_943734665.1 Anopheles aquasalis | reverse complement strand
CCACGCCATCTCCAACATCACTGCGGAAGTACGGAAGGAACGGAAGGAACGTCCCTCGAATCGATAGATAGTTCTCCAGCAAAGCATATCGACAAAAAATCGTGTGGAACACACGCGATACGTCCGTTCGGTCTTGGCGTCTTTCTTCTACTCACGACCGTCGATGCTTGTGTCGCGTTGAAGCGTTTTCCACGTCAAGCATTTTCACGGTTATTATCACTTGAAGCTTACGATGGGCGGCTGGTGGCTTTGCTCGAATAAACCAACCTCGAGAGACAGAGAGATACAGAGAGAGCGAGTGGAAGAGAGGAGAATGGATTCCCACTCGAGTAAATTCTATTTTCTATGCAGCACACACGCCACTAGGAGGCGGGGTAGACCGAAGCGAGGTGGCTCGTTAAATGGTGGGAAAATGGTGCATCACTCCATTCTGTGCAATGGGGAACCGTTGTACAGGACGAACGACACCTGGGAGGAGACAATGGGTGGCAGTGACATCGATGGCGTTGGGTTACCAGTTCGAGGAGTTCTCCACTCGATGCAACGACCTCGTCGTCGTCGTCGTCGTTATCGGTCGCTCTGCGGTAGATCGTTGTGGTGAGAAGTGGTCGTGGCAGGGAATGTGAAGCATTAAAAAAAAAAACACGGGACACGAGTAACGAGTGTCCCTTTTCGATGGAATCCGATCCATGGCCACGCGAAGGCATCCCAACAGTCGCTCTATTGCTTTCATTCCATCGCATGTCTATGTCTTGCGAGGTAATAATTCTCATCATTGAGCGTCAGGCGACTGCTTTCGATGAAGGTAATTGAATCCTGTTTGATGGATACCATTTCCTCGTCGATCGATCTTGTTTCTCGAGTCAAATTAACAAACACACGACGAAATAATGACCCACGGATACCTCCTGGGGACGTAGGTAATGGCAATGGGAACCGTCCTGATAGCCGCTGTGTTCGCTGGGGCGTAAACATGAATTGCATGCAGCACAATGCAATGCAAGGTCGGTTCGGTCGGAAATAACTGTGATTTACAATCGGTGCTCTCGCTCGATGACCACTCGGTGCCTCGACGTCGTTTTGCCGGGTTTGGGGGGGTTTGAAATACTATATACTGTCCATCCGGTGCATGGCATCGGCTGCCCAGGACCATGACGGGGATGATTTCCATTTTAAGTCTGCCATGCAATGCCTGGTCGTCGTCGGTTCCAAGTCTCGGTCTCCCGGGTCCTGGGAGTGCATCCAGGTGGAACGATGGATTCGGATTGGTTTCAAATTACTTCGAAATCCGGCTGATGGGGCTGACCAATTTAAATCCACATTCAAGCCCCCCCCCCCTCTCTCTCTCTCTCTCTCTCTCTCTCTCTCTCTCTCATTCTCTTTCGGGGCAACTTCAGGTATTCGTAGTGTTCGTGATTTGGAGATTCCTGTGGCTTCAGAAGAACCGAGCCTCGGGCTTTTCTCGCTCTAGAAACAGTTGTTTCATATGGAAGCGTAGGCGTTTACAGAACATTCCTGTTATTTAATTAAAATAGAATACCTCAACATGTGTCTCCTCTATTTTCACAAGCACTACCATTGTCTGCATGTAGCTCTGTGTAGTTAAGAGGATACTTGGGTAAACTCGGGCAATGAAAGGTTTCGAGGGAAGATATTTTAAAGAAGCAGTCGCAATAGTGTTATTACGGATATTGTTCGCAATTTTTAGGATACTTGGTGAAGTTTTAAAAATAATGAAGAAGAGAAATCTTAACAGAGTTCAATCAGCTGATATACTAAATCCTTGCATAATCATATCATGTAATAGACAGATTTCTTCTTTAATCTGGAAAGTAGTTTCGTAACACTTTTGTGCGGACCATTTAAAAGCCTTTATGCTCCAGATAACGATCGAGTGTGACCTGATATTCACTGATAATCTACAGGAAAAGATCATAATATATCAAATGGATCGATGTTGGAAGCTTTGAAGTTGTGATGAAGATTTTAAAAACGAGTTTTCTAAATAAAATTCGAGAACATTTGAGAGGCGAGTAAGAAATGATCGGAAGCTTGTCAACTGCGTGTATCTTTGTTAGTTTTGCATCGTTTACAGTACAGTTTTGTACAGTTTTGAAAATATGTTTGAAAGATAAACTATCTAAACAAATATTTAGCACCACAAAACACTAAATAAATATGTAAGCCTCGTCTACCAGCAGATACAGATTCATCTAAATCCCTAAAGATTTATCTTTGGTAGGATCTTGAGCCAAAAACGATATATTTTCATTTCAAGCGACATCAGTTCGCTGCACAGCATGTACCCCACGCAGTACCTGTGGCCATGTTGCCTGGCGTGCAAAATGAACAGTTTAATGAGTTTGGAAAATCCCTTAATTAAGAAGTATCGACACTCGCTCGATGTGGATTTCATTCGGAAGCTAAAGCTGTCCCGCTATTTCTCAATCCTGTGTCCGGCCGACAGGCAACCATGGCCATGGGAGATGAAACGATTTCG
>NC_064877.1:66808146-66813146 GCF_943734665.1 Anopheles aquasalis | reverse complement strand
CGTCGTCGCTACATTCCGGTCTCAACCCGTTTTGGGCACTGGTAAGAGGAATCCGGAGCAGTCTCGTGAGCGATGATACTTCGCTCTTCGTGGTTTTCGCGGGAACTTCCCAACAAGTGACAGTGCGCGCGAACGGAACTTGCTCGCTCGAGTGTAAAGTAAATAAGCTAGCAGCTTGCTGTGGCTGCCGCTGGTCCTCCAGACATTCCCAAATGCTCCTTCTCCTCTAGCACGATGCGCAAGTTGTTTAAAATTCAAACACCTTTTCCCTCGGGAAACCAACCGTTGGGGCATGATGGAGCACTCCATCTGTGACTGCGTCTTCGAACGTCGCCGCACCATTGCTTGACAAATTGGGAATTAAATAATCAACATCAGCGGGACGGTTTGGGTGTGTGTTTAATGTGTTCCCATTACCAACACTCGGGTTGCGAGCTTCGATAATTGCGTCTAACAAACGAGGATGGGCAGGTGCTGGAAATGACGGGGAAAATCCCGCTGCCTTCCATCGCACTCACGCATCGCACCGGTTACCACCCCCCCAGCGATGGTTTGATGGGTAGCGAGTTGAGAAAATATTTGCATTCCAAGCACCGGGGTCACTTGGCATCATTGTTGATAGTGAAAGCAGTAGCAGCTGAAGAAGAGAGCTAGCCAAGCAGAGAAAGTCGTGAAGGGCAAGGGCATCTTCATTTAGACATCGATAGTAAGATGGCTGGCTGGTTGTTTTCTTAGTGCCAGCGACAGCCGGCAGGCGTTACAATCGCAAGGACCGCATCAACCGCGTTCCTCATCACGCTGACACTGTTTACCCGCACACACTGGCTGCCCATTGAAACAATGTTTGGAAGTGTAGCTCCGTGTGAGTGTGTTTTAGGAAAATCACTTTCCTCCATGAGATTGAGGGTTACAAGGATGGTTCTCAAAGACACAAACTTACGCGGCGGCGGGGCTCGAGTGTACTTCGTATCTTGTGCCGAGAACGTGCCGGTTCCAGTCAAGTGAGCGGCGTGAGCGTGAGAGTCCGGTAAGTGGCAACTCGATAAGCGGACCCCTGTCGGACTCGGGCACAGTCTCGAAGAGGGGAGGAAAGGGATGGTGAGTTGTTGGGAGTGAAGCCAAATGGCAGGAAATTAGATTCCCTCCGCCAAACGGTTCGGTGCTTCGCAGTTGGGAGCGAGATTGAAAATTATGGACCCCATCTACTGATCCACCCGGCACCCCCTCCCAGCTCAACCTTTTGCGAGGGTTTTCTGAGATTTTCTTTGTTTTGCTGGCCCAACGGGAGAGGGTGGGGGGTGCGCTGATAATGGATGGAAACTTATTTCGCAAAGCTCATTACACCTTTCGCCAACCTTTCTTCCACCACCAAACCATCCCGTTGCATCCCTTTGCCAACCATCCCTCTCCTCGTAAGGATTGTTGCGAAAGTTTTACTACTTCGGACTCGATAGTGATGTCGGCGCTTCCCGGCATCCCGTGATACGCCGGGCATATTCATTGGAAAAATTAATCGAACGAAGCAAAAGGATGGCACCCCGGCACTCTGCGCTAGGGTAGAAACGACTTCCGGAAAAGGGACGAACGGTCTATCTGGTGGCTCCAACTAATTTGCTTCTCAACCAAGACGACGTTGCATTGACGGAGCGACGGCATAATGAGAACTTTAACAGTAAACCGCTTCTTTGCTAAAACTGTTTGCTGAAAGAACGCCTCGTTGAATGGAGGGCAGGCGAGGATGTTCTGTTACAAATTTTCAATGAATTTTATGCTTCCCAACAATCAACAACACATCAACCAAGGTGCCACGCTGTGTTGCAGGGTCAGTGAACCGGTGTTTTATGTGTCTGGTACGGAGAAAGGCAATCGGGCAGGCCGCTTTTTACACAATGGCACCTGAGTGAATCCGATCAGTGAGACCATAATCTGCCCGGCAGCAGAACAACGAACAGGGCTTTCTTGATTTACCACAAGGTAGCTTGCACGCTTTTCATGGAAAAGTAAATCCCCCATTCCTCTTGCACTCCTTGCTTCCTCCGTTAGTGGTTGCACTTTGATTAAGAAGGAAGAAGACGAACTGCACCGGGCCTGGCCTGCAGCCACCACAGGTGAATGCAGCGTGTTCAGCAACAGTGCAATGTTTATGGTTCTGCTCGGTTGTGTAGGTTACTGTGTGAAGCCCTGGCAACTTCCGCCTCAAACTAGGGCGCTGCTTGAACACCAAACTGCAACGTAATCGTAAAGCGGCAAGCCAAGAAAGAGCGACCTGTTATGGTTTCCGTGTAGCAAAAGCAAGAAAGCCACGGGGCTTGAGTTGGGGCATTTATTCGGAGTAGGAAGCAACGAACATGCCTACCGTGCCCGAGTTTGCCGAGGCCGAGGCCGGTTGGCATTGGGATTGGATGAAACTTGAAATTATGCTGCACGCCAACAGGAGCCATCGCAAGGGGTGTGTTGGTTTTTGTGGAGCCTTTTTGATGGCGCTTGCTGGTGCGCAATAATGAAAATTAAATTACATTCGTCGCATTCGTGTGTGCGTTTGCGGTAGAATGTAGCTTTGCACGAGATTTTGCGCTTTTGCGGTGGCCGAGGCACACATATTTTGCATAATTGCCCCATAAACTAAGGACCACAGGACGGCAGGATGCATGCGCTCAATGTCGTGGATCAGGGTGGAGAGGCATTTATGTCGCGGTTGCGGCATTTATGTTTTTTTCCAAATACATCCGAGGTATTATTACATGCGCGAATTTCGTTCACGAAACACTCGTAAACGAATCCATTTCTTGTGGCTAGGACCACTCATGACGATGGTTCCCGCTAGTCAAGAAGAGCCCAATCGGCAAGAGTCTATAGCTTTGCGCCTCATCATCATCATCATCATCAGCAGCACCACCAGCAGCAGCCAGAATGTAGCGATGTGAAAAGCCGAGCGCCTGAGTGCTTTTTCACTTTTGCATCTCAACCATGCCGTCGCTCAACGATCGTCTCGTGATGAGAAAGGAGCGGAGGCGCTGGGTTCGATATCGATTTTTTGCTCCACCACGTTGATGGTGTCACCACCGATGCGGTGTGCGTTACAACGGTGCTTCCTAAATGGCATAAAACAGAGCAGCACCGAGAGAGAAAGCGAAATGGACCATCAGCACCACGAAAGGCACTACGAGGAGAGATAGTGCCGGTGCGATACGTCTTCACTTTCCGGCCCACTTTCGTGCCTCGAGTTGCGAGCTAGGAATGGCAGGCCGAGTAGAAAAAGAAAAAGAAAAAGAAAAGAAAGCGAAGCCAAGCGACTAGCCAGCTCATCAGCCAGCGTTAGACCAACGGGAATCGAGGCATTAAATAGAGAGAGAAAGAGAGAGTGACATGCACACCATGCTGTGTGGCCACCACCAACCAGAATGGTCATTTGGTGATAATGTTCCAACCGTTGTCGTCACTGATAAGAACTTTGGGGCACCCATAACAAGCGCGCGCACATACACCGACGCTTAGGGTCGTTAGGACCTCGCTGGGTAGATTTAGAAAGGGTCCCATGGTCTGAGCATAAACCATCTAAAAACGGACGCACCACCACCATACGATACGGCTCGGTAACATCGGACTGGAAGCGTTGAAGCACGGGGTGCCAGTCCAGTTAGCTAGGGGCAACAGTCGGCTGCAAAAGGGTAGCATACCGTGGAGTCCCAATTCCGGCAACGTGACCATGAAGGTGGGTGCCCGTAATATGGTCACGGTATGGGCCTAGGTGGAATGGCTCCCGGGACAGTAGCCGCAGTCGGCAGTACAATAAAACCAATTCCCGGTGCGCTAATGACCGCTGACGCCGTCGGAACACGTGGCTCACATTTAGCTTAATTGTGCAGCGTACCAGGCCCCCTTCGCCGAGGATGTTGTCTGTTTCTTGCGTGGAAGAAATATGCAGAACATTTCGTACTTCTTCTGTTTAACGGACAACGCCATGTGCACAATGGTGCTTGCTTGCTGGAAACTAAGGCAGCCTCCTATCGGTGCTCGAGGTCAAACAGTACATCTTGGTGGCTTGCGTTCTGCTTTGGGTATTATCATCAATGTCAAAGGTTGAGAACAGCATCATCTTGCTGGTGTACAGTTTTCTGTTATGGTTTATACTCATCTCTGCGTCTCCGGCGAAACACTTTTATGCAAAAGCGACAGCGATGATACCCATCATTAAGCTGCAAAAGGTGGTCCTGTTCCAGGGAAAATCGATTTGATCGTCTACCATGCTCTGGTGGCTCGTCTATGCTCGTCTCAGCGCTCACTCAGGCGCTCGCTCGTATTATTTTAATTCACCTCCCCTGACTGAACGACCTGGCCTGGCAAAAACACAAGCTACGGCAAAAGCTGTACGGTTAAGGCTAAACTAATGGATAAAGTAAGGCGTGATTGCTGTGTCTGCCCCTCTCTCTCTCTCTCTCTTTCCTACCGAAAAACCACCATTGACCGGACGCAAGACGAATGGAAGGGCAATGAACATAATCATAAAGCCAAGGTACGCCCGAGTTTTGATGGCAAACCTCTCTCTCGCTCTCTCTCTCGCAACACCTCTTCGCAACAGTTGCCTCAGTTGTTGCAGGCTGGCAGGCTGGCTGGTCAAGCTCAAGCTTTTGCGAACCCTGCAACGATTGCGTTTCCCCCATTTGCTTTCTTCCTTTTTGCCTTCGGCCGTTCCCATTTTGACCGTTCGCTCTATTGCTTTGCGAGTAGGACGTTTGCTATGAGAAGAGCTACGGTGAAGCATAACGAAATCTATCCCCCCCCCCCCCCCCCCCCCCCAAACCCGGTTTTAGTGATATCCCTATCCCGAAACCAAAGTCTCTAGAACCATTTTCGCACACCATTTTGGGGTGGGAATGGAAAATTGGAAAAAAGGAAGGAAGGAGGAAAGAGCACCCGTTGCTCTTTCGAGTCTAGAACGCTTCGACTCCAATATCACTAGCAGAGGATCAATTTAAAGCCATTAAAAGTGGCCAGAGAGT
>NC_064877.1:66773146-66803146 GCF_943734665.1 Anopheles aquasalis | reverse complement strand
ATTTTCCCCGCAATTCGATCGCCAATGGCGGTGATAAGGGTGGATGGTGAACTGAAGGAGCAGGAGCTCGATGAGAAAGAGAGAGGGTGCTGGAACTGGTGCTTGGAAAAACAACACTTGTCACGGAATGTCAAATAATTGTTTCACCTTTGTCGAATGTTGCAATGTCCGTCGGTCCGTCCGTCTGTCCGATTTCGTTTTCGCTTGGTTCACCTGGATCCTGGACCTTCATCCGGCCTGGACCACCATCCCTTCCCTGTCCCTGTTGATGGCCGATTTTCATTCAATTACTCCCACCTCCAGGACCAATCACGGGGCGAGGAAGGGATGATCACGTCCGCTGGCACCGGGTATTTGGAATCGAATCGACTTTTCCTTCTCCCGGCTGGTTTCGATAGGAGGCCGCCGGCCAGATTGGTGGATCCCGGCTGCCAGGGACCGGGGTTTCCCGTTCGATCGGACACTCGGACGTGCTCTCGTGAAAACGCACACGGAGCACGTGAAAGGTCAAACGTCAAACAATGACCCACTGGCGATCCACACCGACACGCAGATAGTTAATTGTCGCTTCGCCCTTTTTCCGCTGTTCATTCGCCAACAGGGAACAGGTGGCAGACCCGGACACGGGCTCGGGTTTAGGTTTGAGTGTAAAAAAAGACAACACAGCGGGAGGGAGACATGTTTTCATAAGCGCGAACCGAATATTTCTACCGAAGACCCCTAATTATAGTGACGGCACTGTCAAGCGGAATGGCAGCTACTCCTTTCCCCGGCGCAAGAAAATGCCAAAGCAACCCGAGATGTGTTTTCTCAACCTGATTAGAGCGAAAAGCAAACTGTTGCTTTTGCGTTGTCAGCGGAAAACGAACGCAACAGAGCGGCGCAAGATAAATGAAGAAGATCCGCAGCACAGAAGGAGAGACAGCAACGGTCAAAGCCGAAGCCAATTATGCGGCACAACTTGTTCGCACTTATTAAGGGAAGACAGCCGCAGTGCTGAGGAGCCACTTAATCAGAGCCAACCGAAGGGAAGCGAGATGAAGACTAATGAACGGTAAGTAAGTGTCTGGAGTGGCCAGTTGGCATCATCATCATCATCATCTTCGCCGACGTGGTCCGGGTTTGGACTGTTTCAGCCATCTAAATGATCATCTTGACAGGTTCCCGCGCGCAAGCTCGTTCAAAGTGAGAAAACATCTTCAAAGTGAAACACCATCCGATGCCGTCGGGCCTGGTGACTCGTGATGTGTGCAGCAGCCGATGGAACCGATTTTACGATCCACGTGCGAAGCGAACGTGGATCCTTTATTTCAAATTTACACTTCCCGGTTCGGTCGGTCGCTCTTCGTAGCTCTCTCTCTCTCCCCCTCTCTACCTGTTGGTTTCCCGGTATCTGTGTGCCAATATTTGTAAAAATAGAGCCCGGCAGCTATTTGTTTATTTGTCTATTTTACGGCCGAGCGTGCTCATCCGGAGCAGCGCTAGGTGTTCATCGTCGGCGAGATCACCCATCAGACATGATCCCCACCTCCACCTACACTCTTCGCGGAGCAGCACGAAGTGTGCACGGGATGAAATTAAACATGTTTGGACGTACCGCCACCACCTTCGCCATTCCGATCCAATCCAAAGGTCGGTCGAACCATGTTTACTCCCCCCCGGGTTGCACCGGCTGCACTCGATGATAGATAGGTTCGTGCTGTGGAGCGTGGTGTGCCCAGGAGGAATAGAGAGCAGGCCTCAACACGATGCAATTGGATTGCATGTTTGGCCAGCACAGGCAGCAGCAGTAGGATGAGCAACTTCCATCCAGGCCAATGGCGTCATAAAATATCAACAGCGACAGTTTCTCGCTTCGCTAAACCGAACACCGGACCATGCCGTTGCCAGAGAGTGTTGGGCACCGGCAGTAGTAGCATCTACGCTGCGCTACTCTTGGCATTCTCCGATTTCATCATGTTCCCAGGTTAATGGGAAGATGATTGTCAATCTGGAACGGGTAGAGCGCGCTCTAGCTGCTGTTGATGCTACTGTTGCTGCTGCTGCTGCAAACACATACTCTGTGTTGTGTCATCTCCGTTGCCAGGTCGATGATGATCGTAACGACGTAAAAGCGATTGAGTTCGAGCATTTTATTACATCGAAGCGGAGGAACATCACGCCGTGGAATGGAAATCCGTTCGAGATTTACCCAAAGTCGTATAGGTTAAAGTCAAATTTAATACGCAGTGGGAGAGAAACATGTAATTTATGCGACAGCCATTCCGTTGTTGTTGTTGTTCTGCTTTAGATTGGCTTCGGCGATATTCTATTTTCGATACAAGTGCAGTGCCTTCGTCAAACCACAGTGACAGCGTTCCCTATCGTATATCGTATCCCATTTCATTAAAGATGATCCCACGAAAAACGCGAAGGAAACTCACCAGAACCTCGGTCACAACGAATTCCCGGCCCCTCCAGTAAATCCCACTTTTTTTTCGAGCACAATAAAGCACAGAAACGTCGCGCATTCACGCACTCCTCGCACACTTGCCCACCTCGGAGTAGAGTAGTCCCCTTCGACTACTTCCCATTTTTTTTTATGCCACTGTCACTGTGCGTGTCCCCACCGCGCTTCTCGACGCCCTGCGGCCATCACGCCCATAAAACCGTTATCAGAAATAAATTGCGTGCAATGTTCAAATTTTTATTTTTTACGGTTATGTTCACGACCGCTCGCTTGGGCAAAGCATAGAACGGCCCCTCTCGGGGAGGGGTGGAGGGAAGTGTGACAGTGACGGAACCCCAGAACCCACGACCGCTCCAGGTCTTTATGATTGTGCGCGGTGAATGAGAGGCAGGCCGTTAGGCAAAGTTGTATTGAGCACGGGAACACGCAGCCACGGAGCGTTGTCCGTTCGTTCTTGTTCGTTGGTTGTGCGCAGAATGCCCGGGTATTTATTCATATCGTATCCGAGTGTCGTCAGCGTCGTCGTCGTCGTCGTGGACGGTGTCGGTTCGCGTTTTCTATCCCCGTGCGCGGTGTTGGCAGTGAATATCAAATTGTGCGGTTTAGGGCTACACCGGAGCTCTTGATTGCTTTGCTACTTGTGTCACTGCGTCGTTGGCCTTCCCCCTAGCGGTGGAAGCAGTATCTTCTCTTTCTTTTCGTTTATTTTTTTTTCGTTTCGTCTTTATTTTGCCAGAGGAGTCACGTGGAGTTTTCGCGGTTTGAATATATGAATGGCGGTGTGGTACAGATGATCCTCCTCGGTCGAAATATCTTTACGATGCCTTACGATCACCGCACCGCATACCACGAGACACACATGTGCGCGCACCATTTTACTGGCTTCTCTGCCTCCGCATTCCGGTGCCGGATGTTCCGGAGGCAGTTTATGATAATCATTAAGAATGGGACAACATGTGGCAGTCGCTTCTAGTGGAATTGCTTCTGAGCGTAAGCAGCAGAAGATTCATGTGGTCACCACGTCAAGACGCGGAGTTTCAACGGAACAACCGAATGCCGTGATTATCGATCGATATTCAAGTGGTGTGAAGGTGCGTGGCATGGGAGGACATTCCATTCCTCTTCGCTCAATCCACCATATGGATCAATTGGTGAACTGGAAAAGAGGTCCATCCCCGAAACTTTGAGCCTTTAATGTCCTTTTTCCACGAACGCAGCGTGAGTGGTTGTCCTTGTATCCCGGGTGAGAAGCATTCCAATTTACCAATTCATAGCGCGGCTGTTAGGAGAGCATCGCATGCAGAGCAAGCTGAAGCGGACAACGAACAGAAGCGTCACCGTTGCGCTCTCGAGCTGGCGTGACGCCAACATTTCACCGGAAGTGGAACCTTTCCCTTGGGGAAATTCAAAGAGAGTGTGCGAGGTGGGGTAAAGAGTAGCCCTCGCCAACACTGAAGCTCCGTGACGGCACCACACGGGCTGACAGGGCTAATTGTTGATGAAGCATTGACACGCGACGCGAGCATTGCGGACCGTTGGGACTGGGCGAACATCCAGAGCCTTGGACGACAGGGGTTTTTGGAAGGGAGCATAAAACTAACCCCCTCGTGCGCACACACCCACCACAACGCAACAACAGGTGTTCCGGGGTAGCTTAAAGGGCTAGTTTATAGTTTCGAGTTCACTTTAAATCAGGGATCTCAAAGTCTTATTAGCATGCGGGGCGTAAAAGAAAATAACAGTCAGTCCGCGTACCATTTCAGCGCATAATTTGGAGGTGCATGGCTTTATTAAATTTTCTTTTTGCCACCAAAGCCTAAACGGTGCTGGTTTTCGTAGCCAGGAATGTAAAAGCGATTCCAAAACTGGTCGCCGAGCCGGGAATACGAAATGATGTAGCTCCGTTGCCGAATCCCGAGGATGGAGGCGCCCGGTACTCGGTAAAATTGTATACTTTCAGCGGTTTGTAGTGTTGAAAATTGTTTCTTCATTAAATTTTTCGAACAACACTTCAATTCCTGCATACATAGAATAAAATTACATAGAACGGAGAACTAATGGTCAAACTAAACATTTCTATACTCCTGGAATGTGGCCGCGGGCTGCACAAAATAATTTATCGAACCGCGAGTTCGACACCTCTACTTTAAAGAACTGTAAAAACCTTTTCAATGCAGACCCGTCGAGTTGACTTCAAGTCCTCACTGGTTGGCTCACGGAAGCGTACGGAAAGGTATTGATTTCCAATTCAATAGGCGGTTTATTGGACAAAAGCCCTTGTTAGGTCCACCAGCTCCCAGCATCAGAGTGTCTGCATCTGGGACAATAAAAAGAAGAACTCGAGAACTGCAGAGACAGACTGCTGCGTGCACCGAGCACGTTCATCCGAAAGGCTAACGTGCCGATTGAAACATCTTGACGCACCACCGGAACCGCCGTGAGCCCAGATGGGACAACATGAGACCCCCGCTCACCGGAGGACACTGACTTGGTCGCTTGTTCGAATGCCTTGGTTTTCCTCTTTTATGCTGAGCTTTTAATTCAACAAACCATTCTGCGGCACACCGCATCGCTGCGTTATTAAACATTCAGCAAGACCAATCTTCTTCCTTCTTCCTTCCTCTGTGTGCGTGAGCTGTGGGCCAACATTTTCTTGGTCGCCCATTGCACGCACGTAGCCCAACATCGTGAAAAACTTTTCCCCCACCAACTCTAACCGACAGTGGAGCGCACATTTGTCAGATTTCATCTCATCAGCCCAGCCACCCAGCATCCTTCGCCTTCGCTCCTGGAATGGTCGTCGTTCCAATTTTTTCATCACACCAGCATGGGCCACCCGCATAATTGGACGCGCGGCGTTGGATTATGCATCAGCTTGGTGGTGCTGCTGGTGCTGCGTGTGATGACTACTGGCACCTTTCCTTGGAACAGTGGGACCACAAATTATAGGACCACACGCACCAGCAGCACCATCTGGCCCCTGATTTATCCCCATCGCCCGTTCTGCCACACCTTTCATCCACTTGGCGCTCATCTCCTTCAGCTGCTGGATTCCTCTTCTGCATCTCATAAGCAATAAACTCAATCCCATAATCGGAAAGATCCGAGGCCACGCCATGAACGGGAACGCGGAACTTCACTTCGACTTCGTTTCAAATGATTTTTATGCAAATGCAGCCAGCAGCCTGGTTCAGCCGAAGAAAAGAGCCTGAAGTAGTAAAAGCTGCTGCAAACTGCTGTACTCGCGCTATTTAATTAAGAGCTTGAAGCAACGCGACGAGCCATGTACTCTTAGGAACGTCAGCCTCGCTCAGATTGAGTTTTCCGATGTCCCGAAACTCCATTCCTCCGGTGCGAATGTTGGGAAGCTCCTACATGGGATGAAGGTCGCCTGCAGAGACCGCAACCGTTGGCCGTGCACTTCATCAATGCGCTAGCCGGGTGCCAGAAGCCACCGCAAGCTGTAATCTCGTTAAAATCACTGTAACTAGTTCACGGGTCCTCGTGAGCGCCCTATGCAATGCGATGCTACCCATGATGCCAACTGTATCTCTTTCTCTTTCTCTGTGTCTCCTGCTGTGAGACAATTTGCAGACGCTCAAGTGCCACCCAGTCGCACATTCCCACTACACTTTTCACATAAAGAAGAAAGCGACACACAGTGCCACCAACGCCGGTAAATCCGTTACAGCATCGGGCCGCACGCTGGATTGTTGTTACGAAAGGTCTTGTGTGCTGCGAAATGGAATGTTACCAAATAACAGCTTTTGCCATTTTGCAGCAAAGTTTATAGTTTACAACCGAGAAAAGTGGCAGAAAGCGAATGAACATTCTTTGCTGCTTCGGAGACGTTTTTGCGACTCGTTTCCATTTTTTTTTTCAGGGGGCAGGTTCACGACTATTGCTACGAGTTGCACTTGGGACAATTTATGCTCCCCGCGCCCCCCGTTTAGCACCCGTACAGGCAGGCAGGCACGCTGACAAAGTTGTTTGGCCGAGCATCTGGTTAAGATATGCACATAGTCATTCCAACTCAACTCTGGTGCAGCAACTCTCGCGTCGCTCTCTCTTTCTCTCTATCTCCTGCCATGTGTTCTGTGGCCATGTGGTTTACGGTATGGGGACGGAAACTATCAGCTCAACTCCCCCGAAAACCAAGGCGAAGGCTTGATGCAACGCTCCGATGCTGCATACTGCTGGCACACAGAGCACAGCATTCAACAGCATTTCGTTGATTAATGGGTATTAGAAAGTTGGCGGCATTTGGACGGCATCGTGTTTGTGTCTGGGTGTGTTTGTTTGTGTGCATCTCACACTTTTCTCATAACCATTCCTGGCGACGCTTTTCTTATGTGCGCGACGAGTGGGCGTATGTGCTTTCCGGGAAGGAGTGCTGATGGTTTTTCTTTTTTGCAATTATGGAATGCTTTTCGCTTTTGGTAAATTGAAATGCAGCCACCGCAAGGGCGTGCCTCGGTTGACAAAGAGCACGGTGGATGGTCATAAAAGGGAGAACAAAAAAAGGAATGGCAGAGAATGAAAAAAGAGTGATGAATGTACTATTTTCTACTTGGTGTCCAGAAAAAAAGATGCGGACTTTGGGAATGGGAGGTTTCAAATGTAAATTTCTCCAAATGGAGGCGCACTTCGAGGGCGATGCAAGGATGGCGCCAGGAATAGTCATTTTGCGATGAGATTGCGACAACGTTGAAAGAATGCCTGGCCAACGTTAGGAAGTCTAGCAAACGCCCAGCGCTCTGTTGCTGATCCCACTCTCACCTTCCAGAAGACGCTCAATCAATCACGACACTGCACAAGAATTACCACCACTACCACCACGACAGCCCCGCTCAAATATTCCCACGTACCAGCAGGCCGCCATTGCTTTCGCGCGCACACCCAGTTTCCTGGAGCGTGTGCCCCAAATCAAACTCCAGTTAATTCAGTTTCAGAGAACCAGGAGTTCGTGAATCCGGGGACCGAGTGAGTGTTTGAGTGAGGTAATATTGTTTTCCGTCCAATTCGCCCCTTCGAGCGATGCGTACTCGGTGCTGTGGTGCAGTTTGACTTTGGCTTCTGCAAAGTGCCTGCAGCACCACCGAGCATCGAACCATTCGAACATCGAGCATCGAGCTTATAGCGTTCGATCGTCCTGATTTTTTTTGTTCCCTTTGCTGCCTTCCAATCCGATGGCCGTTGTGCCCGTTTCCGTGCAACTCATACCGCCTCTCGGCGCTACTTGAAACATGGATCGTAAAATCAATATTTTTATCGCGCGCGCGTAGCGGCTTCTGATTTTTTCCACTTTTTCCCGCCCATTCTTCTTTGCCCGTTCCTTTTGTAACGATGGGAGTAAGCAGAACAGAGTAAGGGGCGTTTGGTTGGAGATGGTTGGTGGAGGACAAACTTTAACCATCTCTCAATGTTTCACTCAGTCAACTCAGTCCGGTCGTGACTGTGAGTCAAGAGGCGCGCGCGAGTACGAGGAATGTTCAGAGAGAGGGAAAGAACGAGAGAGCAAGAGAGAGACACTCCCTTTTTGATATCGTGATCCTGTGCCGGTGCCGATGCCCGTGCCACTGCCATTACACTGCCAATGGCACACACAGAAACACAGAAAAGCTTTTTCCCCCGAACCTTATCGTGCCTTCATGTGACTTGCGTCTGCGTTACCGTCTGTTACTGCCAGCAACCATCGACCAAATCCGTTTTCGAGTGCGCTGAAACTTGGCTTCGGAGTTGAAGTTGAAGCTTACGTCTTTGCTCGTGGTGCGCCTTCGCACTCTCTAGTCGCCGCCGTCAGTTTCCAGGACAGAATGCGTATGGAAGGAGGCGCGGTACAGAAAGGGAGACGTATGGCGTCGAATCATTTTAGGCTGTACTTCACCTGGGGGCCATACACTCGCCGGGAGTCCTTTCTTTGGAACACACTTTCCAACTTACATCTTTGTATTTGGCATCAAATCCAACTTCAACTCTATCTGGAGAGCTCTGCAGTCCAGTGCAGAGAGTAGCGTAAATTGTAACTTTTCTCTCTCGTCTTTGAAACCCCGAGAAACGACTGCAGTTGATGCAAGTCAATCGTTGTGGCAGAATCTTCCGCTTAAGGGCAGACGATACATATCTTATCCGCCCGAGGACCACCCGTTGGCTCTCACTCTCTCTCTTTCGTCATGGAATGCAATAATTCACTTTATCCGTAGAAAATTAAAATGCAATTTGCTCGCCGCTTCTCATCGCCGGTTCCCTTGAGTTGATCTTGGGATCTCCGACTAGTCCCACTGTGAGGGAAGTCCATGGAACACCACCACTAGCGCCTCGAGTGCGTTTATTGTTAGCCAAGGACGATGGCAAGAGAAGAACAGCCTCCCCGAGGGAGGGAATTGAAGAGAGCAATTGCTATCCAATTGCTCTGGCCAACCAACCAACCAAACGACCAATCGTCACATTGGCAAAGCGCCTTCGCTTCGCACACTAAGCTCTGCAACCATCGGCCTTAATGGTGGGGATTGCTGCTGCTGCTGCTGCTGCTGCTGCTGCTGATGATGATGATGAAGAGGATCTCTGATTAAGGGCCGGCGTGGCGTGTCCTTTTCTGCGAACGATGAGGGCTTCCGGGATCGGGACCGAATTAGTTTATAAATTGATTTCACCGACTCCGGACTCTGCGTTCCTTCTCCTTCTTCTTCTGCTGCTGCTGCTGCTGCTCCTCGATCGAGAGTCCTAAACCTTCGGGCGCTAAACCGTCGTACCACAAAGTGCTTTCGTTTTCCATGCGAAATTGGAAATTTATTCCTTCGCTCCGGGAACACCAGAGGGGCAACGAACGGGTCCAGAGATGTGGTACGGTGTGGTCGGAATGGCGGAAGAAGTCGGCGTCCGATTGCTTTTGCCGCCGATTTCGACTCATTCCCGTACGCCCGCCCGCCCAGCCCGGGGATAGTTTCATTTTTCATTTGCATTTTGCGTGCTTCCCGGGGGGGGGGGGGGGGGGGGGGTCCGTGGGATTAATCTGCCTTCAGTTCGCTTGCGCTTAAAATTCAATTCCCCAGCCGGCTGGTGCTCCGAGCATTAGCTTCCAGGGCAGGCCAGGCCAGGCCAGGTCAGGCATCGAGAAGGTTCATGTTTGATTCAACATGCGGTGAACACAGTGCAGGTGGAGTTTCCGTTTCCTTTGGTTCGCTTACGGTCATTTCTACGAAAATGTGCCAGCAATTGCGAAGATGAAACATCATTTCGATACATGATTTCGATCGATCTCGGTGCATAAATCATTAGAACGCCGTAAATTGGAGGTATTCCATTATGTTAATGTGTGTTTTGCGTTGGGATACCGTTGCTACCGGATTTATTTGAATTGAACTACGTTAAAGATCTAAGGTTTAGGTTCGTTAGTTGAACAATCTTATTGGCCACAAGCATAAGAGCCAAGAAACAAAGACATTAACGTATCCAAGATCCTCTTATTGATTTATGCTACAGCCGATTGGTTGCCGATTGGTTGCCGATTGTAATTGCCTCAATGTGCTTCCAACACAGACAAACACGGTCCGTTGAGGTCACAGCTCACAGGGAGCTCAATCGATAGCGAAAGCCACTGTAGGTGGACGTAGGCCACCGATACCGTTGGCGATGCCTTGACGTTCCGATGACAGCATACCCGCGCTCTGCACGCACCACGAAGACGATGTCGACGTCAAAAGGGACCAAAAGAATGTACCACAACCCACACCACCATCAGCTCTTCGAAGAAAACGGAGACCATTCTGGACCAAGATGGCCATCCCCGTGTGTCTGTGTGTATTTGTGTGCTTGTGTGCGTCTGTGTGGTCAGTAAGTCCCATTGAAAATATTCCAATAATGCGATGGCTATCGTGAAGGGCTCCTTGAGATCCCATCAACCATCAACAACAAACGTTCCCGTGGTGGGGGGAGGGGGTGCTGTGGCGAGGGTCAAACGGCCGGGGCAGCACAGGCAACAGCACACCAGCACCGCAGCAAACCACAGTAGTAGTGGTAGTACGGTAGGACCACGGACGGTGTGCGGACGTTGTCGTAAAATCGATTTTATCGATTCGCTAAAGGTCCTGGCGTGGGGTCGTGCTTTGGTGAACGAATTACCGCCGCCGCCGCCGCCGCCGCCGCCAGTGCCGCCACAACCGCGAGCGAGCGGTCGGCTGGTCCTGGTCAACCCCCAAAAGCACCCCCTCCCCCCATGTCCCCGAGCGCTGGTGGTTTCTTCCGTTTTGATAATTTAAGAATAAATTATTTAAAGGCTCTCGCGATGTGACTAACCTTCTTTCATGCCTTCATAATGCCAGCGATGGTGGTGGTGGTCGTCGTGTGCTGGTTACTGTTGCTATTCTTGGAGCACGACCTTGGCAGCTCACTCCGGTAGGCAGTTTCAGCACCGTCTGCCCGGGATGTGTTGCTATATCGTTGCCGAACCACCGAAACCGGGTTTCTGTTTTCCTTTCCCTTTCGCCGAACACTAAGAGGAGCTAAACACACACTCACCAACACACGGGCTCGCGTTATTTTGTGGACAATTTGAGGGCTTAGCACCCGGGAACTGCTGGCTACTGTTGTCACAAATAGCGGACCGTCGACCGAAGCGCCTTTGTGCACCGCTCTACTTTCACCACACTAACGCAAATGCCTGCCCGCTGGTTCACGCCTACTTTGCAAAACTTTGGCGGTTTCTTTTACGCCTAGCGCCCTGGGCTCGCGGCCTACTAGGTCGTCTCACTAACAAGCCCACCTCACGGTCACCGAACGCACTTGGTTGTGTTGTGTTGTGCCCCCCCGGGGAACCGGGTGTATATCGATTCTGAAATTTTCACTGACACTTTCCACGACACTGCACGCCAATTGCGCCAGTAGCGAGCGCTGCTACCTTACACCAACTAGACTCCTCTAAGCACTAAACGCAGCACTCGCACCTCGGTTACAGCATTCATTCGGGGGTTTAAGCGCACCGCCCCGCGCCGTGATGTGATGTTACTGTGCACACATACAGACTCACATATACACTACACGCTACGCGGAGAATGATAGAACCTTTCAGAACCTGTAATCAGACACATCGTGGTGAAACTTCCATCATCATAGCGCCACCTCCCACCAGACACACCAGGGCACACCTGCCAGGAGCAGTTGTTACAGCAACAGAAGGAGAAGGAGGAGAAGGAGAGAAGGAGAAGAAGGTTAGAGATCCACAGGTTTACGCTCTTACGGCGTCTAGGGGTTGCTGCCAAGTGCGAACCGCTACTAAGCAGACCTCCGTTCCGTGGCGGCCGGTAGCCATTACCAACTGTGCAGCACAGCACAGCGACCACCGTGTCGTTGTCGGTCCAGTATGATGCTCGAGAAGAGTTCCACCAAAATTTGGAAAGCAAACGAACGAATTTGAACAGCGAACTTCTCAAAATGTAACTGAAGCTCTGGGCGCCTCTTCTTCGATCGAACTGATTTGCGGTTTGCTGGAAACGTTTTGAACGCTGAAACAACACGCAAACGATGGCAGGGTGGATAGGCCAAGTGATTCAGTGGAAGGAACAACTCCCCACACAAAAACGGATCGCCTACAGCGGAGAATACGTCCGCCTTCAGAATACGTGGGGGTCTCACTTTGGTTCCAACCAAACAAACGATCATTCCATGTAGGTGTGTGGGTGTGTGGGTGTGGGTTGGCAAGCAGGCAATAGCCAGGATATCAGCTCCTTAAAGCGGCGATAAGTTGATGTTGAGTTGTCTACCTGTGGCCTGCTATCTGCTACCTTTACCGCCCAGGGGGATTCCTATCAAACAATGCCACAGGCTGCCGCCACACTGGACAAGAACTGAACGGTTTCCACACACCTACACCTGCCTATGGACGTGAGAACAACCAACTACTGCGGAGGGAGCTGTTGTGGGAGGGAGGGAGGGACACGTGCATACATCAAAGAGCGCCAACTGCAGCTAGACAGACGATGAGATGGCGTTGGGGGAGTCCTCAAGGACCGCAGAGTGTATCTAGCACGCAACACCGTGGTTCACTCACGCACACATACGCATACACACATACACAGAGAAAGAATGGACCCCTACCGCAATGGGGACAATGGGGGAGAACGGGGAGTGCCGCTTCGACGCTGTCCCGAATGTTGTCCCCGAAGTCCCGAAGACACACTAACAGCGTTCCGTCCGTTCAGGCGAGTAACGGAGGCGGACCACCAGGTGGGCACCAAACGGAATCGAACGATGGCTCGATCACTACTACCGGACTCCGGCACTGGCTCGTATGACCGTAACCGCCTCGCAGTAGCCAGTGCCCAAGGAGCAGCACGATTTACTGAGATTTCGTCGATGAGAGCGAGAGACGCAAACGTCCTTTACTCTCTCTCTCTCTCTCTCTCTCTCTCTCTTCGCGCTCTCTCTCGCCTACTTTGTTCGGGGTGGCAGGAAAATCGACGAAACGAGAAAAACTCGACGAAGAGTGCAAGAGAAGATGTGGTGAAAAGTGAGAATCGTTCTCGCGCAAAAGAGAGAAAGCAAGGTGAGCAGAGCGAAAAGGTTGGGGAAAAGGCGAGCAAGGGGAACGTGAAAATTCGAGGGAAAATCCGTAGTAATAACCTAGCAGCGTATAGGGAGTAGTTCTCTGTTGCCGGTGATCCCCAGCAATGCCTCGCAACCACCCCTCTCTTCCTTTCCGATGGTCCTTTCGGTTGGAATGTGCGTTACGTTGTGCGGGAGAACATTATGCTTAAATCGGAATGTGTGTCAGAGAGAAGGACAGAGAGAGAGAGGGAGGGAGAGAGAGAGAGCTTAAAGCAGGGGAAAAAGGAGAAACAGAGATGAAGAGGGGCTGGGAGTTATCAACAACGACTTTGTATCGAAGGAGGCGACGCGTAAGGCGTGGAGCGTAAGGTGGTTTGATATTTTGATTTGATTTCCTCCATTGTTTACGACCGCCAAAGCACGGAAGAGGGGCAAGGTTTGTAGTTTGGCAAAGAGAACAACCGAGAGTCCGTTTTGGTGTTCCTTAGGAGAAGGCCAGTTACCCATTCCTTCAACTTCTTTTAAATCAATTTGAAAATTGATGGAATTATTCAAATAAATACTTGAAAACGATTGATATGTGGCAAACTGTAGGCGAGACTCATTAACTTGACTGCTAATTAATTTAGAAAACCAATTTGCAACACTCCCTAGAGCTGATTGCCCTTCCCGGAAGACCATTGCCAGCATTTTGTACGATGGCCTAATGAAGACCAACAAACAGACGGGCTTCACTAAATCACAAACTTCAAAGCTATGGTGCAACAGAAGTAAAACAACGCGCTCCCGAGTAGAAATGCTTTTTCCCCAAAAAGGAAAGCAAAGAGAATGCAAGACAGAGAGATGAAAAGAGCGAGAGAGAGAGAGAGAGAGAGAGAGAGAGAGAGAGAGAGAATCATGTAACATAAGAAAGAGAGAGACCAGAGAGAGAGAGAGAGAGAGAGAGAGAGAGCGCCTGCAAGGATATAGAGTGGGTGAGCTTTGGGAGCATGTAACATAAGAAAGCCCATTTCACCCACGAGGTACACCCATCCACCCACCAACCCACCGAAGCACAACTCTCCACCCTTCTCCATTTGTTACTGTAACCAAGCCGATCATTGTGCAAAACTGGAGCGGAACAATTAACTAGAGCACTAGGCACACGACGCAGCAGCAGCACAACTACTCGCACACGACCACAAGGAACTACCACTAATAGGCATAAGAAGTGCGCCCGAGATGCCTGGAGCCAGTGCCTTCCGCTAATGATTTATTCCTGGTGCTGGTTCGGGAAGCGCAGCACAGGACCGCCGTTGCCATCGAGTACGAATCCACGCGACTTGTTTATCGGGAAGACGCCACATCACCGAACGTCTGGTTCATCGGTTCCGGCCCTCGCGCTACAGCCCGGAAATGGTTCATTTCGAGTTGTCGACCGATCTCTTACAACAAGCCATGGGTATGTGTGGATGTGTGACCTTCCTGTCTGTCGCTCGATCGAAGAGCCGGCCGTCCCGGAACTGTGTTTCGTTTCGTGGGACATTCGCGATTTATTACAGGGATCGGTACCGGGTCCCGGCCCTCGGTCCAAAGATTTATGGTGGTTTGTTTGTAGCCTGCGCGAGGGAGAGCGAGAGCGAGAGAGAGAGGGTAGGTGAGTTCGCGAAAATGTCGCGCAAACGGTTTGAACTCCGAAGTCAAGCACAGAGAGGCCGATGTGTCTCCTATGGCGTGTATCACGCTGTCGGCAGCCGCTGTCGGAAACCGTCGCTAATATTTCCGCCGATACGCCAAGGCTCTGTGCTTCCGGCCTTCCCGGGGGAAAGGGAAATGCTTTGCAGGTGAGACACAGAACGCAACACCGGAACCGTGTTTCGTTCGTTATTCGTTGTTTTTTCTTCGATTCACACCAGGAACTCATTCGTTAAATAGCAAAGGACAGTTTTCCCTCGCGAAACGATGGTCCTCCGATTAGGTTAATGTGCGGGAAAACTCGCTGCGGTAGGGCAGGTCGTGCCAGCGCAAATTAATGGACCGCAGCGTCTCAGCGCTAGCAGCCTAAGGGACATTTACTGCTTTGGGATTCCATTTTCTCCCTTTTGCGCGGTCCGTCGAAATC
Organism: Anopheles aquasalis; assembly: GCF_943734665.1. NCBI lineage: Eukaryota > Metazoa > Arthropoda > Insecta > Diptera > Culicidae > Anopheles > Anopheles aquasalis. Next base: position 66,788,054 of record NC_064877.1, on the reverse strand, counting down.
GAATCTCGAAGCCCTTTCGTGAACGGAATCGGAAGCAGGGTGAAAGAAGTCCTTCTTGGTCCTGTTTCGTTTCGCCTTCCGGCGGGCCGGAGCGAGCCGGACGTCCTTACACCGCAGACAGCGACCCCGGAGCACCCGGAGCGGTTTTTAATTTAAATGAAACCAAACGAATCGGCATCCGTGGTGTTTCTGCTGCTCGGTTCCTCGGTCGGGATGTGGCCCCAAACCGTCCCACGGGAAAGACGCATTAGATATTAATTTCTCGCATCGCACGCGTCGGTGGACACGGTGGTCGGTCGGACTCGAGTTGCTCGAGAAAGCAACAAGCAACGATGCCTTCAGGGTCAGACCGTGACCACCAAGGACTCTGTATGTGATTGTGTGATTGTGTTGGGACGTGGTTTTTCGTAAGAAATCTTCCGAATCCCGAATCGGTCTGCGGAGTGAATAATTTATGCTCCGAGAGAGCCCTTCGGTAACCAGTTCAGTCTCCATGCATGCGTGCGCTCGTCCTTGCGCTCGGTGGTGGTAGTATTTGTGGACGAAAGTTTTGCAGATAGAAGCCTCGAGGCACCCGGGTACAAATTCCACGACCTCCGTCGTCCATCCGTTGACGCGATGGTTCCAGATTCCAGGAAGAAATGGCCCTTCGCAAGGTCGGGAAAGGTTGAAGACTGGGAAGGCCTCGGGGTAAAATTTAAAGAAAAGATTCGCAACACAACACACCCACCGAGACACTCGCTGTTCCGTTGAGGTTCGAAGGCGATGATCGAAGGGGGAGGCGCACGACGAGCTAACCGGGCTGGGCTGTGATTCGATACCGATAGCGGCCGATATTTCCGAGGGCTTCACGTTTGGCATAACAGAGATGCTTTCACCCTTTTTTGTGGAGCAACATTTTCCGACTTTCTTCTATTAAATTCCCTTCTCTCGCTAAAGGTCACACCGAATGTCCTTTGATGAAAGGTACAGGAGAGATGAAGAGCGTGACAAAGAGATAGATAGAGAGAGAGAGAGAGAGAGAGAGAGAGAGAGAGAGAAAGATAACGATCTTTCGTGGAAACGATGAAAGTAAGTTTCACTTCGAATGGTCTCGGTGCAAGTTTCGTTAAATTAATTAAAACATTCACAAAAGTGTTGCACGCATGTAGTGACACCCTTGTCTCTTGCCAACCCCTTTTTTGTGCTTCTCCACAGCATCGACAAGAGAATGCTGCCAAAGAAGTCATTCCCGGCGGTACTGGTAACTTGTAAAGACATGCCGCACAGGTAAGAGGAGGTCCAAAACAAGCCTCCAAGGCGGAGAAAAGCCTATTTCAGCCCACGGAAAAACAACACAAATCCGACGCTTTTTTGTCATCTTGAGCGTCTCTTTCTGCCCCCCCCCTTTCCCCCCGGTGCTGGCAATCCTTTTTGGGGCTGGCAGTGCACATAACAAAAGATGTCGCACAAGACTTCGCTCTGGTTAGTGCTGTGCTTGGCGTGCTACCTACATGCGACCGCACATGCTGTATTGCTCCACAAGCACGAGCTCACACATGAGAGATGCCACCGCCACCAGCGGGGCAGCGAGAGAGTTGGACGAAAAGTTTATCGCTCCCCAGACGGTTTTAAAACTTTACGCCAGGCACGATTAACCATTAGCTCTCACACGATATCGCTGTCGCTGTTGCTGTGTTGCTGTGGTTTGCTGGAGAGGGCTGGAGAAACTATTTCTTTGTTGTCTACCGGCCCGAAGCCGCATTCCGGGGACCGGTTCCACGGACCGTCGTGTTCGTCGTTGCGACAACAACGGATCGTGATTTTCTCATCAAAATGCGGGACCTACCGGCCAGACGGACGGAACGGGATCTGAAGATAAATTGGCCAGCGTAGCCAGTCAGTCAGCAAATGCTGGTGCTGGGGCCGCTGCTTTGGATCGAAGAAATCAAATCAAGCGCTGCTTGTGCCCCGCAAGCCTCAAGCCACTGGATTCGCTCACTTTCGCAAGATTCAGATTTGGATTCGATTGTGCGTTCTGGTTGGCATTTAGAGGAGGGGTAGGGGTCTCTGGCCGAAGACGAGTGGTTGCTCACGTGGAATCAATATTGTTCAATTTTGTACGGATTAACCGGGGCTCCTGAGCAGGGCAGGGGCAGTAGGCGGCCCGGAACCGGAACACATTTTCCACGCCTTCGAGACCCACGTTTTCCTTGGTATTTCTTTCTTTCTTGGTTTTCTCTTTGTTTTCCATCCGAGACACCCTCTGCAGCACTTACGGTGTCGTCCATTTCGGGGGTTTTCTTGCTTTGCTTTTCATTTTCTTTGCGTTGTTCAAGCGCGAATGGCGGCCACACTCCGCGTGTTGGGAGATTTACAACCCGCGGTCTCCAAGATGGCGTGAGGTTCCGCGAGGTTGGCCATGGCACAAAGCGTGCCGCTCGTTCAAGCGGCTTTTAAGGAAGTAAAGAGCCAGAAAGAGAGAGAGAGTGGTCGGCGTGGAAAAGAAAAACAAATTTCACATGCCTATACATCCTGGGACCGGCTGGTGCTGGCTCTACAGGAGCCGACTGCGACCAGAGCCACTGCGCCATCTGGTAGCAGCGGCGGCGGCGGCGACTGGGGTCGTTGGTTGGCGGAGAAAGAATTTTTGTCTGATATTTTAGATTCTTTACATGCCTTGTGGCTGCCCTCGGGGGACTTATGCGTGGGATGGAGCGAAAGAAACGGCCACGGTCTTAAAGCAACGGAGACACTCCGCCTCGATTGCATCGAACGGGATCTCGATGTCTTACGCCATCATTTCCTTTGGTGGAAAGGGCGCTCCCGGTGAATACGACTGCGAGAGCGCTATAGCTGATCTAGCAACTCGATTATCCGACGTAACATAACCGATACCGTTTGCCTATCGTTTGCGACGGTGCGTTGGCAGAGCGAATCGTTTTGTGCCCGAGAAGCACCAACGGAAATGGTGGTGAGAGCGGAAACCGGGAAGGTGAAGTGAAATGGAGAACGTTTAGCCCTCCAGGTATCGTGCGCGTCTTTTGAAGCAACAACAGAACTGTTACTTTCGAGAAAAGAAAGTGAGCGAATTGAATGAAGCGTGCCAGTGAGCAATAATCGGTTCGTGATTGAAAAACAATTTAAAAGATGGCGCACAATAGCTGCTGCTGCTGCTGCTTCTCTGTGACGTAGCAGGTGAGTAACTCTATTTGCCTAAATAGCTACAGTCCTTTATGCGAGGCGAGTCACCATTAAACGTGTTTCTTATGTTAAATTTAAGCTTTCAATAGATTCCCTCACCTAATCTCCCACCCTGAAGCACCCTTCCAGGGATCGTGCTCCAGACTGAGAGCAACAAGAGACACGGCAACGCTAAAGACAACGCCCCAGGAAGGCTGGATAAAAGTATAATTTGCGATGATGATAACGAAGCTTTAATCGAATTGAATCCACAGAGTCCGCGGAGTTTGGGTGGAGTGTTTCGAGCGCCGCTTTTGTTCCTGCAGCGCAATGCAGCACCCGAACCCGAACCGTACGGGAAGCAGTGCCGATGGAATCCGGAAATGTTATGCAAATTACTTCGAGAAGCCGTTCCGTTCGTGTTGTTTGCATTGACCGCGACCGCGATAGGGATCAAGGCGGAAGAGATGAAGCGAGAGTCTCAAAACCCGAAGTAAAAAAAAACAGTAGAAAAGCTTCTTCGCTTTTCGATATTTTCATTTCCACCTCCGCGTGCCCACCCAAGCCGTTCGATTGTATGTTCGTGCGTAGCCGATGCTAATTCGATCCCGGGCAGCTGATTATGCGAAAATATGAACTTAATTTGTAACGCAAATTATTCCAGTTCCAGCTTCCTCCTTTTTTATTCACGCTCTGTCTCTCTGTCTCCGTGTGGAGTACGATGCTCCAGCTCACTCCAGAAGGTTCAACAGTGTGCAGAATCACATCTTGGCCTGATTATGGCCCCGATCGACCCGACGCCCAATGCACGATGGTCTCGGTGGAGATAAATCCGAGCCCGGGATAAGGAAGTTTATGTGTTGACGTACAAATTATAACACATCCAAGATGGCGCTGTAATGGTCTTACAAATCAGCGGACGTCAGCCCGCAAGAGGGTGCGCCCGCCACGCAGACAATCGGATTACGAAGATCGATTTTCCTCGGACCTCGGATCTCATCGGGCGGATAACTCATTTGCGCTGTTTGGTTTATGATCATCTCATTACGCTCTGCGTGCCGGCGCTCGTAAACATCCGAAAGCAATTCCCTCCTTTCGTTGCTTTCGCCGGCGGCCGGGGCTGTGGGCATGCAAACATAAAAAACACGTTCCGTGGTTCGCTCGCTTGCTGCCACGTCCTTGAGGCCATGGCAAGCCGAACGGCGATTTATGGTGTATTGCCGCCGGTACTCTGTTGCTCTCTCGCCACCAGCATAAGTGTCGGGCTCAAGATCAGCTGCAGTTGATGGGGGAAGGCCACCGCCTTTTTTTGCTTTTTGTAGCCACCCAGTGCTCGCTCGCTCCCTCCAGCAGCTTCACAGCATTCGTAGCATTCGTTTGGGTTCGCCTTTGGAAGTCAATATCGATCCTCGTGTCCTTTATCGGCGTTTTTGCGCGCGCCCGTGTGTGTGCTGGTTACGAGGAGCACTTTTCCGGCTCGGCCTTGAAATGCTCGCCTTCCCTGTCAATTAATTTGCCATCAGCTCCATAAAACATTGATTACTGTGTTGTTATGCTGGTCTCCCCCTCTCTGCCGGTGATGGTCCGCCCCTAGTTGTAGCTGTTGCAATGGCCGATGGCTAATGCGTATTTGTTTCACTGCTGCTCACTTGTTGGTTGGAGGCGAGCGTACGGTTTTTGCTCGGTTTAGTGCTTCGCCCTTCTTGTGCTTTTGTGATGTGATTGTCGCAATGCGTCTTTGCTGTTCCTCTGACGGACATGCAATCGATAGCACAGCATCAACAGGAATTCGATAGCGAAGCAAGAGTGCATTTTTTATCGAGAGCTGAGGGACCATCTTGTACAGAAGTTGAGTTTTTGTATAAACAATTTATGCTACTACGATCACCATAAGCCACAAACATGTGATTTCCTTTCGTCTTTGTCTGCATACAAAAATGCTACAATCAGCCCATGCCAAACCATAGCATAATGATGATTCCACGGATTGCTCTATTATTACTTTTGCATCCAGCAAAAGTCCCTCCACTGCTGCAAATCTGCAAGCTCGTGAGTTCTGACAAAGCAATCAACGGACTCATCCTCCTCGAGACAGACAGCATCCACCTTTGGCAACGATGTTTGGCTACGATGTTTCGAATTGGTTGCTGATTATGAGCATCGTTCTGCACATCACAGCCTTTCACCTTGAGCACCACGCTCTGTAGTCTAGTCTCAAATCGCAAGACGTTCGCCACGCGATGTGAACACCACGGCGAAACACCGGACCGGAGACAGACGACAAAGCAACTTCGAGCGATTCGAGGACTCCGCCCATCTCGATGGCACGTTTCGAATGAGTTTTCCTTTAATGATTCTACCCGTCATCAACATAACCCGAGCACACCGAAGCAGGAGCGCACCGTTCTGTTTTGTTCTGGAGACTGGTGGACTGGCTGGCTGGCTGGCTGGTTGGCCAGGAGTTGTCCGATTACATGCCGCGTGGCGGAATGGTCTTTGATTAGCGACATTGTATCGAGCTGGATTAATGGCGCGGAGATGGTTGGTACAACGACGGCGCCGACGTGAGTGAAATCGTTTGTCATGGTTTAAACGGAAAGGGAACCAGCACACAAGCCGGCATAGATCCTTGATCGCATCTCTCTCTCCCTCGGCCGCTCGGGAGAGAGGCAACGAGAGATTGAAATAGATGATAGTGAACCCGGAAAGCTGACACTTATTGAGTTTTATGAGCATAAAGCGGAATGTTTTTCCGGGTGGTTTTCCTGGGCTTTTCCCGATCACTACCCCCTACGCGCGCCCTTTTGTTTTGTGAACATCTTTACTGACCATTTACTTTCCCTCCCAAAAACGGTCCTCTTCGTCATCGCCACGGTTTCTTTGTTCTCGCTTCTCACGGCTCACGATTTCCACGGAGCCGCTTTACCCCTTTTTGGGGAGAGGGGTGAGGAAACTTTCAAACCTTTGGTCTGCCTGCTAGATGAATACCATTTTTACTGCCACCGACCAAAACCGTCGAATGCCTTCTGGTTGCTTCTTTGTCAAACATTATGGGCATCCTTGAAAGGACCTTCCCCTAAAAGTTTCCAATTCTTTTGCATCCACCACCGCTCTGCTTTTGGTCCCCCAATCCGTCCCGCCACTGGCCATAGAAAGCAGAAGTTTACGGGCACGGTAACCCAGGATTCATCGTGGAGGGGGGATTTGGTTAGTTTTGTGGGGGTGGTTTCGATGCTTTTCATTCCATCCTTAGCACCTCTACCCCTTCACCATCCCTCAGCACACTATCGCTTGGTGAAGCTGTCGCTGCTTTTCCGGTCTCTCTCTCTCTCTCTCTCTCTCTCTCTCTCTCTCTCTCTCTCTCGCTCTCTGTGGCCGGGGCGTTTATGCTGATGACTTTTGGCGGCCGCTTTATTGTGGCGAGAATTGTAAAATTCAAACAAACTGAACAACCGGTGAGTCGGTAGAAGCAGAAAGACGATTTCATTCTCCCTTCTCCTGTTAAAGTGCTAAAAGGGTAAAGGGTGGGTGCGAGATTAAAATCAAAATACGAGCAATGGAGTGCACACTCACTCAGACAAACAAAACCACCCCCGGAAAGTAACGAGATACGCCAGAACAGAAACATAAATACGAGGCACCGTACAGGGCAGCGGTCCGAGTGGTGCTGCCGTCTGGATGTTTATTTAGTCCCTTGGGGCCGACTACCGGACCTGCCAGCTCGGTGATGGCTCGGTCTTACGCACCAGATAGAGAGAGAGAGAAAGAGAGAGAGAGGAAAGAGACTAGAACGCGGGGATGAAATCAAAGCGTTACATCAAATTCGGTCAACCTCGAGTGCGGTGCTGTCCACGAATTCTGGCCGTTCCGTTGATTGGCTGCCACTTCAAGTGCCTCTCAATCGAAAACCTCTAGTTGAAAAACCAGAACCCCCACCTCGGACGACTCGAGGACCATTTAAACTGTTTCCCTTTTTGGCTGATTTGCTTCATTCATCCTCCTTGAAGTGTACGGACCCGAAAGGGAAAGGGGCCCGAAGAAGAAGTTAATGTTGAACTAAACACGTAGGCCTGGTGTTGCCACCGGTTGCCACGGTGACAGGAAGCAGCAGCCATAAAAGGAAGCAGCAGCAGCCGAGCGCAGCCGAGGAGGTCATAAATACGATGTGCTTCCATTTCCGCCCCGGGAACGGAACGGGGGACCGTCTGCAGCCCGGAACACGCCCGGCCAGCGACCAGCGTTAATGAGGGAGCATAATTTTGACTTACAGCTTCTTCTTTTTCTTCTTCCTGCCAGCGCCAGCCAGAGTCACGTGGACCGTTCCTTTTGTGGACAATCGGTCAGAAAAGTGAACCATTTTCGGGATTCGGGCCCATCTGGAGGGCCCGAAAAAAGGACGGTGCGCGATTTCGTAATAGAGAATGGCATGTTGTCATTTACTTTGTCTTACTTCACAATGTTCCACGCGCGCACCACGCGGTACCCGGCTGCTGTCGCGGATTCCAAGGAGAGCGTCACCCGCGTCACGGGGCACTAAACGGCCATCATTAATTTCGGGTGTGCGAGCGAGCGGGCGAACGAGCGAGCGAGCTCGGTCGAGCCATTCGTTTTCATTTCGCAATTTATGAGCAATGCGGTCGTAAACTGGGTTCTCGATTCCGGCCACTCGTCTCAGCGTTAGGTTTGCCGTTTTTTCCGAGTGGATTTCGGTGGACCTCCAGTGTCTGGAGTGATGGTTTTGATGCCTTCTTTTTTGTTGTTTTATATTAAAACAGGCGAAGGACAAAGGATCTGCTTTTTGGAAACTGTTCCCGTTCCATCTCCAACAGTGGCCACTCCAAAGCGCGCGAACTGCTTTTCAATTGCTTCGTGGCAGCAAAGGACGAACGATGCGGTGTTGCTGCTGCTAATCAAGTAAAACGACACTTGAGGTTCGTTTAAAAATGTATCCATTTATTTCGATTCGATTTTCTGCCTGAACTTCTGCCTACCCCTAACAAGTGTGACTGTGACGCTTCGTTTCCTTATCGTGGCAACCGATTGCCATGCCCTGGAACGAAGCGCACTGAACTGGATGGTAAATTCCTGGATCGGCTCTTCTACTTGGTAAACAATTAAGGGGAGTACGTTGTCTCACCTGCCTGCTGGTGCAGTTGACCACCAGATGTTCTTGCATTTCCATCGCTCGATTTGAAACCGGTTCTTGAAATTGATTTTAAGTTTCCATTCCGCGCACACTTCTTACAATGCCTTTTTAATGAAGCATTCGCTCCTCGGTACGCACCGCATGGCTTAAAGCTTTATTACTTCTTTCGATTTTCCTGTGTCTTCGAATGAAACTCTTCGAGATGTTCGATAGAGAGAGGGAGGGAGGGTACACCTCAGTTTGGTGCTTTATGCTTCCATCTTTTGCTTCAGTTTTTTTGTGACACAATAAGAGATTTGGCTTTTGAGAGGATTTAGTTTAAGGGCTACAGCATCTCATGCTGATTCCATTTCGGCAACTCGGACCACCTATTTGGCAACATTAACATACACGTATTCGTACTGCATACAACAGGTTAGCTTGATGCGAGTGTTGTTGGCACTCACAACGATACATTTTTATCTTGATTACCGGGCCGTTAGTACACCCCGTCTAGTGCGCTTCAACGTTTCCAAAGGGAATATTTGGTTTTGATTTTTGTTGGAATCGCTAAATCGTGTTGCGCTCTCTCTCCGGGGATGTACTGTTGATGTATCAAAATTGAGCCCTTCACTTTTGGTTTCTTACATTCGAACAACTGTGTTTCTTGTGCGCTCTCTCTCTAGCTAAACTAATTAAATCTAATCCTTTCATTAAGCGGTTCGTCGTACCAGCAAGCACGAGTCACTCGTAGGCCATTCACTTTCCTGCTTTGCTGTCCGTTTAGACCGTTCAAAGACAATTCATTCCATCCTTTCATTTGGTGGTTACCTTAGTTTTTGGCTTTGATGTTATTCTTAAAAACAACAGTTTCTTCGTTTAGTTCGTTTCCTATTATGCTTTATTTTACTGGGATTTTCTTTACCACTTACTTGTCTGGTGGTTCCATAAACTATGAAATCGGTTCCCTTTTTTAATATCCATTTGTTCACATTTACTACCGAATGGGCGATCGTTTATTAACACATTTCATTTTATTTTCTTCCCTAAATCATCGAAAGCATCATTGCGTGCATTTCATCAGGACACATGCCACGTATCGGTGACAGGCAACAGTCGCGTCTAGCGCACCACCAGAGTAGTAATTGCCAAAGTGTTCCCTCACCGTACACCAGCCTGCACCGTGGTAGCCACCGGTAGCCATCGCAGCGGAACGTCCGAAGCACGCCGGCTCAAGATTCGTCTCCGCCGGGTGTGTTGCTACCGGAAGCGGAACAGGATCCGTGCGAGTGCAGCGTCACCTTCGGCTCCGGTACCGGGACCATCTCTTCCGGTTTGGACTCTCGTCGTTCCACTGCGTTGAAAAGGGGAGGACGCAACGTGGTCACCAATCGACGATCAAGCCCCAAGGATGGCCGGATGCAAGAAGGTGGAGCGGTCGCAAGAAAAAAAAAGAAAAAGAGGGGAGAAGGGAGAAGGGAACAGGATATCAGTTCTCGCTGCTACTGCTGCCACCAACAACCATTTGTCCCTTGGCGTTGCTTACCCAGCGGAACGAGCAATTTCGGCTGTAATGGCAGCAATAAATCTACATTTCCGGTCGTTGGTTGGCGCGGTTGCAACGAGCTCAGCTGGGGTACGTTGATGAAATCACCTAGCGAGAGAGAAAGAGAGAGAGGGGAGAGTAGCCGGAACCAGCGGACAAATTGGATACCGGACGTACGTTGTGGGGATTATTATTAGTTTTTAAAACGGAGTCCTCATCGAAGAAGGGAACTGGTAGCAATCGGAAAATCGGAAAATTACCTGGCTGCAGGACGGCGGGAGGCTTGAGGACGGCGAGCCCGGGTACGGACGGTCCCTGCAGCGTGAGCCCTATCACATTGACGCCATTCACGTGACCTGGTGAAAAAACAAAGAAAATGCCGCTTCGTCTGAGTCGCTTTCGTCCTTCATCGTGAAAGCTTTGGAGCTCCTCCGGGGTCGGAAAAGCTCTCGCACAAAACTGCGCATGCAACGCCCACGCCGCCCCCCCTTGTTTGGAGTAGCTTTACACCCACAACGGCTCCAAAAGCTCCCTTCTGGCGTAACGGAAAGCTTACCGATTTTCGCTCCACCGAAAGCATCCTTGAAGATGGCGGGATGGGTTGGCCCACAGCCTCCGCCCCCTCCAGCGCCCGGTTGTCCTGGATGTTGGTGTTTCATCGCGTTCACGCGCCGATTGGCCACCCCAACGTCCCGTTTCCGTCGCGGTTGCTCCACCGGCAGCACTCGGCGACGTTTTTTCGGCAGCTTCGAGCGAGCCTGCAAGCGGACACCGCGACATTGAAAGGAAAGAAAGGAGAGAAATGCGAACACGCAGATAGCATAAGTGGTTCCGCTGACAACCCGGGCGGTATGCTGTTGAAACAAAAGAAGGGATGACGAGGGAAGAAGTTGAAGAGGGCGCCGGAACCGTAATTCCACCCGTTACACCCGAGATAACACAATGTCTTTGTTTATTTTCCATGTTCTTTCCAACCCCCACGGGTTCATGCGGCGCACGAGCTGTTTTCTTGGTTTTCATTCCGAGAAAATTTATAGTGATAATGAAAAGAGAGAGAGGGAATGGGGTGGCATGGGATGAGGCGAATGTAGGCCTTCCAGAAAGCCGCAGGAGCAGCTCAGTTCTGGTCCAAAGGAGGAACTGTGTACGCTGCGCTCCACCAGGCCAGGTGGCCGAGGTGCCAAATGATAAGCGGCCACTCGACTCGACGGTGTGTAAATGTGAGTGTTTGTGTGTGCGTGAGAGAGAAAAGAAGAGAGTGACAATGGTATCAGTGATCACCGGAAGCACCACCTTCCGGATGCGAGTGGTGGGGTGGGTTCGTGCAAACAAATGAGAGAGTTTTTTTCCGAGGGCTATGGTGGATGGGATGGTCCCGCCTCATCACATTACCACCAACACCACCACCCCGTTCCGTTCCGTTCGGTTCGGTTTGCACAATTTAATTGTTTGATCTAAATGCAAATTTGACTGCTAAGCGGTCGGCCGGTTGGCGACCAAACCATTATGCTTGCAATGCAAATCGTGTGCAGTGGGTTGGCACGTTGCTCTTTAGCATTGCCAGCATCCCGGCGAAAGGTGGGAAGGTGTTCTCGTACTAATCGTGATATTTGTTCGAGACACAAGCGACCGAGTGAATCAGGATGGCATTTTCGCGTAAAAAATGTCAAAGGAATTTTCAATTTCATCTTTTGTTTTCGCCTCTTGTCCTGTCTGCCTGTGTTGGGAAATGGGAAAGTTTAGATAGATTGGATAGATTTCCAAGTAATGCTCTGAATTTATCCAAGGTCTTGTATTCGAGACCAAAGAAATCTTCGAGATCAAGGAAAAAAATAAACAAACAATGACAAAAGTGTTCTTGAGACTCTTCTTCTGCGTAGTTTAGTCGTGATTGCGTTGATTTTCTTTGACAACTGACCTGTTGCTTCTTCTAAATAAGTGTGTTTGAAGCTTCACGACATTAATTTAATGAGCAAATGCTAGGAAAAGTAAGCAATAGCGTGTTCCTGGCCTCATTTTATTGCTAGACACATCTACAACATTTCCTGCACTCGTGCCGTTTATTTATGTTGACAAATTGGCAAAGGTGATAGAGATCAAGGTGACCAGATTTATGGCCATGCCGTTTCTCCTCATGTAGTCGTACTACTGCATCCGTGATCTTAAAGGCGTTCAATCTAAATGTTATTGAAATAGATGCAGATGGTCTGACAATTTTGAAATTAAATTGTTTTCGTCTGCTTTTGAGTGGCTAACCATGCATACCATTCGCTCGAATTAGTGTTTACGTAACAGCAAACTAAGATGAAGCATCTGTAATGTTGCGAATAGATTAAGTAGACCAAGACTGTAGATGATCCCGTTCTATCAATGAGTGTTCCAAGACAAAGTAAAAGCGATAATAAATATTGAACTTGTTACTGACGTTAGCTGTGATTGAGTTGACTCGGAATTAAATCAAAATGATAATCAAGGCTGATTTTAAAGGCAAACAATGCTTTGTATTGGGGAACTAGCAGTCAACAAGAGCATCAATTGGCAAACATTTTTCTTGCCCCTTCCTCGGCTCCCGATTGCTCTTTGTTATCGCTTGTGAGTCGCCAGTCTAGATCATCTCAAAAACCCTCAAAAAACTCCCCTCCCGGGAACAAAAAAAACTCCCGAAATCTCATTACCAACTGCTGTTAAAAGTGCGAATGATTACTCTGAGTGTGAGGGATGGGGCACTCGCGACGGACAAAAACAAGCTTACCCTAGACTGGCCACTCGCCAAATGTTGGCGCGAAAAAAACAAACATAATTCTATCCCTTGCCAACACTGTGTTGCGATGGTTGCGTCCGGAGCATCGCTGCAATGTTTATCTTTTGAGCAACACCACGGTCACCACCACCACCACCAGCGGCCATCACCAACACGAGCGCTCGCATTCGCGTTCTCGTCCAGTCCCGTCAGTCCCGGGACACATCCAGGTTCGCGCATCCTTTTCCGCTTAGCGCGGATGGAACCAATTTGAGAAACTGCCAGCACCGATAAAAATTTAAATGAGAAAATTATGTAAATCGAACAACGCACACACCGACCGACCGCGTTGGGCAGCGGTGGGCGTTGCGTCGCGTTGCGCCAACGTCGGCAACGGGTGAAACGGGTCCAAAACAGACGGACTAGCGACGGATCGACCGGTTTGCCCGTTTTGTTGCAGTTTGGTAACCTTTCCCTTTACGCGAAACCCACGTTCCACCACTTCAGGTTACGGTTGTATCCTTTTCTTAAGGATGCCGTGCCCATCGTAGAAGAAGTAGAAGATGGAACGGGATATCTATAGGCCGCCCGCGTTACATCACGACCGCGTGATCGAGCGGTTACGAAAGGATACGGCGACCGTCCTTCGTTCATTCGTCTTTTGTGGCCTTGTTCTATGGAGCCGTCGAGGTGCGCTTTTCATCAGGCACTCCCTTATTCAACGAACAGCGAGTTCAGCGAGCCCCGCGGAGTTAGTTAAGATTGACGTGCCAACAGGTAAGTGAACGTCCATTAGCCTCGCGGGCAACCGTGCAATGCAATGATGCCATTCATTCAGCGAAAGGATGTCGTCCTGGCCACTCCAAAGCACATCCAGAGCATCAATAGTCGCTTTGCAAAGGGATACTTTCCTGACATTACCTTGCTGCTACCCGTGCCTTGGTCGCTCTCTTTCGTAGTGGTTCACCGCCCGTTGTCGGATGATTTTATGCTAATGTCCTTGGGAGAAGCTCTACGCGCTGAATAGGCGCCAGTGCCAGGGTTTTTTTGCTCGGGCAAAAAAAGGCCCAGCTTTTCCCTAAACCTTGTGGTGACTGTCAGTCCGAGGTCCCTTTTGTTTGATCAACTATCCCGGCAAGTTTTGCACGCCCCCGGTTCCGTGTCCGACTGCTCGACCCACCCCGTTGAGTGGTTTTTGTTCGAAGGACGAAGCGACAAGTTTTCAACCTCGGTCAACCTCTCCTTTTAACCGAGTTAAATGGGCTGTCAAATGCAGTTAATTGGAGCCGCCAGCGTGAGATTTGTAGCTATCTTTTGCAACGCACAAACCCCACCAGCGGGCCAGCAGGGCACGGAATGTACAAGTGTATTTGTTCAACGAGCGTGAAAAGTGACATCGAGCGCGAATGGATGGATGGGAATGGATTGTGTACAATTAAAAATGGTTGCGCTTCAGTGTGTGCATCCCTTCGGTGTGATAAGGGTTCACTCAGGGGTTCAAGTGACGTCACGGTCGCAGCACAAAACAAATTATTATTTTTTTTTTTTTAGTTGATATCTTACGGACGGAGCCGTATATATCACAAAACAAATTACGTGCTGCGTTTTTTACCAGAGCCACCTTAATCTACGTCTCAGAGCTTTCGTTTCTCTGATTGAACTGTTACAAATCGTTTTCATAAAATTGTGAGAAAATATGTTTCCACCTTTTCGGTGGGACTCCATTTTCATAACCAACTGGCCGAATGAATAATGAACCTTCCTGGCGAACACTATCCTCTCCACTCGAGCTTCTCGGAGCTGGACACACATTCGAACAAACAATCATTTATCAAAATCCCACCGGTATCAAATGGATCTACGGTGAGCGAGCCCCGGGTAGCGGGTAGCAAATGCGAATGCCGCCACCGAATCACGGCGTCCGGTTGGCCCCCGGGAAGTTCATAAATCACTCGCCTCGCGTACCGAAGGCCGCGGGATGAGGCGCATAAATCTACCAATTAGGGTCAAGATTAAGGGAGATCCTAATTCCCCGAGTTCGGCAACAAGGTAAGACAAGTATAATTGAGACGCCAATGGCGTCCCTTGTCGGAGTCTTATCTTGGACGTAGCGCAATTCCGAAAAAAAAACACATTTTTCGCAGCCCTTGTCGAAGAGAGCCAGATGGAGTAGAAGCTGCTACTGCGCCCGGATTGAGAAATGGACCGATCGCCACGGAAATTTAAATCAATTTTTACTCGCCGGACCGGACCGGCTCACTTACAGATCGAGCACATCGTACAGGCGGAGCAAAAAAGGAGAAATCGTGACGTGCATTAGGACGAAATGCGCCAG
>NC_064877.1:66758146-66770646 GCF_943734665.1 Anopheles aquasalis | reverse complement strand
TCAAAAGTTGTAGATTAATATGTTATTTACTTGAAAAAATAAAGTTGAATGGAAAATACCGAAATCATCCCTCCCCCCCCCCCCCCCCACCACTAAATATGCTTTTTTCTAACAAAACTCAAACGGAGCCAATGTTCTTGATCAGAGCGGTAAAGGCAATTCCAAAACTGGTCGCCGCGCCGGAAGAACGAAATGATGTAGCTTCGATGCCGAAACCCCATGATGGAGGCGCCAGGTACCTCATGGCTGATGGAGGCGCCATGAAATTTAACGTTTGTTGTTGTTTCTTCATTCAATGTTTCGAACACTACTGTCATTGCAGGTACACTACTAATCTTCAATTCCAACGTATATGCATATAATAAAATTACATGGAACATACAATTAATGACCAAACTTAGCATACATATACACCGTGGTCGTGGCCTTGGACCGCACTAAATAATTTGCCGGTCCCGATTTTTAGACCTCTGGATTATTCTGTTGCCCTTCTCATTACCTCTTTAAAATTATGTTGCACATTAAGCTGAACAAGACAATATTAAGATGAAATCTGACATTATTAGAATAAATAATAAATAGATGAGGTAGCCCGAACAACATTATCTAATGGTCTTCATCTTCCATTTTCCTTCTGAACCATTTGAAAAAAACAGTTGATGCTTTATGGTTTAGTGAAATATTTCCTGTAAAATGCTTTGATGTAATGAATTTCATACGTCGTGACATGTATTAATTTCATAAAAGGTAACTAGACGTTTCAATAAACATCTACAAGCATTATGCTCACTATGTTTGTGTGGATCAAACGACCCAATGCAGATTGTTTCCTGCTGGTGCTGTGGATTCAATCACACTCAATCACGGAGAAACATATGATTTTCAATTATAATAAAAGTTTTGTAATGAAATGATAACTATATCTTGGCTCAAGTCGAGCCATCTGCACCGTTGGCTTACCTGTGTGTGCGAATAGAACATGGAAAAGTTGCTAACAATAACCGGAACCGGAAGAGCGATCGTCAGCACTCCCGCCAGTGCACACAGTGCCCCGACGAACATGCCGACGTACGTTTTCGGTGCCATATCACCGTACCCGACCGTGGTCATGGTGACAATCGCCCACCACAACCCCAACGGTATGCTCTTGAACTGGTTATCTGGATTGTCCTGGAAAAATCGAAACCAAACACAATGAAAAAAAAAACACGTTAGTAACACTCCAAGTGGTGTAGTCGCTTTCGAAACTGGATCAAGATGATCTTAAGGGGGGAGAAACTGAAACAGCGAAGTGGAGCACCTCATACATCCCTTATAAAACTGTACAATAAACAAAAGGACGCCTTTTGCCCGTTCGCTCTGCTGCTAACCGGCTCCTCTCACTTGCATGTTCACGAAGTATCCTCCGTAAATCCTTTCCGAATCATCAAAGCTCCCGAACCACACGGATTATAGCAGTGTAAAAGCGGCGAAACCCGTTCTCCGAACCGGACATCGTTAAACCCGTAAGCGAACCCGTTCTCCTCCCCGGGAACCAACAGCACGTTCCACGAAATGCGATAAAGAAGCAACAACAACCAAACCAAATCACTCATCATCTGGTTCGCCCGGCGGCCGGAAGAGTGCTGGACGCACTTTTGTGCACCGTAATCGAGGTAAATGATTTTTATCCAACCGTATCATTAGCCGGCTTTAGGATTTAATCTTTCATTATGCTTTCCACTGGCACCACGCGACCCTTGATCCCTTGGTATGGTCAGCCGCCTTGCCCCGGAGATCATCTCAATTGGAAAACAAAACATTACATCCGTGACCACCCCCGTGGGAGGCTCATCCGCGACCTTCACCTTATCCGGAAAGCCGGAATCGAAATTTGTGAACCGAGTGAAAGCCGAGTGAAAAAGGAAAATTTAAATCAACCCCGGCCGGCCTGGAACCCGGTCTTCATCCACGTTCGCCGCCGGGCAGGGGGTTAATCGCCCTGACACCGGAATTCAAATTAATCTACCCTTATCACGGTAATCTTCATCGCAGCATCGCAGTGCTGGCCACAGCAACGGATGGCCGTTCACCGAGAGGCCACCTGATATTCGGTTTAGTATTTCCTTCACTCCAGGCACGCCACGCATGGGGGAGGGGCTCATAATGTTTTGACTAATACGGGAGCAGGTGAGCGGAGGCGTGTAGTTCAGACACATGTTCCGTATCTGAGAGAAACCATGGTGACAATGGGTTGCCAAGGTGATATGATAGTGGCCGGCAACCCTATTATTTGCCCGCAACCAGGGAGTTATCGTTGATCGCGGTAGACCGTTAACTCCCATAAAACTTAATATCCGCAACCCGGGGGACTGGGGATGCGCCCGGGAATGTCCGTCGTCCCGTTCACCTCGTTAGTAGTGGATTAGAGCAAACTGTTTGCCTCTCTTTTCTGCTCTATCTCTACTCCCTTCTTGTCAAGCATACTTTTCGCCGAAGAGTTATGGCAACGCGACGCAAAACAATCGCTGGCAGAAAGCAGAACGCCGAGAACGGAGAGAAAAATGTATCATAAACCCACCTTCACCGTCCGTCGGGGACGCTTCGAGCGAATTCTCTATCGCGAAAACGGAACGCCACTCAGTGGTTCGGTATCGCTAGGGGATTTAGGGTGGCTGCTCTGCTCGGAAACGGTACGCTCTGTGTGTGTTATGATGACTATGAGAATGATGATTCGTAATGATATTTGAGATGCGACATTCCGGGATAGTGCAATTCGAGCTGCTACGAGCTGCTGCTGCTGCGTGCTTGATGCGGATGAAATAAAATGAAAAGGAAACCAGATTAAGCCATTCGTGGAATAGCTGAAGCGAAGCGGTGGTTCATTGTTCTAGTGCCACGGCAAACACTGCCGCAATCAAAGCTCTATAACGACTGCATATTTGCGTTCCACTGTTCGGAGTTAGTTTTGTGGAATCGCAAACTTCATAACGTCTGCAGCGACACGCCAGTGAGTTATGCAGATGCCACACGATATTGAAAGATGCACCAACTGTGAACAGTCGATGGAGGATTGATGCTCTTGTGGCGTAGATTTTTAAGTTTGTGAACGTTTATCAATGTTTTTGGAATAAAAGTAATCTTTTTGCTAGAAAAAACATCTACATTGTTTATTTGATAGTTTGTTTTCATACAGAACCTGCTAATTTTAAATTTTCTTTAGTATTCCAATAATGTTTAATGGATTTTAATATTTTTGACATTTCTATACTAGTATACTTTTTATCTAATTGGGTAGTAAAGCATTTAGGTAGGAAGAAGAGTAGGTTAAACATTGCTCGCTCAATAAAAATTTTCAAAAAATAAATAAAAGGAACAACACATTTTCTGCTTTCAATCAACTGTACAGCCTTCAATAAATTCATTACCAGCAAGAATGTCGAGATGTTTATCTCTTGACTTCTATGATCATATTTTCATATAATGTTTACAAAAGGTTCATTAAGAAAAGGGTACTCTATTCAGTAACTGCTAGCAGATCAATAGAACAGTCGTTTTTGAGTTTCATTGAAATGAAATAACTTCAAAGCGAACAATGTCGCATCGAAGACAGATAATTATGCTAAAAACCCCAACAAAGGCTGTTCAATTTGCCATTAACTTGGAATCGTATCGATCACCTTCGAACAATGCTTCGGTAATGCCAATTTCCATTTATCCTCGATATAGCGCGCCATTTCATTAGCACAATGACGCTTCCGTGCCACCATGAGCGTGGTTTCGCCTCCCAGTTAGTAATGCAATCAAAGGACGAGAGTCAATCGGCAATGTCGGAGCACATTTTTCAAGGTCTTTCAAAAACTTGTTCCCTACGAGCACTTAAGCGCCCGATAGCATCGGGGTGGCACCGAGTCATGGTTTCAATCAGCACCAACAGTGTCCGTCATTCAGTAGACACTTAATGCGCAACCACTTATCAACTGCCGCGGAGAGTAATCGAGATCACTTAGCGAAACTGTCAAACACCATCGAACGGCGTTGCCAGGAAACGGCAACGGCCATTCCACTGGAATGGCTATTCAACAGGTTAGCGACACCCGAATAGTGTTCGAGCGGAGTCGATGCGAGGCGAGGAAAACTCTTTCGCGCTTTCTTCACATTTTCTTTCTATTTTTGGTCGCCAAGCAGAGCTGGGTGGGATGGAGTGACATTATTCGGCAAAGTTTATGGTCTGGATAAGAAACAATAGCAGCCGTTCGGATCGAGGCGAACGCGACGTGATTGCTTGTGACATGTCGCTTCAACCGAATGGCAGCCAGGCCGGCCCCTTCACCGGCCACAATGCCGGCCAGTTATGTCACCATTTTCCTTCTTCCAATCACCAATGACAACGACAACAAGCTGATACCACAGTTGTTTGCAGTATGTTGCCCTGGTGGATATGATTTCGGTGCTTCTAGGATGGCGTCAAGTAAGTCACACCATCACACATGCTACGGTCGTCGTCCCTTACCGATATCATTCCCTTGTTCTCTTCCACCCCAAGGTTTACATAATCCGTAATATTGACAACGTATTAGTTATGCTGCCTAGCAACTAAGACATAATCTTCGTTGAGGGGGGGGAAGCAATCCAACACTTACCTGCAACTTTTCGGCATAGTACACCAGACTGGCAAAGACAACGATACCGAGGACGAGGAAGAACACGAGCAGCGTGAGTTCGCGTGCCGACGCCTTGAAGGTGTGTATCAGGATGCGCAGCCCGGGCGAGTGGCGTGTCAGCTTGAACAACCGCAGGATACGCACGATCGAAAAGGCCTCCAGCAGGCCGGTCTGTTCGCCCATCCGCTGGCAGACGTCGGTGTAGAAGCTGAGTGTTGCCGCCAGATCGATGATGTTGACGGGAGATCTGATAAATTCCACGATATTCGGGGACACCTGTGTATGTTGGACATTTGGAGTTGGAGAAAAACCAAGCGGAAATGAGGGGAAGTTTATTCAGTTGTCCAGCTTACGATGGGATTACGTAGCAAGCATCGATGTTTAAATACAGTTTATGCCAATGTTATCTCACGCATTACTGATCCTTTCAATTATGATCATTCATTATCAGCCGTGCTCGGCTGGAAACTGGGAATGTAGACGAACAGAGAGGGGTAGCACACTCCAATACACGCTCTCCCTCTCTCACCCTCTATCGGATGAATAATTGAATTAAAATTCCAATCTAAAGCACAAACAGAGCATTAAAATGGCATTATCGTTTGTTAGCTACGACACGCTGCACCCGTCCACCCTCCCTCCCTCCCTCCCTCCCATCCACACGATTAGAGGGTCAAAGGCCAAAGCGCCCGCTCAAAAACCACGAAATCGTTCCCATTAAACCCGGCTCCGGAGTGTCGGTGTCGGTGATGGTTTGGAAATTAATTTCAAATTAATTGCCCTTTTAGCCGAGGTTTTTAACGGCTAACCACGCACACACATACACACAAAGCCACAACGTTTTGACACCGACGTCGGCACACCAAACCAATCGTCGGTCGGTGACGGGCACACCGGGGATCGGTCATGAATCTTTGATTTATCGAATGGTTTAAAGACCGAGCGACTCATAAATCGCTCCACTGGGGGGGATATCCTAGATCGCAAACCGGGCGCTTGCGACCACGAAGGGGCTGCTGTGGTTGCCAAAGCACGGACCACGAACTCGCCCCAAGATTGGGGCCATTTTGTGAGCGGACATTTTTCATCATTTTTCTTGTCCATCCAACTCCAAAGTTGTCTTCGCGGTAGTAAATGTGTCACACGGCGCGACGCACGACTTATTAGTTGTCCTCTTTCTTCTTCTATTCTGGTCCTGCCTGGCTAGCCCTAGGCGTGACTTGTGACTGTCCCCCGAAGATCGATTGCTTGAATTGAGTTCTGGCCACGGATCCCCGCTCTCCGGATCGTCGCTCCGGTGCCATACACCATACACATTCGATACCACAACCGCCAGGACCATACGTTACACGCCAGAGTCGAAGGGTATGAGGGCAATATTTCATACTCTGACACACATACACATACAGTCAGCGCCATGCACACGAACAGGAGACGGAAAAGGAGCGGGACCGAAATGCGTAAATGATATTTATTTAAATTTATTGCGTTTTTCGGGTGTTTGTGTTCGCCACAGTGGGAACCATGGCGAGCATATTCTTATGCCCGGCAGCCATTGAAGCAGCTCGCGCATGACCATCCTCACCACCACCACCATGTGTTAAGTTCATTTTCCTTAAAAACAGCCCTAGTACCGACTTGAGATTAATGTACACCAAGAGGCACATTGTGGTGAGTAAAAGAGTGAGAAGAGGGCAGAAAGTCATGAGCTTTAACGACTGGCCCCGCGGCCTGCCTTTGGAGCTTTAAAACGAACACGCCGACCGACCGCTCCGGTACCTCTCCGGATGGAGATGCCACAAACCATTTCGGGAAATGTAAATGGACTGCAAACCGACCTCTGGCCTGGGGACCGTTTACTTTGCCAGCAGTATATCCGAACCGCACATGACAAGGATGAAGAAGGAGGGGAAGTCAGATGTATGGCCAGGTGTATGGTACGATGGCGTCGGTTACGGCGATTACGTGTACCTAATTTGTTCCTTCCCGTTCTCGGGGTGATGGGATGGGGGAGGCACGCTCTAAATGGTATCCGGCCAAACTCCGGCCACTCCAAGGACCATTCACACCACCAGGTCAGGAAAGTCCCGCCCCCCTGGCATCGTTTTTAACGACCCAACGGATTAGCATCGTTCGGGAATGAAGATGAGCACGGTGATGATGCTGGGTAAGGTCTGCTGCCATCGGTAAGGCTATCTGGTGTCAATTTAACCTCTCGACCGACGACCAAGGACCGGATTGAGGCCACTCCAAGCACCACGCACGAGAACCTAACCTATAGAGTCGGTTAGTGAATGCTAATGTCTGGTGGGAGCTGTTTGAATAGATTCGTTACAACCTCTTGACATCCTCAGCAGCAAACCGAGGGAAAGTCTGCTGTTTCTACCTCCTCCCGGTTCTCTCCAGCACTGGAAATCAAACAGTCCATTAATCATAGCCCTTGAAAAGGCACCGAGAGAGAGAAAGAGAGAGAGAGAGAGAGAGAGAGAGAGAGAGAGAGAGAGAGAGAGAGAGAGAGAGAGAGAGAGAGAGGGGGTCTTTACTGCTGACTCAGACTCGTCTCATTTGTGGTCTAGGAGTCGAGTGTGTGGCCAATTCGGGTTTATCGAGTTTTGTGATCCGAGGTTGATTGATGGTTGTTTAAACAATGACTTGTGGGTACTAGGGTGGGGCATTCCCGGGGGTCACATTTACTGCCTCGAGGGTCAATGTTGATGGGGGGAAACCACTTGTTTCGCTTGTCCCCGGTGTGAGCTGGCGAGTTAAGAGACGTCTTGTTACGAGGCATTTTTGTAACGCAGACACGTAAACTGGAATGTTACATATCCAAAGGGATCTTTATTTGAATGCAACTTCCATCACAGCTTCCGGCACAGTAGATCCGGGGCGTAATGAAAGGAAAACATTCCAACGAAACCAAACGAACAGATGAATCTCAGCTCAGGCACATCATCGGGCTCCACGGATTGGAATACGAGGTTTCGAATGACAAAACTCCCCCCGGGGGGACTCGATCTGCGAGAAGTAGTTTGGTGGTTTCCATCCCACTCCGTCAGCACTTGTATGACCTGTGGTGGCACGAGGCGGAATGTCAATGTTTATCTCTTATCAAAGGAAGTCTTACATTCACACTCGGTGGCAGTGACGTCAGCTGCAGCCGAGAAGTGGGATTCTTCCCAGAAAGATCCCAAAAGCACCAAAAGAAGGAAGCCTATCATTAATCTCATACAGTCTCGGGTTTCTCACGCCACTCTCTCTCCCTCCATTGCCTCTTTTTGCATCATTTGTGTAGCTTCTCCGTTTTCCAGGAAGCCCTGTTGTAGATGAAACAACATACGGAACTGCCACCGCCCGCCGCTGCTCGACGGCTCGACGGTCCATTGGCTGCAGAAGAAGCCCCCATTTCGTTTCGGAGCATTTGCTCGCTGGAAAAATGATCTTTCAATTGGAATTGGATCCACCACCGTTGTCACCGTTGTCACCAGCCAGTGGGGGGGGGGGGGGAATACTAACGAGTCGGAAAATTGAACTACTTATCTCGCTGTGATTGCATCATTGAGGGTGGGCAGAATCAACGAACGATACGCAGGTGTTTTATCCTGGCGTGGGATCTTTCAAAACCACAACAGACACCTTCCACACTCCGCACTACACTTACCACCAGTCGAACGGTCAGCTCGATGATGAACCACACGTTGCAGACGAGCTCAACGTAGAAGAACGCCTCGTGCGGTTGCCCGTACGTTTCCTGCCAGTTTTCCACGATGCTGGCTCCCTTGCCCGAGTTGATCCGGTAGGCGCTCGAGACGATGCGCCCCGTACGCTGGGTGGTCATTTCCGGTCTCGAGGACCTCGTCGGTTTCGGGGTTGACGGTGGAGTGGTGCTGGTGCCAGCGCTGGTCATCGTTCGACTGGAGTCTGGAGTGGTCACGGTAGACGATGGCTTCGGTATCGTGCCACCGAGAAACCGTTCATCGTCGAATAGGCTGTCCATCGTGGTGGTGCTACCGTCGAGCAGCAGTGCATCCAGTGAGCCGGGGTCCACGTTCGGTAGAAGGGCCGGCAGCGTGCCGTTGGACGTGACGTTGAGAATGGCCGGTATTTCTACCCGCAGCCCCGGATGCGTCTTTAGGCAGAAGGATATCACAGAAATGCAAATGAAGAACACCGAGATACCGGCTACAATCTGTGGGAAAGAATAGAACGAAACAGCGGCGGGCGCTTGATGAGCTTTCGTTTTGTCAGTCGGTCGCTTCAAATCATTTGCATCGTGATGAGGATACTGATCTCCACCAAAGCAGCAGCAGCAGCTAATTGCTTGTAATGGGCGGTGTCTCGAAGAGCAAGAGTGCATCAAGATCTCTATAATTGAGTTCTCTCCTGGGACGGATTGATGGAATAGTTTTCCTTTTGTGCAAGATAGATCACACGACGTCCTTTGATCTACATCACCGAGATGCTTTCATTGCATTTTTCATGTTTCCCATTCAAGGATTCTCATTCATCTAAGACACAAAGCCCAAGATCCACGATGCTTCTCGGTGACGTCATTTGAATGTCAGTCGGTCAGTGGATGAAGAAAGCTTCCTGCCACCTGCCTAGGATTCACCAGGGATGTCACTCTCTTTGTCACGGTGAGTAAGTGAGTTTAATATTTTATTGAAGCCAGCAGCGGCGCACATAGCCCCTCCCACTAGCGCCTGCTGATGAGCGCCATATCTTATGAATTCATCATCTTTTTTTATCGTTTCATCCAACACCTAGCGTCGTGTCGTGGGTATGACGGTAAGACAAACGATTTGGCGCCTCCGGTGTTGGCGCCATTTTGGCAGTCTATTTACTCCACCACCACTCTCTTCGTTGGGCACACGGCTGAAAGGCATGGTCCACGCCTCGAGCGTTCTTCAATTATTTTGCGCATAAATTAAGGGATCCGCTATATATAGACTCCAAACTTCAACGGCAAGCCCTGGCGTGGTGTATCAAATTGTGTTGCTAGTTTTCTCGGAGAAGTCGCGAGATTGTGCAAAACCACGGCGATACACTCACCTTGGCACCGGCGGAGCTCGATGGTTCGTCAAACAGGGCCCAGATCTTTGGTTTGGTGCGCTGCCAACAGGTGAGCTCGCCGTTCAGGAGCGCTTCCTCGAAGCCGAACAGTCGCGCTATCGCTTCCTCCGATGGCTGCTCATCGTCTAGCTCCAGCTTGTCCAGTATCGCCAGCGTACTCTGTTGCCGGTGCCGGATAAGGCACGGAAAGAAATGAAAAGAGGAAAAAAGCAAGCACGCGGATAAAACGATGATATCAAATGCATAACAATCAGTGACAACAACAACAGCAGCATCCCGGACCTGGAGGAACGACGACGTCGCATGCATTCAGGGGAAGGAGCAATATGCTAATGTCGACGAACGACGAGCACAAACGACACCCAGCAGAAACCTAGCATATCGATGGCAGAAAGATAATCTCAGGATAATCGAGTCGAGGGTCTTCTCGTTTGATTATGGGGCGGGGAGGAATTTCTGCAGCTAGAGAAGCTAGCTGTATCCTTGCTGCTGCTGTTGCTAAAATCCATCCAATCAAAATTTGTTCCACTTTGTTGCAGGATGAAGCAGGATCTTAAAGCAGGATTAGGATTCACGTGTTCCAGAAGGAGAATACGAAAACGAAAAAAAAAAACTGAACCTGAAACATCCAACAGGAACTAGAATAAAGCAGATTGCGATTTGAGATGAAACACTTCAAATGTACCATCTACCTCGGCGAAAGCTCAGACATCAAACAGCTCGTGTTTTGTGTTAACATAATTCACAGTTTTGCGGCGCTCGTGCAATCAAGCGGAAAGAACACTGCAGCACATTTGGTTTGGAAGGAAGAAAACGGGGAAGAGGGGTGAAGGAAGGACAAGGGTCAAAAGACTGCAGTAATGTAATTAAAAAAGGGCCCCGGATGTCCGGATATGCACAGCACAGAAAACGCCAGCTCCAGCAGTTCATCCATCAACGCAAGCATCGCACGGACTTTTCTCGGTATGCCCTGACCAGTCCAGATGGTCGAGCAAGATGCCATTGCCAGGCCAGGTGTAGCCGGATGAAAGGCAGAATGGGAACATCCTAGGACGAGACTTACCTGCGTATCCCGGTGCACACTGTACGTCGACCAGCAGCACGGCTCGACCTGGTTCGAATCGAGGCCCCAGAACTCGAGCTCCTCCTCGAACAACGGTCCGCACACGTCGGTCGGATAGTGGAGCTTTCCCGTCCTGCGAAGCACAGGAGTGCAAAGAATGACGTTACAGATATGTTTCAGCCAAATTGAAGTAAAACGGACCACATTCTAGTCGCGAACAGACTTTTTCCACAATTTTTCGGCCAGAGTCAGAGAACAATAACTGGTTTGGTGGGAAGAAATAGGGGAAAAGTTTTGCGCCACGCACAACAGTGAACGCCGCGAAGTGAAGTGAGCAAAAGGTAACGATCGAACTAGTTTGCTGTAATGGCGCAAACTGTCGGAACGCCACGATGAGAACACTCCTCGATTACTCTGGAGGGAAGCACTCTGGAGCACAGTGCTAGTAGCCAGCCAGCAATCCGTGGGCTCGGTACCGGCTTATGGTTTTATGAGGGTCCTCATCCCCCGAAGCGAGACGAGGATGAACCCCAGGCCCCTAGTGCACTAGTAGGGCCGTGTTTTCGTAAGCCACCCGAGGATACTGGGCGGCATCCTTTTATTAACTTCACTGTTATTGTGTACGGTTTGCGTAGTTGAGCTGGAAAACTTTGGAAAATATGCCAATAAAAATTTGCGAAAACGCGTCCGCATCGCTTCGGTTACGTTGCTGCCGCCGGTTTTGCCTTCGATGCTTGGAACTGTTTATTGTTGTTGTAGCTGGGGCGTTCGCTTGCGTTTCCTCCCCTCCCATCACAACCTGGGGGGGTTTCAACGAGGGGGGGCGTTCCTGTAATCAAATAGCGTTCTGGTAAATCCTTGCGCTTACCGATAATAGTTGAGCACTTGGGCAAACACCCCCGGGTGCCGATCGAAGAAGTACTCGTTGAGCACCGGATCGTAGTTGGCCAGCGCCTCGGTTAGCCTCGAGAGCCGCGTGGCCGGGATCTTCTTTAGCGTCGCCTTGTACGTCTCATACCTGCAGCACATAATAGATGGTAATAGAGGTAGAGAGAGAGAGAGAGAGAGAGAGAGAGAGAGAGAGAGAGAGAGAGAAAAGTAGGATGAGACTCCATTAAGGGTAAGGATATCGTAAACGATTTAAGCAGGTCTGATCAACCGACTACATGGATCCAGCAACCAGCAAGGGCGGCCGCCGGTTGGATGATGAAACTCTCGGCTCCCAGAAACAACAATCGACGGCCAGTTCACACACATACACATGGGAGCCAAACCGAGAAGCTACTGATGGTGTCCGTATAATGTAAAGAGCCATTACATATTCATAGTTCAAATTACTCCTTCGCTCTTCATCAGGCGAAAGACGCACGGCCGCAAACCGTTCTCCGTCCGTGGAGCGAAGAATGCTGGAATGAGTGGAGGAGAGCTGGGGGCAGCTCGTGTTGAATGTTTTTCAAAACACCGGGCCACGTTTTCGCCTGGAAGGGAAATTGTTTTGGGAAACGGGAAAGCAAACACACTTAGCTTCGACCTAATCGGACGGGGACGGGCTTTGTTTGCGATCCGGGTTTCTGGGAAAGTTTATTCGCACGCTTTCTCAGGTTGGGTGGCACGCGCGACCACCTTAAAGCGATACTATTTAGTAACAAGATAGTTTACAGGAGTCTTAGCTATTATCGGCATCGCCTGTGTCTTGGGGCCAAAGGGGAAATCTACAGCACACT
>NC_064877.1:66730646-66753146 GCF_943734665.1 Anopheles aquasalis | reverse complement strand
ATGCGCACGTACTGCGGATGATCGCTGGAAGTTCTGGACACCATCACCAACACCACCACGGCACTTGTCGGTCGGTTTGACGTTTCTGGGTGCGTCACAGCGCTGTGTTCGCCCAGCGCAAAAGGAAAGGGTGACGTGAGATAGCATTTCATTTTGAGTAGAAAGTATGATTTTACAACCCAGCGTTATGAAATGGAATAACCGATTGGCCGGTCCTTCGCATTCGTACACGTGTCACAAATGTGTCACCATTGGAACTCTGGCTACGCGATGTGTGTTGTTGATAAGCCAACAAGTTATGTATTTATGACACACTCTTCAAAGAGCTCAGTGGAGTTTTGAAGCAATCTAGAGTATTAATTAAAAAGACGAAGTACGTAAGGGCACACTGCCTTTCGTAAATGGCACTCAAACAGTCATTATGGAAATGTGTGGAAGCATATTTATTCCTTAAGAATCTAATGATTCTTTTTTTTTGACATTATTAATGAAAAATGCGTTATAGTTACTGAAGTTTAATCATTTTTAAATCTTGGTTTTATTAGTTCCTTTTTAAGCACCACTTAGTAATAATCATAAAGTTTCAACGTTAAAAACGCACTTGATATCATCAAGTCATCAAGTAATAAATCACAAAATTGCAAACACTCGTTAAGTGTACCGTCCTCAGCCCGTGATTGCATTCCCTCATAAAACAGAAATTTAAGTCGCTAGGTACTGACAAAGAAGGTGATTCTCATCGACTTATGAGCACCTCTAAGCCTTGATGAGAGTGACCATTGACGCCCTTAGAAGATTATTAACCACCCCTCGCCAAAGAGAAGAACGCACCTGTCACGCTCTAACTACTCTCAATAGAAGCTGCCACTTTGTAGCTCCATTTTGTCGAGACTCCGTTTTCGCGAGACTTTACCGAACACAAAGTGCAACCCCTCTGGGATTTTGGGACTTTCAATGGCCACGACCATCACGGTCCTTTAAAGCGCGCATAAAGAGAAAACTGATTTGCAGCGCAACGAAGTTTAACGATTTTGCGGTTCGCGCTGCGGCGAGCCACCGACCAATGACGCGTGGGTCAAAAGTTTGTAAATTTTATCTGCCATCGACAATGCTTACGGAGGCGTCACCGTCAACAATGGAGCGCGTCCGCTGAGAGGGTACGGCGAGAAAAAGGGTTTTCTGCTAGGAGCAGCATAAAACATCACAAAACAAGGAAAAAGGATTTATATAAAAAAATACTCTCAGCTTTGACCCGCCGGTTTGGAGGGTGCAGCATTAACAAAAGGGGAGAGGGAGGGTTCATTGGTCCAATAAGGCATTCCCTTCTGGTGTCAAATGTGACAGCTTTTGTGTCTGGTGGCCCGACCATTTTGCGTGTGACCGCGGGGCCGGATCCTCATCAATGCCAGATGACGGTACTCGGCACTTGTCGTCACACTTCCGTCGCACCTCTGATACCGCTGATGATCCTTTTCCTGTGCTCCACCAGGTCGCCCGGGCTTCGAGGGTAGAATCCTAACAATGTGCACATTAAAGTCACATCCCGACCCACACACACCTGACCGTTTTCTCGTGCTGTTGCATTCCGGCCTTCACGTCGTGATCCTTACCGACCGGCCATCTTCCCTAGAAGCGTGCCCATATTCTGATTGGAATGGCAACGAAACATGCGCCGCATTAAATGTACAAGGGACGAAGGGCTGCAGCGCTGGGTAACGCAACCGAGAGCAGCGGGGGTCAGCATTCTCATGTCGCATTCCGGTGACAGCAAGGTGAGAACTCGTCTTTGAGATTCTCGTTTTTCAAACAGCAGAACAGCCGGACCGCAAACACACGGCAGGCAGTTCCTTTCTTTGGTGAAATGATTCCGAAAGATCCTCAGCCCTGTGCTGGTGCTTCGCCGTGCACAAAAGTCAAACAGGAAATAATCACCGTATACCGGACTGTGTGGTTCTTTTCACCACTCTTAAAGAGAGAAAGAGAGACAGGATAGATACTTTACGAGGCACATCCTCATCCACAGAGGCAGCGGGCACCTTCTTGCTTCCATTTCTTTTCCCTCCCTCAGCTATTTTGTGGTTGACTTGAAGATATGCCCGGAGACCGAGGGAGAGAGAGAGAGAGAGACACAGAAGAGCATAAAATGGCACCATTAAAGCATCGAGTCACGTGACCGGACCGGAATCGTAAGGTCGCCGGCAGGTGAAAACGGAAAGGTGCTCCTCGGCTTGTGCCAGAACATACACTCACAGCATCCCCGAGGTGAGCAGAGGCGCTCTGTTCTGTTGCTCTACCTCCTGCAGTGTTGTGTTGTTTGTTGTGCTCAGCTCCGTTCCGCTCAGCACAGAATGTTGTGCAAATGTAGCCCAAGTTAAGTGAAAAACTAGTTTCATCCTCGGCAATTCTCACCGGACGGACTCGGTCGGATTGTTTGCAATCCGCTGCCGGTGGTGGTGGTGAAGGGGTGGCATGTGGCTTGGAATTGCCTCCATTTGCGATGGTTTGTTTGTTTTGCAACGGAGTCTCTACTACTATCTCTACTGCCACTGCCACTGCCCCTTGCACTAGCGAGACTCTCGCTTGTGTTGAGCTGACCAGGAGTTATGGAGCCGTTTTGCATATGCAGCGTGCAAACAGTCACTACAACCTGAGTTTTCTTCTTGGTGGAGAACAGGTAGAGGAATAAGCTAAATTCACTTCAACAGAAATGTAGCACTAGCGCCTGGAGCGCGTACCCTGGACCAGTCCAGGTGCCTGCAGGGTGCTGTGGTGGACAGTAAAAAATTTAAATAATAATTTAAAATTTGCCGCCCCTGCCAGCATGACCACCACCCGACGGTAACGGCCGTGTGCGACTGCTGCCTTGAGTCGAATCGTTCCTAACGTCAATTTCAGGCCAGAACATGGCTGATATTAGACGTTACTGCTGTATGGTGGAGCATTTGAGAGGAGAGGCAGTTCGGAGCGAGATTAAAGTGAAAGTAATTTATTTCCTAGCTAAGATGCTTAGAAAAGCAGCAGCATGATTGGGAATGGAAACAGTGGAAACCTTTTATGAAATAGATTTATTATTTATTGTTGTTGAGATTTTGTATAACGTTTCATTAAATTATTTGAATCCTTCGTCTTTCCAAACCAACTGCCTAAACTGCTCTAAATGCTGGAAAATTTCCTGTTAAAAATGCTACTACCATACAGGGATCAGCTAGGCCGAATGGCTAATCTGCTGGAATCTGCTGCAATTCAGAGCGTACTAGGAAATTTCAGCTTAAATTTTGAAAGAGTTAACGAACCCAGCACCTACAGCGCACGGATAAGGTTAAGCTCTGCGTTTCTGAGAAGCAGGTTTATGAAGCTCCAGCGGCGTCATCTCGTGTCACAGAACGGTGTGCAAATGGTCGTATCATCTTACGTTCAAAATGCTCCACTTAACCCCTCAGCAGAAAAGCGTTTCATCAGCGCGAGCCCCAAGGATCATGGAACGACAAAACAACCAACGAAACGAACGCTCGTTCCTCCTTCAAGAAGGAGCTACCATGTGATACGAACGATGGAATTAAAAATACAAGACCAAGATTTAAGGGTTTCAATGTGCCCTCCCGTGTAACGATGAAGGACCGCTCTCGGGTCCGTGCTTGCAAATCCCCGTGCATCCCTCCCTGGTAAACGCAAACCCAAGCTCACATCGTAGAGGTATTCATAAAATATCAATTACCGGGGGCCCTTTCCTTAGGGTACTGGGTTTTTTTGTTTTTCACCATTTTCCATCGGCCGCCGGGCGGCTGCGTCCGTTGTGTGCGTGCGTCCCGGTGCTGGAAGGTTAGAGTTCATGTCCCTCGCTACGCCCAGAGTGCAGGGCCGTATCTGCAAAGGTTCGATTAAGGGTTTTGCGCTCCGTTGCGCCGTCGCCTCGAGCAAAGGCTCCGGTTTGCCATATTTTGGAGCGGGCCGTTCGGACGAAACGAACCGTAACATACAGTAGGCTTGGTGTGCCCAACGTACGCATAATTTAATTTAAATCGACAACATTGCCACCCTCCTACCGCCCCAAAAATTGCTCCGGTGGTGGAGCAATGCGCAATCGCTCGATGGTTCGATCGCAAACGCAGTCAAGAAAGGGCGGGAAAGGTTTCTTATCGGCGCACACGTGTCAGACGGTGGGACACACGAGCAAGCCACAAACACAGCACAACGGGTGCTCATGTATCGTGCTAAATGTGCTGCAGGGTCTCGCGAAGCTAGAGGGCGTAACGAGGACTAGCGAGCTATGCAGATACTCATAAAGGAACATGAATAGCGGCCTTATAACTCGCATAACATACAAGTGCTTCCTCCTTCGCACTCTCGCGTTTTCTCTCTTTTTCCCCCACAATCTTCCTGTTTCTACTCCACCATCTTGGAGATTGTGATTACCATACATGGCGGATGAGTAAACGTTTCACTTACAACCTCAAGCCATGGCAAATATTTTAACACCGGTTTGCCATTCGCTCACCCAACGGTGACGATCAGATCAGTGCCGT
The DNA here is from genome assembly GCF_943734665.1 of Anopheles aquasalis. Classification (NCBI taxonomy): domain Eukaryota; kingdom Metazoa; phylum Arthropoda; class Insecta; order Diptera; family Culicidae; genus Anopheles; species Anopheles aquasalis. Next base: position 66,748,623 of record NC_064877.1, on the reverse strand, counting down.
TACGGAGCTACCGAATCCACCTGAGCGTTGTTATTCATCGTTGCTCATGGCAGGATGATTGGCAGTTCGCTGTAACATGGTGTCATGGAAAAGATTAAATTTACAATGAACGTCGTCATTGTCGTTATTGCCTCTTGGCTCGCAGCAAACAGGAACAGCACCCGAAACCACGGATGCTCATGACTTTGAAAGCGAAGATAAGTCCTTAAACCAACGCTTTTCCGGATCCGGAACATCTAACATTCTCCACAAAATTGGGCACTTAAAGCTGAATTACTGAAAGAAGCAACTTTGTGCTGGTACCTGTCTTAAACGACGCGAAAATATCCCAGGAAACGATTCCGATCGGTAAATACTGTGCATTAAAGCTCTCGCTCTCTGTCTCACCGTCGACGGAAGGTTTCTCCACGCGGGCGGGAAAAACTTTTGTTGCAAACTGAAACACGAACACAAACAGAGAGCGTTGCGTTGCTTGCCCGCACGCCGCTCCTGTCACTCTCTTTGATGATGGTTGCCTTTTCCAAACGGCACGCGTAAGCTCCTGTTTATCTTTTCACTTTCCTAACCCGTTCGACCGCGGTGGCGGACACGGCGGTTGATTATGCTGTCAATTTGATGCGCGAACCGCAAACGAAGCCAAATGATCAGCGGCAAAGATAAATTACCTTGCAGCCAGTGGCATTGCGGTACGGGACGGTCCAGTGTTTGATCGGCGCAACTTCCAACTCCCAACTCTTGGTACTGAAAAGAGAGCGGAAAGTGAATTCCTTTGAACAAAATACGTTGGCGTACTAGGCGTCTCCATTAGCTAGTTTGCTACCTACGCCGCAATTGGGAAGGAGCGACCCGATTATTAATCAATTATTTTCATTAGCTTTCCTTCCAAAGCCATGGGCTGGCATGGCACGAGGCCGTAAAGAACGTCGTCTACACAAGAAGCACGCGATGAGGAGCCCCGAAAAACTCGCTTCGATACGGTGGTGGGCCCCGTCGCGCAGGGAACTAAATTTAGTCAATCGATAAAGATAACAGAATGATCGGTTCCCCGCTGGTTCCAGGAAGCCATCATCGCACACCGTGTCGTTTCCGTTCGTGCCTTCCGCCAGCCTTCCGTTGGTCTTCCGGTGTCCAATGCATCCAGTATCCGGGACCGATCCTTCCGAACCGGAGCTAAATCACCATCGACGCGTCGGGTGTCGAGACAACCGGATGAACCAGACTGGCCGACCGTCGATAGTATTGTGCAGACAGTTCGGAACACAATTCCAACTACCGTATCAACAAGTTTATTGCCGTTTGCAGGGCGCACGCTACGGCGGTACGCTACCCTCATGCGCATTGCCCTCCGAACGCTGACCGATAATGGCATCGGAAGCCATCGGTTCACTGCTCCACCGTTGTGCTGGTGCACGGCTGGTTGCCATTCCGCTTCGCCGGATTCGACAAAAACGATCGAAACCTTCCGGAGCGTGAAATTCATGGACCTGCATGTTGCACATACCCTCGAGACACCTTGGGGGCCCTTTGTACATCCCTCTGGCCGACGTTGTCGAAAATCGATGCTTCCGTTTGTACCGTCGAACCGGGTTCCGAATCCGGTTCCGGTGGCCACCATCACCAAATGGCCATCGAACGTAAATATAAAAGGATGAGGAAAGCAATGATCGGGGACAGACACACATGTAGCACATGGGTCCGAGAGCGATGAGTTCGATTTTTACAAATGTTCCACAATACATATCCACGCGGCTTTATCTGGTCTCTAACCGAAGCGGAAGTCAAAAGAAAAATGAATCTGCATCCAACATCTTCTCGTTGATTCGCTTTCGCTCCATGTTCCAACTCACAGCAGGGAAAATCAATAATGGAAATGGAACATACTCGAGTATTTGTTGGCAAACTGGAAGAAAATCGATTTTTTTTTTGCTCAACAATAGCCGATAACAGAACTGCCTCGACCAGTGGAAACTCTAACGCTTCGAGGAAAATAAACAGAACTACTAACGTTCTTCCTTTTTGGCAAAATTACACGCCATCGGTAGCTCTATATATTTCCGTTTTCTCGGCTTCGGAAACTTCTCTGCATCGCAAATCACATTAATCGATAAACTCCAAGCCCGTCAATGGAAGCGATCAACCACAAATGTAATGCTAATTCCAACCAGCTGAAGCGTTGAATTGGCGGAAGAAAGTGGTGCAAATTAGGCGCGGTACGGGTAAAAGTTTCTCCTTTCAGCGTTGTAGCAGTCAGCACTGATTGCTGACTAGCTCTGTGTGGATGAAATTCTCCACCACCGACGTTGCAGCGCTGCTGCTTTGTGCGGAAAGCGCCAACAAGGGCAGCCCGTTCGCTTCGCAGGGCTGGCATAAAACATGAAATGGTGAAAAGTGTTCAACAAGATTCTAGTGCCGATCCGTAGCAGCAGCAGCAGCAGTAGTAGAAGTTCCCGCAATCGAAGCCAATACTTCATTTGCATTCTGCTCGACATCGTGGCTTCGCAGCAGAAAAGCAAAGAAGTCTGTCCCAGCCGGGACCGTAGCTGGGTTGAATTTTTAGTTTTACTATTTTTATCGTTTTCAATTTCCATTCAACCTCGGCCGTTTTTGTGTGCGACTGCGGTGACCTTTACGATGGTTGGTTGGGCTTCGCGTCCGATGAGTCCGTTGAGGTTAGCCACAAATGAGAAAGGAGAGCGACGATCGATGGTGTGCTATTGACGCGGTGGTATGGAGGATGGATTTTGTTTACTTAGCAATCTAACGATCACAACTCAACAGTTCGACTCGATTTTTATTTCGCTTTCGGATCCAGCGCGAAAGCGTGTGCCACATAATGGATTTTAATATTAGCTTTCTCCGAAGAACATACTGTTCTACCATCACTCCCAGCCCAGAATGGGGGAGAAAATGAAAACCGGAACCATCTGGAACGCGGTTTGCTGGAACGGCGGTTCGGCGTCCATTTGCTGGCGCTGCTACATTGTAACGATTTGCGGACAATTTTTCAACTGCCACGCAAACGCAAAGAACCATGAAATATAGCAATTCATTTAATCCGATTCCACCATTACAAATCAGGTTACTCGAACGCAAACGACGCCAACCCTGCGGCGGGCAAGCGAAGCGAATGGGAGGAAATTAAATCATTCGCTGCTAACTGCACTTCTCGAACCGCCCGAATTGCTGAAGGGCAATGGAAAAACAATGAGATTACAGCTGCTCTTCATCCCGCCGATCCTTAGTATTCGTTTCTGGCGCATGATGGTCTTTCAGAAACGCGCGCAAAGAGAGATTTGTGGAATGCATTTGATGTGGTATCCGTTTGTCATTGCCGGAATCTTCCGCTACAATCCAACAATCCGATCCCAAGTGTTATCACTTCTTTCTCTCGCTCTCACTCGAGCAAACTCGATAGAATTTGTGACCGTTTGGCTTTGCTCACTCGAAACGACCTCGAAACGGCTGAAACCAGCATAATCTGATTCATCAATATTGAATTATGAGCACGACGCGGTCAGGGTGTGCGGAATGGTGTGCGGAATGGTGTGCTACTGAATGTGCTGTATGTGCCGAACCCAAGGAACTCATCGACACTGACAATTTATGGGTGTGTTTGTGTGCGGCACCCAAACCGTCACAGAACGGTAGCGGGCTGGCAATGATTGCTCAAGCAAGTGATTGCCAAAGTTAGAACTTAGTGATGGTTCAGTTGCAAAGATTTGACACAACCAATTTCGAACCGATGGCTCGTATAGACCGACTCGCAATGATGTGTCTCCGCAGTGTGGATGGGGTCTGGATGCTGCGATACCGGTCCACCGTACCGGAGTACCTTGTCGAAAGCGAGACAAACTATGAGCAAGTGGTTTGCGAAATTGGGGTGAAAATGGTTTCGAGAAGGAGAAAAGTTTTCCCACAATCTCGGCAAGGCGCAAGTTGATATGACATGTGTTCTGTTTGGACGGAAGCGGTTTTGCCCCCTATCGTCTAATCAATTGCAATGATGGAGAAATAATATGCCTTCTCGGAATCCGCACATGCGATCCTCAGTTGAGGAGAAAAGTTTTTCTTTTGTCAATGTTTTCAATCATATCGATGGACGTACGAATGGATTTAATATTTTAGTCACTTGCTTATCGGAGTTAACTCGATACATTCACTTTGATACTATAAAAATTATCTATTCTTTTCTAAGTATTATGTTTATTAAATTTTGAATTTTAAAACATTCTAATTAGCATATTTCATATTATTTAATAATATTTTTAGGTTCACAAAAAGATATTAAGAATAGGGTTAACTAAATAAATGGAATTAAACAAAATCTTCCTCGTTAAATTGATCTGTAACCATAAAAGAACTTGAACCATTACGCTTGTTCAACGTGTCGGTCATGCCCCATTAACGGTGAACAAGAGCTGGGAGAAAACTTCAAAAATCCTCAAAACCACTGATTTCTTTTCAAACTGTGTCTAAACTTATAATCACTCCAAACACTCCTCCATCAGCTGACCGGTCCTCACAAAGCTGCCCAGTTTTCTAATCAATTCAGCTGGAACCGAAAATGTTGGCTCACGCTGCAAAGCGGAGACCGAAGACCGAATACCGAAGACCTTCCAACTTCCACTCGCTAATGATGTCACTCAGTTGGCATCATGCTGCGTCGAACTGAATATTCATAACTTCGGAACCTCGAACGCCTTCCACCTTTCCTTTGAAGGCGAACAATCTTTAAAACAACGATTCACAGTACGTGCTGTGTACTTTTTGCTTCACTTTCCTCAAGCATCACTACGAAATCGTTGTGGCCTTCGTCGGCCATTACATCCCTGTTTGCTTCGCCTGTCTGCGTTCCACAGAACCTTAGTGAGGATGGAAAATGTTACGCAGTTCCCGTGCACTCCAGCTGATTTTTATGATCGTTCAGGTGACCACCGTGAGGGTTCTAGCAGTGATTACTGTTTAAGCACCCGTGCAGATGATTGATTTCATCTTCGATCAAAGCCTTGCCAAGCTGAGGGCAAGTAGCAGAGAACGAGAGAACATGCAAAATGAGCGACAGAATAGCGGACTCTTACAAATATACAGAGTCACCACGGTCTCAAACTTCGCGACGAAGCCTATATCAACGGCAGGTACACCGTGAAACGTGGAAGACGAAATAAATTTATAGGGAAACTTTTCATATTTTACGTCCCGGAGAGGTGATGGCGTTTGACGAAAATTCAATTTAGTCTCCGTCCTCTGTTAGCGCGGAGTGGATAATATTTCGCCTTTTTTCATGCTACTTCCCTGAGGTGCCGTTGTTACCGGACGCCAGTAACCTAAGTGCCATCTGTCGATCCAATGTCGAAAGTTATCACCTTCGAACCGGGTTGGTTGATTGTTTTGAAACTTGCTTTTACCAGTATAAAAAATCACTTTTCGGTCTATTTTTGGACATAAAATTTAAATTGGGATTCCATGCTGGTGGCAACAGACACGATAGAACCCATTTCAGTTCCCGCTTTACATACCAGAGTCAAGTAGTAATGTTTCTCGTTTGTCATCCAATCATAGGTCAACCCATGTGAACCATCCCGAGCCATGATCGGAATCGAGCTCATGTCTCAATCACTCACTCTGCACCATACCAAAAAGGAATAATGAAAGGGACGATCAACATGCTCCGAATCTTCCTTTCAATCAAAACGTGCCTCACTTCGTTTCTTCAGCAGCTCCCCGTTTCCACAGCACGCGCACTCAAAGCGCATCTCATGTTAAAGCTGCCAATCTTGGGCTGCTCCAACCATTCGCTGTCCTGAATTGAAGGTTCTGTGTCGATCCGTCCGCCGCTTGTCTCGACTTACTCGGCCCGTGTTGGGGGTCGCGAGCTCATCCTCAAACTATGACAGCAGCGATATGAATTTTGAACGAACGAGCACAGCACGCTCAGGAGCCGTATTTTATCTGGCTGTTTGCAGACCACATGGGTTCCATGGGATTCATCCCTTTCACCGCGTGACGTGCGACAGCCATCCTTTTCGGTCATCCTCCACTTATACAACCCGGTTTGGGTTTGGCCCTGGCAAGGGCGAAGGAAAATTGAGAAACTATTTGAAAGTTCCCGCTTCAACCTCCAACCTCCGCAATCTACCGACAGCCGGGATCATTCATGTCAACATATTTGTAGCTTTCACTAACCCAAACAACAACAAACCAGATGGAAAACCCACTTCAGCAACTTTTTTGCACATCTCGGTTGTCAACAAAACACCTGAGGCCACGTACAATACAAGACCAACAAACACGCACATCCAAGACCGATGAAAGTGTGTTATTAGAATGACGATTTGCTTTTCAAAGGACCAGAAGTGACCAGAGGAGTGTTTTATGGTTCCTTTCTGTTGAGCAAATAAAGGAGCATATTCTTAGCCACACAGAGGGCAACCCATTGCCACAGTCATTACTAGTTGAGTGGCCTATTTAGCAGCTGCAGAGGGAGGAAATACGCTTTCATCTCGATTCGATTGATCGTGGTTTTCGTGGGCTACTCGGGGCTACCAACAGCCACTGTAAGCCGCGCCTCCTTGCGCCGTTCCAGAAAAGCGAACAAAGGGCACTCGATGTTCGAGCCTTCTTCGCTCACTGAATTCCCGGTATTCATCGCCATTAATGAGCGCGAATATTTGAACATGATGAATTTGAGACGAAGCATTACATTTTCTATGGCTCGATGGCTGGATGGCGCTGGCGGCATTTCTTTATGTTCGCTGCTCGCATTCTTATCCGCTTACTTCCCCCTCGTTCGCCTCGCGCGCAAGCGTCTAATCATATGAGGAATTTCTGGTAAACAGCCGCCAAAGAGCCTTCCCAGGGCTCTGTTCCATAACGCATGTCTGGAACGTGAAAATTGTAAAACATCTGCAGCATGTACAGCTGTGCAGCTCTCGGTCCCCTGGGAGAAAAAAAGATGGAATTGTGAGCAGTTCCAAGTATTGCTCCAACTCACTCTCAAAGCGCTCGTGTCATCCGGAGCTGGTTGATTGGAATTTAAGGGCTTTCAACATGTACCGCTCGAAGTTAAGCACTGAAACCGTAATACAATTCATTACCCATCTCACAGCATAAACAATTCTCCTCCCCCTTGTGGATGGAGAAAATATGAATGATTCACGTGCTAATTTCACCTAAAAGCTGCTTCGGTCCCGTCCTCCATCTTAACCTGCCCTGCGCTCGGCGCTTCCAACAGTGTACCGGTTCGCGTTTCTTTCGGCGAAAACAAATAAAATCCTTCATCATTCCGCACCGGGGCCTCGGTAAATGGTGCTGCGAAGATGAATGGTCCACAAAACCTCAGGTGTGAATTCGGGTACTCCTCGAGGACTGCCGCTGGCTCTAATCTCCCTCGGCGCACGGCAACGTCGCAACCGAGCCGAGTCTTCAAATATTTGCCGTCAGCATTACTGCGCCCCCCCCTCCCGCTCGCTACTTTACGCGCTCCAAGTGTCTAATCTTTTATGCTTTTGCTTCCTCTCTGTATTTTGGTACCTTGCGGCATTACATTCCGGAGAAGAGTAAAAAAAAACCCCATCATTATTATTGCTGGCAAATGGTAATTATTTTGCTAGACTGACGTGTCATTGTGCTCGTCACGGTTATAGCAGAACCGAATCGAAAGTGTGCTAAGCCATAGGGCGACCGAAACATTTCAGGGAGCGAGGTAGAAATGTTCACGAACCGTGTATTCTAGACAGCTGTACGCCGATGATGATGATGCTGATGTTTTTGATGATTTGCTACAGCTGCAAGGTCGAAGTGGAATGTAGGGGTGAACTCTGCCTTCCCTTCATCCATTTATGAGCAGCAATTGCATAAATGATGTTTCCATTTGCGCAAAATTGATGGTCTCGCTCGGTCACTGACGCTGTTTATTTGTTTGTGTATTAACCAAAAGCAAAAGCACTGCTGCGCTGAACAAAAGCAGAGCAGCGGAGCATGCATTAATCATGAAGGAATGATATCGGCATCGATGAGATCAAATCGTCAATAAAGACAGCAAATAAAATAAGACTACTGTGGAGTGGGATTATTGTAAGTAACTTTTCCTCTTGATGTTTATGTTATGAACTCGAATCTGTCCGAACTGATCGATGGAACTTTTCAAACTAACTTCAAAAGGATGCTTTTGTGTTCCATACAACGATAACATTGAATTTCTAGTTCAAAGCGCGGTAAATTACGGCACGGCACTCACCCAATCAACTATAAATCGTTTGGCGCCCGGAGGCAAAAACGTGCGTTCCGTCCAAAGTCACCACCGCACGTCCGATGTCACCGACATGATGGTGTGAATCCATCCCGGCGATGGCGTCTCCATCATCCATGGAAAATGGGGCCAATGGTGGATGGTAACATGATCCTTTTAACTCCACACTTTTGCATGCACCAATTTACGGCAGGGCATCCACGGTCCAGTCGGTCTGGGTTAGTAGGTAGAAACTGCAACCCTCTTTGGCTAATCAAATATAATCACCAACACACTGAACTCTCTCACGGCCACCCTACGGTGCGGCGGATGCTGCTGAACGAGAGTGGACGTGACCCGATTCGATCCGGTTCAGCAATTAGCAGCTCTGGGTAACCATATGCTCCGGCCAGTAAACGAGGTGCTCCTGGCCGATGGTGAGTCCAACACAGTTTGTCCCTCGAACTGCAGAATCATTCTGCAGACGCCAAGCGGACTGTGGACGCGGGTGAGACTGTTTACTGGCAGTGGCTTACACAACGGGATGGATTTATGACCATAAATGATCTGATGCCGTTAGCAAAGTGAAATGTGGTCTGATTGAATGACTGCAGAGGGTGCGCTGCTGGTGGGTTCACTGATCCTCGAAAATTAGCTTTAAATTACACGGTATATTCCGTGGACTCGTGCTCAATGCTCCGAACAGTTCCACGAAATCATAAATTCATCTGATTTAGGAGCATGATGGCTGTTCAAAGCACTACACCCTAAATCATGTGTGCCATATAGCGGTTCATCAAAAGGCTATGCCAAGCACTGCAGACACACGACTGATCAGTTTTGTTTCAGTGTTAAGGATATGTTTATTGCTTTCAGCATTTTTATAACGATACAATTGCAGGTCAAAATCAATCCTGAGACAGAGGAAATGAAGTACTTTAAGTGAACTTTAATGAATGGAAATTTCAATCAATTCCAACTCCTAGTTTTGCCGGAAGGTATGTGGGGAATTTCATTTTAAACTCGAGATACAATAGTCCATCTTCCGATTGTTGCTGCTAACTACATGATGCTACTCGATTTAATCTTTGAGAATGCATTGTCCTCGGAAACCCTTTTTCGAAGAATATCACCAAACTCACTCCCTCACTCCCTCGCTCAGTAAGCAGAAGGAGAATACGTAGGAATCCTTTTGTTAATTCGATCGGGTAAGCTCAGCGCTGGCTTTCCCAGTAGAACATCCTATCGCATTATTTACTTCGACCTTTTCCGCTGATGAAACGGCAGCCGGGCCTGCTTTTAGTATTGAAATTCCACTCAGATTTCATGCTCGTAGACCATCGGCGTTATATCGGAAAAATATTCGCCTACAGCCTACATCAACTGATTAGGTTAGCCGTTTGATACCGATGCTGGAACGGAGCGGGCTAGCAATCGGGATCGCTAAAAATAACTGCCCTGTTCGATTCGACTTTAACTGAAATTTCTCGACCATTGGTATTTGAATGCATCTTTTTAAATTCCCTTCATAGAGGGGCTTTGAACGAATATCAAAAGAATGTTTTTGAATATTAAATTTAATTTCAAACGAGTCAATTAAAATTGCTACAGTCAGTTAACAGTGAGAGACGTATGTTATATGTGCTTTCTACATCAAAACAAACAGAGATCGTGGAATAAAAATACTTTTCCGCAAAATTGGTACATGTTTACTGGCAGCAAAAACCCACAAACATCCTTTTAAAGAAATTGTTTAAACGATCTTCAACAGGACCGCAAATATTTGACAAAAACACACCCGTGGCACCCTATCAAAGCGCTCACCACTTCCGACAGCTCTCGGTGACTCGGGGTCTCGAGTTTCCGCATGTTTAATAAACATTCCGTAAGCCGTTCGCAGCAAACGTGCGTAACACAAACACACTCTACCTATTTGCGGGTGTTTGCTCCTCTCGTCCTCTTTCGAGAAGGTTTGCATCTCTCGAGCGAACAAGCGCCACGTGCTGACAGGAAGCAAGCGCAAGGTCAACGATACTCCCCCGAAATATCTAAATCACAACTAGCTCATCTCGGTAACTGGTCTCAGCTTTGTTCGCTAGCACCACAACACCACGTTTTGACATCTCTCGAGCGTCAACCTCTCACGCCGGGTTGTGAAACGCATAAAGTTGGCGCAGGAAATTGAAAGGGAACCGGTTACGACACGGTGGCCCACTCGAGTGATAAACTCACTATCCCAGCGTTGAGTTGGTGGAAATGCTGAGCCTGAAGATGAGCGTTGTGAATAACGAACCGTCCTTCTCCATCCCCGAACACGCAAACGACATTTTTTTTTTGGGGATCGATTCCAAAAATTGTCTAATTGAGTGCCACGAAGCGCGCGCAAAACCCGAAAAATGTTTGCGTAATGGTGCCAACCAGGAAACAGAAGACGCAATTATAAGACCCTAAGCAAAAAAAGAACGAAAACAACAACACAAAAAATGTGGAAAATGAGGTTCACGATCCGGACCCAAGCGTCCTAGGCGCACTCGACTAACTCACTGTCACGGAGTTTATTGGGATTTCATAAATTTCATAATCCCGTTTCGTTCCTTGCCACTTACTCCCAACGTGGTGCTGGCAGCCCGAGGGGGCGGGTGAAAGAGACTCCAAACGAGGTTTAAGGTTAAGAGCAACTTAACTCTTCCATTTGTAAAGTGGTTCCTTCGTTTGTTTATTATTCAAATTTGAAGCGAGCGATACAGAGAGGTAGAGAGAGAGAGAGACAGAGAGTGAGAGAAACAGAGCAAGAGAGGCCAAGTGCGCCCCCTGAAAACTGGGACACCGACGAGGAAGGATACGGTGACATCACGGGCCGGTGGGTGGCATTACGGAAATAACGGGAAATTAGATCCCCGAAAGATGAATAGCTGGGAAGGGGGGCTGCTACTTGGGTGCCTCGGGCCGCCCCAGCCGCCTGGGTTTCGAGTTGCTTCGGGTCGAACCCGGGAGTTTTGCGTCAACGACACAACGGATCAGTGACATCGGTTCTGACAAAGCAATTTATGGATTTTGGTTTTCCATTTTTTTTTTGGTTTCCTCTCTCTTTTGTTCCAATCGCGTGCTCGGCAAGGCGTCTTTTTCCGGGGCGCAAGATGCTTCAGTTTGATGTTTTGTGGATGTTCCGATCCGAACACACGATTTATGGACTACCGAACTCGTGCTCCAAACAGAACCAGTCCTCCACGCGGGGGGTGAATTCCCAACTTAACATCGCACTAAGTGCGCCCCAGCCACCTACTCGGCCACCGTCAATCCATCGAAACGGTAAATGTAATATTGAATTACATCGCTGATGAACAGCACGACCACATCCTGTTAAGGTTGGTTCGCGTCGTTCCTGCTGCTGCTGCTGTAAGTGGTGGTGACTATGACGTTGGTGGTGGTGGTGTGTGATTGGCTTCATTTCCGATTGGGAGCCCCGGGGACGATTAATTCGTTTATGGGATGCTCGGTGCGCGACCGTAATGGTCGTTTGCTTTTAAACGGCCGTTCACGGCGCCACGATGAATGATCCAATTAAATCGCGTGCGGTTGGGTTCGCTGGTTCGCTGATCATCCAGCCCTAGGATGACGTGACTCATACCACTGCCGATTGCCTGGCCCGGTCTCAAACGAGAAATGTCGAAGCCAGTTAGTGTTGGTTGGTTGAAGGGATTTCCACGAATCCTCGAAAAAAAAAACCTTGAAAACAAAAGCCCTCCCAGTGATCTATTTGATTTGTTTTCAATTTCCCGCCACTCCACGGTGGGTGTTCAGCTTAAGTTCTCCAAGAAAAGGCTTAAACCTTAGTTTTATTCGTTCCAAAACCGGTACTTTGGTGAAAGTCAAACCCCTTTGGCCAGTTTTTTTGGTGGAAAAACGCAGCCCTCGCCCTCCACGACTAACAGAGGGCGGTTAGTTGTTTATCGTCAGCCTGGGCCAGAGCCAGAGCCGAATGATACACGCTCCTGTTATTGTTGTCAACAATCTGCTACCCGGCGGGCAAATGGCAACCAATCTTCGGCAAGCAACTGGCTTTCTGTTTCCCTTTTTCCCCCGAAAGATAATGGCGAAAGCAGGGCGAAAGCTCCGACTTGTCCGAAGACGAAGGCTCAAAACCCCATCAATCAGTCTCCGAGACTGTTGCCGAGGAGGTGGCGATGGTCTGAACTGAACAGCTCCATCGTCAGCGACACCCAAATCGCGACATCGAATGCATCAACCGAGGGAAGAGTGCTGGAGGAGTGGTATCGTGGCTCGTGTTTCGATTCAATCCCCGTTGCCACTTTGTCGCCAACGTCTTATGCAAAATCAACTGACATTGTGGCAGCCAGTGGTGACTCCAAACGAGCAGTGATTGGATGGCGGAGAATCTGATTCTCCTGCCAATCAGCGGCTGCTCCTCACGCTTCTTGAGCGCTCCAGATGAAGCTGTGCTCGCAAAGCGTCTTACTGAACGCCAGTGGTTCCAATTCCGGATATGCTATGACAGCTGCCGATTCAAATCATCAGCCTCGAGCATACGGCGCATCGTGTCTTGCAAGATGCGACCTACCAGTGACTTTGGATAAGGTTGCTACTGCTCCTGTGAAGTGACGCATGTCATAGACGCGACCTTCGCGGAAGGATGTTCATCGCTCCAGGATGTTGTTGCTTCCAAATGTTGTGCTAGCATGTGGATTCGCCGCCAAAATCATGCACCAAACCACTACCGTTGGCCACTGGCAAACGGGTGCAAGTGTCAAGAGAGTCTCTGAAGCTACCCACCACTAATGCTAGTTTGTTTGTGTTGGCCACGAAACCAGTGCCAGTGCTCGTGAACTTCAAACGTAAATCTAATTACCCAAATGGCAAAACGTAAATTGTACACTGCATCATTAAAGTTCCGTGCCTGTTTCGTAGCTCCAGAATTGGGACTTCTCCACCGTACCGTACGGAAATAGTCGGCAATGGTACCGCCCAGCACGGAAAACCAGCACTCGAGTGAGCAGCCGAAGAGGCGGGGATTTTGGTTGAAAATGGAAACCTTCTGCCGCTACCACAAGTAGCGTTAGTTGAATCCCGAGCTAAATTAATCGTCAGCAACTGTGAAGCGACCTTCTCGGGCTCGAGTTTCAGTCTGGATCCCTCCGAGGATCCACGACCCTTCGATTCCCACCCAAACGGAACATCACTAACACGACCAGCGAGCGAACGCAAAACCACATTCTCGATCAATTATGCCCGTTGATTGCCAACCGCTCGCCATTTTGCAGACTGCCAATGGTCGTCGGGGGTCGGGGGAGGAAAACTAGAAGCATGCTCTCCAATGGAAGTTCCTTTCTCCATCTGCCGACTCCGAATCGATTCGATTTCCTTATTACCCCGCTTGGCCCCGAAGCAAGAATTGTACCAACGGGTACGAATTCATTCGGTGAGAAGCAGTCGAAACTCCTTTCCTTTCCTTGAAACGATGGATCGATCGACCCTCCGGCACGCTCACTGCCAGCCCTATCGTTGTCTAGGCGTAATTAATGATTCTCGCTGTGCAAAATCAGTTCACGATGCGAGGCGTAACGGAGGAATGGTTTTGTATTTTTCACATTCTTCCTTTCCTGCAATCGCAAACTGTTACGAGCACCCGCACGCGCACATCCCGAGAGCGGAAAAGTTTAATTACGTCAGCAGCAGCAGCAGCAGCAGCAACAACAGGAAAACTGGCGACGATGAAGGCGTCCCCTATCCTTAACTTCAGCGTTGCTAATCTACAAACAAATCGTGTACTATTTATGGAGGTGGTGGTGTTGGAATTGTCTTGGGTTTTTATTTATTACTCCATTTCACCCCCACACATACAAATAAATAGATGAATACACACTTGAGAAAAGATTAAGCAACGGCTCCCGCCCCTTGAAGCTAATCGACATCCGGTATGCTCGGTTTTCTGTATGTGTGGTGCTCGAGTGTCACTTCTCTTTCCCGCTCTTTTTTAAAGCATTTGGATCCTCCGCAACAGCCCCACGTGCCTTTTGGGGATGAAAAATGGGCTTTCGAGACTCACACACACCGTCACGGGCTGTGGAGCGCTGGAGGAATTTCATTTTTCCATGAATTTATTGATGTTGAGCCCACCCCTTGCGCCACATATGCTGCCAATCCCCCGTTCGACCGAAATCCCTGTTTGATCCCGGGGTTTTATGCTTGTGTAACGCAACGCGAGGGGCGGGAAAAATCAATAATTTCCTTCCTTCCATCCTTCCTTCCGCTACCCTCTCTTAGTTGCTGGCTAAAAGCTTTCCGATTGGTAATCATTTTGAAATTCCCAGCAAACGAGCAAGCGAACGGCCATGGCCGGCAAAGAATGTAATCCAATTGGTTTCGCATAACCATCGTAACGGGTCATGTGTTTTGTGTTTTGTGAAAGGTAAAACTCATCCCCTATCCCCCGTTTCCATCAACCATCAGGCTCCCTTGTCCCACTAACAATGATCCTTCCACATCGTTTGGAATGTTGAAATGGACACACCGACCGTGGGACCGTGACCGTGGGGTTTATAGGATTAATTGCATTGAGCGATGTTTCCGGTTAACGAAATTACATTGACAGCAACAGCAACAACAACAACGACGAAAAAAAGGTTAAAATACACTGAAACCACTTCATTGCGCACCGATGATTGGATACCCATAAATCAATTAGTGCGCGAGTGTGAAAAGCCCTTCATTACGACGCGATCGTAAACACAAATAAACCCCCAGCCTCCCCCTCCCCCCCCCGGCACCCCTCCCCCTTGAAAAGCACAGGAAATGATTGGGACTTCCAACAGCTGCCAGCAGTGTCATTGCGGCCCGTGGCTTCACTATCAATTATGCTAATTATGTGCGCGCGAGAGCGCCCGACCAACGATGCAACACGATACCAGACGAAACAGAAGGAAGGAAGCCGCGTCCTTCAAAATGGGGGGGTTTGCTGCGTCTCTTCGCAAAATGTCGAGCCTCGATGCATCGATATAATTTTGATAAACGTCACTGGATGGCCGCCATTCAACGTCGATTGCCATTAAGGCTAATGGTGGCCTAATTACGACCGCACGACACTCTTGCTTTTGCGAGATCGGTTGCTTGAGAAGGATCGATCGTCGTATCGTGGCTGGCTGGTTGGCTGGTTTGTCAGCTGGTTGGCTGTCTTTGCATTCTCACTAGCAATTAGAGCGCGCAATCCAATTAAGACGCTACTACCAGTAGAATGGTGGTGCTCCACGGCTTCGATGCTGCTGCTCCAAACAGTGCGCTACACAAATTACGTTGATTAACTCACCTCATCTCTCGTCCGTCGGTCGGTCGGTTTCTCGGTGCACTGGCCCGTGCTTTGACTCCTTCAAGGCGCACAATCAGCGAAAGCGAGGTTCGAGCCTCGAGATATCCTCGTACAAGACAGGGTGCACACGTCCTCCAGAGAGAGAGAGAACAGCAACAAAGGGAAAAAAACGAAACACACCTCTGGAGCACATCCGGAGGCCATGTTCCTTGCCACATCCCGGTGAACGGTGTGCTGACCGCGTTGGCCTCGGCGCGGCGCTGGCCAAACATGACGATGTTGAGAAATGAAAAATTGAGTTATGAAAAATGGATGAATCGTCTCGGGGCCTGTACATCGGGCACGGGCGCAATTCCTTTGCCATAGACTTCTTGCAATCACACAAACACGCGCACACATACGCGCACTCGCTTGCGTGTACAAACACAACAAACAAACGGAAGTGGAAAGGCACCGACAGTGTTTGGCGGGGAGTGAGAACACTTTCCGCAATGTTTCACCGCGACCTTCGACCTTCGCTTCCGACGGCATTCTTCTCCCAAAACACATCCGTATCCGCATTCCGATCGCATCATCTCGTTTGGCTTGACCGGCTGCTAAGTGGATACCGCTGGGCCATCAAGATGTGGCCACGGTGGTTGGTTTGCTGGCTGGCTTCAGCACCATTTCGTAAATCGACTGAGCCACGGTGGATGGAGTCCCGGGTTTTTCTCGGTTCGAAAGTGTCATAAATAAATTCTTATCCCCGGTTCCTATACGTTATTTATGGGCTGCACACCCTTTCATCTCACCAGCGCCATGTTTTGTCGATCAGCTTATGGCCATTGGAGCGAGAAACTTTCAAACCCCCTACCAAACCGATGGTTAGCATGCATGCCACATGCCGGCCAGAGAGTGGTATGGATGAATTCCGCCTGCTCGCTGCTGATCGACAGTAAATACAAAAATATTGTCCCTAGCATCAAGCAGCACGACATCGGCAGGTCGTCGGGGTTCGGTGCGGTTGGTTGGGATGGGATAAAGTGTTGATACACGTTGCCGTCAAAGGTTGCACCTCGTGCCTCGTTTTTATCGAAGCGTACAAGCAAAACATACTATACCGTTCTATAAATATTCTTTGAAGTACACGATGGTGACGATTGGTGATGGAATTCTTTCACCAGAATTCAGCAGCAGGTGGAGCACACGTTTCTCACAAACTGGATCGCTTCTTTGTCCAGGTTTAGCGTTTGTTTCTGTTCTACAGATTCTTCTAATAACATTCTAGATTTGCAGATGTTCATAAGCGAATGAGGTTCATTTATTGCAAATATTGCTTTTGCAATTCTTCAATACATGGTCTGTCGCAAAGTAAACAGGACATTTTCCATAGGAAAGTTTCTGGTGGCGCTATCTTAATGTAGGTATTTTTGTTTAAAAGGTGCATCTTTTAGGGACTTTCAGTCTAAATTTCATGTCATTTGGTCCACTGGAAGCAATGTTATGGCACATAAATTGACAGTATGTTTGTGTAGTCGGTACAAACCTTCTGAAGGGCCAATATGTCAGCATAGCTTTTCCTTTCATCTCCTTCACATTAAGAGCCTCATCTAAAACATTCCTTTGGAAGAAGTCATGTTTACCTTGCGGCAAACCATGTAGCCAATAAATGTCTTCAGGCCATCGGAATCCAATTAAAATATCACTAAACGCCGTCTTTAGAAATCGGTTCTTATTATTGCATGGTTAGAAAGAGCAAAATTGAAAATGAAACGTTTAAAAACAGTTGATTCGATTTCAATTAATAAGTCATCAAGGTCACAAGTAACTGTTAGGGCCAAGATATTAGCAACAATATAATACGTTGAAGTGAAATTAAATAGAAAAAATATAACTATCTCTTTGTCTTTGACCAATCTATCAGTGTGTTTCGTCAGTATATTCGTCAATGTTTTCCGTATAACTATCTGTTTTGTTGTTTCGTCATCGTCTTAATCAATTAATCCTTTTTTAATAAATCATAAAGTGTAAACGAGATGATAAACGGTATAAGAACTGCAGACTAAAACACTTGTTGACCATTGATGCCATCCACAGTCCCTAGAGAACAAACAAAAGGTATTGCCAAGTGGTTCGAAAATAAACTCCGATCATTATTTAACAGTCTGTAGTGGCCCAGTTCCGGTGATTTGACTACTAATCGAGCATCGAATCGCACCGGAGCCGCTGGTGCCTGCTACCTGTTGCTGCCTTCCACTTTGCCCAGCTTAAAGGGTCTATGCGATCGAGAACTAACTTAACGCAGCAGGAACTTTAAACAGTGCCACTGTCCATTGGCACACCGGAAGCCTCACGGAGTGCCAGATTAATCCCACAGGCTCCGAGCACATCCTTAGAGAATAATTCAACCGAATAAACGTTCTCGAGCAGCGCACTGTGGCTGCCAGCGT